>NC_139222.1:150000303-150395303 GCF_055691185.1 Crinia signifera | reverse complement strand
ATATATATATATATATATATATATATATATATTCCACGGGGGTGAGAGCGGCACTCGCAGCATAAGGAAAAACACGTATGAAATAGGGTTCAAAGCGACGTCAGCTCCCGCCGTCCGACAACCGGGCGCACTGGGAATGACGTCAAATGTGTGCTACCGTCACCAAGGATACATATAAACATAAACAATACAAGGCGATACAAAACATTTAAAACATTTAAAGACAGATAATACTGTTAATCGATGCTAGTATATGGCAGTAATAATATCATATAGCAAATATACGAATAATATGAATCTAAAGCCACGTACATAACCAAACTAGACCACACAATATAGAATTGCGGACTAACGGACCGAATAATAATCAGCGCATGTAGGTCCATAGGAATACATTACAGGTACCATCACGATAATCGGTACAAAAAATAGACATAAAAAGGGGCAAATGAATGCATATGTTATTTTCTAGTAAGGCAGCTTATCCCAGCAAGTTCATTTAAACCCCTAGGGGCTAGAGTATCCAACCGATGAATCCACCGTGTTTCACATTTGAGTAGCTGTAACCCCCGGTTACCACCACGTAAACTAGAATGGATGTGGTCAATCATCCTGTATCTAAGTGAAGGCAAGGTATGTTTTCTGGCAACAAAGTGTTTGGGCACCGGTAGGTCACACTTACCACCTGCCAATTAGGGATGCCAATCCCGGGACATTTTTTCAATCCCGGGATTCGGGATTGAAAAATGCTCAATCCCGGGATTCCCGGGATCCCGGGATTGGCCTCCCTAATAAAAAAAAAACCTGCCCCTCCCCCAGATGACAATATCAATTTCTCCTAAAGCTGCCCCCCGCACTGTCACTTACGGCGGCAGGGGTTGTGGTGACAGGGCAGCAGCAGGACGGCTATCTCCGGCGGGTGGGCGGAAGGCTGGGGTTGGCACATCGGGCGTCTGTCCGGCTTTGGGACAGTGTGCTGTGCTGACAGGCAGAGCAGCGGCCGGGCTGCACAGCGTAATGTGATGTCAGGGTTCACGCTGCGCAGCCTGGGCGCCGCCATGCTTGTCAGCACAGAACTCAGTCCCTCCCAACTCCCGACAGCAGCACCGGGGGTAAGAAACAGTCAGCCGGGCAGCGTCTGAGCCATATTCTGGTGCTCAGCGCTGCTTGGCTTTAAACCAAAACTAATGGGGTTACTAATCCCGGAATCCCGGGATTGGAAGCTTCAATCCCGGGATTCAAATCCCGGCAATTTTAGGCCAAAATCCCGGGATCCCGCCGATCCCGATCCCGGGATTGGCCTCCCTACTGCCAATGCGGCTCGAATGGTTGACCTGTGTGTGGTGATGCGTTCCTTAAAACTTCTTTCGGTCTTGCCAATATATGACAAGCCGCAGGGGCAAATAAGTTGATAAACAACGAATTTAGATTGGCACGACAATGTATGTCTGATGGTATATTTGGTGCCACGATGGGGGTAATAAAAGGTGTTGCCAGGTATTAAACAAGCACAGACGGTGCAAGTGCACCGAATGCAACCTCGCGGTGGAGGTGTAGCCGGTAAATTGAATCCCGTGATATCGGTTTTAACCAGAATATCACGAAAAGGTGGTCATCTCTGATAGCAGGCCATCAGCCTGGTATCAGGAATATTGATGTTAGGATCTATTTTGACGATGGGCCAAAGCTTTTTTGAGATTTTGTTAATGACCAGACTATCCTTAGAAAATGTGGTAACCCAAGGGATGATTTTAGAAGGAGGGGGCTGTACCTTAGGGGCTAACAGAAACTCACATGAGACACCTGAGACACGGTCTCTAGCTGTAAGGAGATCGTGTAATTTATATCCTCGGACTAAAAACTTCTGAATCAGCGCTTCTATCTGTACTTCAACTTCCAGAGGGTCTGATATGATACGTTTAACCCTTACCATTTGGGAATAAGGTAATCCCTTAATTAAACTGGAGGGGTGGCAACTCGAGCCATGTAATAAGTTGTTTCTATCAGTGTCCTTCTGGAATAAAGAAGTAGAAATGATACCATCGACTAAAGACACTGACACATCAAGGAAACTAATACATTTCTGGTCATAGGTAATGGTAAGTTTCACAGGACTAGTACTAGCAATATGCAAGTCGACATGGTTAAGGCAGACACCAGACCACAGGTAGTGGAACACAACCTTTGGGCTACAGTATTTCAGAAGTATCTTCTATATCAGGGGTCCTCAAACTTTTTAAATCGGGGGCCAGTTCACTGTCCCTCAGACTGTTGGAGGGCCGGACTATAGTAAAAACAGAAACAATTGTACACAGTAACAGCAGCCACCACAACAGACAGGCGCGGGGGATGTACAGTGCATGCTGCGCAGTGTACATGTGTATATATATATATATATATATATATATATATATATATATATATATATATATATATATATATATATATATATATATATATATATATATATATATATATATATATAATTTTTTATATTTTAGTATAAAAAAAAACCGCACCTCTAACAAGAAAACAGTCAAGAGTAGACTGTGTGCAGACTGGGACACTGTCAGTGTCTGCTCAGTGCCACTGCTCCCTCCCTGCTGGCTTCTCATCCGGTTCCTCTCTCTGGATTCTGGAAGCTACTCTCCTCTCTCCAGCGTGTGACGTGATGACGTCACACGCATAGGAGAAGCTTAAGCAGGGAGACGGGTTGGACCAGCAGACACTGCTGCTTCCCCTGACGTCCCAGGCCACGCCCCCGCCCATTCGCCAGCCAGCCTGCCCGTCCATCCTCCCGGCTTTGAGGCAAGTGAGAGTGACTGTGATTGCCGTGCCAGCGCTTGGGCAGCGGCAAACCCGGCGGGCCGCATAAAAGTCCTCAGCGGGCCGCATCTGGCCCACGGGCCGTAGTTTGAGGACCCCTGTTCTATATTGTATTATTTATTTACAGTTTCTTCTATAGCGCAGCATATTCCGTTGCGCTTTACAAAGGAGACAGTGATACAACAAACAGGGTATTTACAGACAGTCAAAATGTAGGAGGGCCCTGTTCGCAAGCTTACAATCTATAGGGAAAATAGGATTTTAATACCTACCGGTAAATCCTTTTATGGGATACAGGGAAGTCGTTCATAACGATGGGGAAAGAGGGTTTCCGTAGAAGACAGGCACATATAACTTTTTATACAGGGTGTACTGGCTCCTCCCCTCTGCTCCCCTCCCATCTAGCCAGTTAATAGAAAACTGTGCCGAAGGAGAAGAACAATATGAGAGGAATATGTGTAATATTTAATGTGGTGAGATTCATCCAGCACACCCAAACATAACTTCAACATGCAGATACCCTTGTAGCAACTACAAAACACGTGGAAGTTTTAGGGCCTTATAATATGTCAACTATTGACAACATTTGTAATACTTTGTGTCCCACATGGGACAACTTTATAAGAAATGTCACCTAAATGACAACACTCATGAACAGTTGATTTACATGATGTAAACGATAAGGTTATTCTGGTAACCTCCACCCTTGTTAACCATCAAGGAAAGGGAAAAGGGTTTGGGTGAAATCTGCACACAAGTTAATAAACCCAAAGTGTTGGGGATGATGCCGCTATATTTATGGGTTTTAGCGGGGGTGCTATCCTATCAACTGGGTTGGTATAGTCAAAAAAAGGAAGAAAGAGTAGTTGCGGCGGATGCACACCAGAGAGAAAGAGGGTTTATTTTAATCGATTTTTTTATGGAATATATTCCATTTTTATTCAAAAGTGGGGAATCCTATTAATCTTTATTAGTTAGTGGATTCAGGATTGCCCACTGTAATTGCGAAATCAAGAGGTTAAAATTGACAAACATGTAACATACAGATACATAACATATGTGAAAAGAATTTATTAGAAAATATGTGCTGAATAGATTTAAAATGTAGGTAGATGGGGCTGATGGAAATGGTGCTGATTCTAGACTTGGGATATAGTACACCAGGATGTATAGCGCAAAGTACAATTCTGCAATGAGATATTCTGTCTCAGATATCTCTATGTCATTCGCTGTGTTGCTTGACTTGATATCTGGCAGAAAGGCTATGTAGTCCTTGCCGAACCCTTGTAAGCACTAGACGGTACTCTACTGGTATGTGGAATTGTTGAGCTACATATACAATTTATAGACGGTGGTATGTCTTTTTAATAATGAGTCCAAGTGGTATAATCCATGCGGGAAAGCCGCTGCGGTAATTTTGTGTCTTTATATCATATAGGTGGACACATATATCAATTGGATTTTATGTAATTTATATGATACTCTGAGTATACTTGGTATGCCACAATTAATTCTGGACTGAGTATGTAACTTGAATACCCATTTATATATGTAATGTCAACTTTATACCTGGCATATAGTCAGGGCACACCACAAAAGAATTTGTAACACAGATAGTAATGATATTACTGTGTTAATAGGGGATATCTGATGAAATACTGACCCCTTGTGGTAAAGAGAAAAAAAGGAAAGGATTTCTATATTTCAGCTAGTCTTTGATATATACACGCTGCTAATTCAACAGTATTAGTACCAGTCTTGTAAGTGCGGGTATAGGCACAAGTCTAGTAAATTAACATTGATAATACATTAATCAGCACCCATTGACAGCCCTCTGTCTAGCGCTACAGACATTGGGACACGTGTTTCGCATATACAGCTTCTTCAAGCTTGAAGAAGCTGTATATGCGAAACACGTATATATCAAAGACTAGCTGAAATATAGAAATCCTTTCCTTTTTTTCTCTTTACCACAAGGGGTCAGTATTTCATCAGATATCCCCTATTAACACAGTAATATCATTACTATCTGTGTTACAAATTCTTTTGTGGTGTGCCCTGACTATATGCCAGGTATAAAGTTGACATTACATATATAAATGGGTATTCAAGTTACATACTCAGTCCAGAATTAATTGTGGCATACCAAGTATACTCAGAGTATCATATAAATTACATAAAATCCATAGGATATATGTGTCCACCTATATGATATAAAGACACAAAATTACCGCAGCGGCTTTCCCGCATGGATTATACCACTTGGACTCATTATTAAAAAGACATACCACCGTCTATAAATTGTATATGTAGCTCAACAATTCCACATACCAGTAGAGTACCGTCTAGTGCTTACAAGGGTTCGGCAAGGACTACATAGCCTTTCTGCCAGATATCAAGTCAAGCAACACAGCGAATGACATAAGAGATATCTGAGACAGAATATCTCATTGCAGAATTGTACTTTGCGCTATACATCCTGGTGTACTATATCCCAAGTCTAGAATCAGCACCATTTCCATCAGCCCCATCTACCTACATTTTAAATCTATTCAGCACATATTTTCTAATAAAATCTTTTCACATATGTTATGTATCTGTATGTTACATGTTTGTCAATTTTAACCTCTTGATTTCGCAATTACAGTGGGCAATCCTGAATCCACTAACTAATAAAGATTAATAGGATTCCCCACTTTTGAATAAAAATGGAATATATTCCATAAAAAAAATCGATAAAATAAACCCTCTTTCTCTCTGGTGTGCATCCGCCGTAACCATCAAGGAACCAGGGTAATGAAAGGACCCAGTAGTGGTCCACAGCTCACCAGAGTGAGTAAGGCAGAACTCCGCACAGAGGCGGGCGCCCTGTATCCCATAAGAACTCCAAGAAAAGGATTTACCGGTAGGTATTAAAATCCTATTTTCTCTTACATTCTTATGGGATACAGGGAAGTCGTTCATAACGATGGGGATATACCAAAGACATCAGAACGGGCGGGATTGAGCGGAGAATGCCGCAGCACCGCTTGTCCAAACTGAGTATCTTCAGTGGCCAAAGCATCAAATTTGTAAAACTTGACAAAAGTGTGTTGGCCTGACCATGTAGCGGCTCTACATAATTGTAAGGCCGACACTCCTCGGGCAGCCGCCCAGGAAGTCCCAACTGAACGAGTTGAGTGGGCTTTCACCCCAGCAGGCATAGGAAGCTTTGCCACCACATAAGCCTGTTTTATGGTTGCACAGATCCAGCGTGCAATAGACTGCTTGGAAGCAGGGCGCCCGATCATTTGGGCATCATATAAGACAAAAAGTCCTTCAGTCTTACGAATTCTTGTCGTTCTCCGGATATACACATGGAGAACCCGAACCACATCCAAAGCTGTCGGCACCTCCGACTGAGGGCCACTAGCAGGAACCATACTTGGTTGGTTCACGTGGAATAAGGGCTCTTGCAGGTTAACGCCCCCAGCTCAGAGACCGGCCTAGACGAGGCTAATAAGACCACCGTCTTCCATGTAAGACATTTTAAATCTATTTCCTCCAGCGGTTCGAACCAGGAGGATCGAAGGAACGTCAGAACAACATCCAAGTCCCATGGTGGAGTTGGGGCCACAAAAGGAGGCTGTATATGCAAGACGCCTTGTAGAAATGTCTGCACTTCAGGTATATTAGCCAGCTTCTTTTGGAAAAAGACAGACAGTGCAGATACCTGCATTTTCAAGGAGCCTAAACGTAGGCCCAGATTCAAGCCAGATTGAAGGAATCTGAGGAATCTATTAAGTTTAAACTCCGCCTGAGCAAACTTCCCTTGTTCACACCATCCTACATATCTCTTCCAGATATGGTGGTAATGTGCAGCCGTTACCGGCTTCCTAGCACTCGTCATGGTCTTGATGACTGATGTGTGAAATCCTTTCTCTGTTAGGATCTGCCGCTCAACCTCCAGGCCGTCAAACGAAGCTGCTCTAAGGCCTGGAAGACGCACGGACCTTGCATGAGCAGGTCTCTCTGCAGAGGTAGACGCCACGAGTCCCTTTGAAGACTTAGAAGACCTGGATACCACGTTCTTCGTGGCCAGTCTGGAGCCACTAGGATGACCTCGGCTCCGTCTCTCATCTTCCTTAGCACCCGAGCCACTAGGGGAATCGGTGGGAAGACATAAATCAGGCTGTTGAACGCCCACGGTATGGAGAGAGCGTCCACTCCTTCCGCCTGAGGGTCTCTCGCCCTGGAGAAGTACCTGGACACCTTCCAATTGTGTCTTGATGCCATCATGTCTACTAGTGGGTTCCCCCACCGAGCCACCAGAGCACTGAACACCTGGTGGTGTAGGCTCCATTCCCCGGGGTGAAGCTCGTGGCGACTGAGAAAGTCTGCTTCCCAGTTGTCCACCACGGGTATGAAGATGGCCGACAGAGCCTGACAGTGACACTCTGCCCACGACAGGACCTTTGTTGCTTCCCGCATGCAGGACCTGCTTTTGGTCCCGCCCTGCCTGTTCGGAAACGCCACAGTAGTGGCATTGTCTGATTGGATGCGGACCGCATGTCCGCTGAGGAGAGGGGCCGCCTCCAGGAGTGCATAATACACTGCACGTAACAAGTTGTTGATATGGAGACGTGTTTCCAAGAGGGTCCATTTGCCCTGAAAGGACTGACCCATGGTCACAGCACCCCAACCCAGGAGGCTCGCATCCGTGGTGACTAAGACCCAATCTTGGATGCCAATCCTTCGCCCTGCCAGCAGGTTGGGCGTGTGGAGCCACCACTGGAGTGACAGTCTCGTCCAAGACGACAACACAATCTTCAGATGCATCTGAAGATATGAACCGGAACATTTGCTCAGTAGATCGAGCTGGAAGATCCTGCTTTGGAACCTCCCGAATTGGAGGGCCTTGAAAGAGGCCACCATGTTTCCTAGAAGGACAATGCACTGATGCACTGACACCTGGGGTGTTTTCAACAAGTCTGTGACCAGCTGTTGAATGGCCACAATCTTCTCTTGTGGCTGGAACACTCTCATGAGAGCCGTGTCCAACACCATCCCCAGGAACAGGAGTCTCTGAGAAGGGATCAGAGAGGACTTTGCTAAATTTAGGAGCCAACCGTGACCCAAAAGGGTCTGCATGGTAATCTGAAAGGCCGCCTGCAATTCCTCCGACGACCAAGCCTTTACAAGCAGGTCGTCCAAGTATGGTATTACACAGATCCCTTGTTTCCTGAGAACCACCATCATCTCCGCCATCACCTTGGTGAATATGCGCAGGGCTGAGGAAAGGCCGAACGGCAGTGCGCGGAACTGATAGTGATCATTCAACAGCGCAAACCTCAGGTACTTTTGATGAGGTGGCCAAATTGGGATGTGGAGGTAGGCGTCCTTCACATCCAAGGATGCCAAGAACTCCCCCCTCCACCAGTGCCGCTATCACAGCCCGCAAGGACTCCATCTTGAACTTGGTCACAGTCAAGAATGGGTTAAGGGATTTTAGGTTCAGAATTGGGCGAACCAACCCGTCCGGTTTTGGGACAACAAACAAATTTGAATAATAACCCTGCCCCCTTTCTAGGGGAGGGACCGGGGTTATTACTCTGGCCTGCACCAGTTTTTGGATTGCTTGCTGCAATACCATTTGGTCCACTGGGGACACTGGAAGGCCTGATTTGAAAAACCTGTGAGGTGGTTGTTTTGCAAGCTCCAGCTTGTAGCCATGCAAAATAAGACCCCGTACCCAAGAATTGAGGCACGAGGCTTCCCAAACATGGCCGAAGAACGCCAGTCTGGCTCCCACCTCGACCGGAGCTATTGGTGGAGCCCCACCGTCATGCTGCAGGTTTACTTGCAGCTGCCCCGGATGGCCGCTCTGTGTTGGCCGAAGCAGCAGGCTTCCTGAATTTACCTCGGGAGCCTCTGGCTGCATTGGAACCACCCCTGGCTTTTGGGCGGAATTTGCCGGTCCGAAAGGACTGCTGGGTGTGAGAAGGGAAAGGACGCTTGGGCGCCTGTGTGGTAGATGGCAGGAAGGTGGACTTCCCTGCTGTGGCTTTAGAGATTAACTCATCTAAATCGCTGCCAAACAACCGTTCGCCTGTGAAGGGAAGGTTTTCAACGCTCCGTTTGGAGTCAGCGTCAGCCATCAACTGCCGGAGCCGATACCGCCACGGCTGAGTTACGGCCGTTAATGGCTCCTAACTCTTTCTGCGCCTCACACAGAACTTTTGCGGTGTCCTGAATATGGTGTAATTTTTCAGACACCTGCGCCACTGTCATGTCCCCCAGAAGGCCTTCCTGAATCTGGGAGGCCCATGTATATATAGACTTTGCCATATAACAGCTTGCTAAAACTGGACGCTGGCACGCGCCACTAGCAGTGAAAATGGACTTAAGTGTATTTTCAAATCTTTCTGTCCGTGGTGTCTTTCAGAGAGGAAGACCCTGGCACTGGAAGCACCATCTTTTTTGCTAAACGAGACACAGAGGAATCCACCTCAGGTGGCTCCTCCCACACTTTCCGTCCCGCAGGATCAAATGGAAACATGGTTGTAAATTTCTTAGCAACTTTAAACCTCATTTCTGGGGTTTTCCACGCTGACTTAAAAGTAGTCTCCAAGTCAGTCTGCTCAGGGTAAACAACCTGCTGTTTTTTCTGAGTGGCAAAGAAGGAATCCCCTTCAGAGGACTCAGCTAAGGGAAGGTCAAGCACCTCCCTGATTTCCATAATTAATGGCTCTGTGCCCCGGAGCAGTGACTGAAGCATCAGGCTCCTCACCCCCCATGTCTGCTTCTTCATCCTCATCCTCCCCCCCGTCCTCTGCACCAGACTCAGGGGTTTGGGAGGGTGCACTTCTCTTCCGAGATACCCCAGGAGTAGGAGTCATTATATCAACTCTGGCAGAAAGGATAGCAAGCTCCCTCTGTACTCTCTGGGTCTGTGCTGCGGTAGTAGCTAACTGAGTTGTTACAGTTTCAAGCATGGATTTCATCCCTGCTGCCCAGGCAGGCTCCTGTGAGCTGTCCTGTGTGCTACTCTGCTGCCCAATAAGCTGTTGGGGAACCCCACTACTTTGAGGGGACATGCATGGCCCACAAGTAACTTGTGAGGAAGAAGCTGGCACACACACCATACATGTAAGTTTCCTCACCATTGTGACAAACAAACAATCTCCCCTCACACACAGAGCAAAGTGGATATGCAGTGTGATTTAGACACAGATAATTACTATGTGTAGTTATATCTGACCAGTCTATAGCTTAACAAGCTTGTGGGGTAGTGTACAGAGGGTAATGGAGGGGACCAATACACCAAACAACCTGAGCTCTCCAATTTTAAGAGCTGGTATACAATACAGTAATATAACAGTACTTTCAGTGTAGCAGATTCCCTCTGTTCCACACCGCTAAGGAGTGTCTGGAGCAGTACAATGGCGTTTCCAGCAGCCAGGGAAGAAGCAGGAAGCAGGTTTTGGCGCCCTCACAGAGCTATGGTCCCGCTCTGGGTAAGCTCCGCCCAGCGTAATGGCACCGGAGCTTACCTGCATTTTTATACTGAGACTGACATTGAAAAATGTCCAACCCGTGGTAAACTGCCCTGGACAGTACAGGAGGCAGTACCCTGTCCCAGTGTATGCAGGGGGTTGCGCTGTCCCTGTGCAGGGCACCGCCGATACCGCCACCTTGCCGCACAGTAACCCGGGAGCCCCACGGCGGGGGACCCCGGGGTAGTACTCACCACACGACGTCTTCAGACTGGACTAGGGGTGTGCGCACTGCAGCGCAATGCCTGCGGTAACATCACACACGCTGGACAGTGGTCCTGTGGCAGGGACAGCTCGGTACCATGAAGTGGCCTGCAGCTGAACCCTTCCCCCAGTCTCCCACGACGCAGGACTGCTGTTGAGTCCAAAACAGCAGTCCCAAAATAATAAAGAAAATAAACAGAAGACAAACTCTCTGGAGCTCTTCCTGATGCGTGCTTCTCCTGAGGCACATTTTCTTAAACTGGCTAGATGGGAAGGGAGCAGAGGGGAGGAGCCAGTACACCCTGTATAAAAAGTTATATGTGCCTGTCTCCTACGGAAACCCTCTTTCCCCATCGTTATGAACGACTTCCCTGTATCCCATAAGAATGTAAGAGAAATAGGCATTGATACATAAGGATAGATACTTAATTCTTTATTGCATCGATTCCAGCAGAATGCAAGGTTCTGTGACTGGTTCTGGAATTTGATAAGCTTGCCTGAAGAGATGAGTTTTTAGGGAACGCTTATAGGTTTGGAGACTGGAGGAGAGTCCTATTGTGCTTGGGAGGGCATATCCATTGGTCTAGCAGGTTCGATTAGACTTCCGCACAAGCTTGGAGCCCTTGCATTTATTTAAAAGCAAGGTTGGGATACCGGCCCAGATGGGAATTATTAGGTATAGGAATAAGAGAATACATTTTGCCATATACTGTATAAAATTTTCAATATAGGAATTTGTAGGTTACAATAAATTTAAAAAACTAAAGCTGGGTACACATTAGACAATGTGTACCCAGCCCAACAACACTCCTGACAGCTGGCATGGGCATTCATACTTAGTGTTCCCTCTAAGCTGTTTTAGCGGGGCGCTGTGCCCTGTCCGATTTTTAACAGGCAAAATGCACCCTGCCCCTCTAGCAGCACCTTGCCAAAAGAGCCTCATGGAGAAGCCCAGCGCCGCCGTAGATGGCGATGCCCGGAGCTTCCCCGGCAGAATAGCGACTTCGGTGGGGCCGGGCTCGCCCCCTTTGATGCCAGCAGTGGCCCAGGACAGCCCCCAGCTGTGACATTGGCGGGCCTGGTCTGCCCCCCAACGCCCTGCCCGCTCTAAACGCTACAGTGAACACTAATACTTGACATGATGCATTGTACAGCAGGCCTTCAGGATGTCAAGATTGGATGACACACTGTCTAGTGTGTAACTAGTTTAAGAGTTTAAATTAAAATTTGAACTTCCTATTATGATCAACTCTTCTAAGCAACTGAACAAGACCTGTTGCAATATCTTGTGAATTACTACTTCCACTGGAGAGTTTCAACTTACTCATTAATTCCCGACCCTATCCAACATTGCTTATGCTACACAGTTTTGTCGCTATTTTGTCTCCCATTTTAGCATATAAATTCCAACTTTCAGGCTATAAACAATGCTTAGAGCTTAAGTGTGCATTCTAATTGCTATGTCAGGGATGGGACAAATACGTATCATCTTCACAAGATGTATTGCTTAACCAGTTTGGCTTAAATTCCTTTTTGGCCATTAGATATACTGGTTTATCCAGTTTACATAGGGAAATCTAGTAATATGCTAATGATTGGTCCCAGAATATACACAATGGATTTGCAAAAAAACAAAAAGGGGAGTGGCCTCATTTCAGGGTTGTGGCTTAACAGGGGCAAGTCACTAACCCATTTTTTCACTGCTGTGAGGGCATGCCCAGCGCTTTGTGAGCTGCCTGCCATGTCCACAGATTAATTTATTATTGCTTTGAACATTTTTTTTTAAATTGCACTAGAACTGGGAAAGCTATACTTAAAAATACAACATTTTAAATATAATGAATAACCTTGCACTCAAGATATTTTATTGATAACGGACAACATTTCCAAAATCAATGGTGCTTTTTATTTTTGTATGGCACATACAAAGATTTATGAACATCCAAAACAATTCTGGATGTTTATAAATGTTGGGATCTTTTCCCCACTCCAAGTTAACATCCACCAAGTAGGTACTATAATAATATTGGTTTGGAATCTTACACACTCCAAACAGCATGATAACGGACAACATTTCCAAAATCAATGGTGCTTTTTATTTTTGTATGGCACATACAAAGATTTATGAACATCCAAAACAATTCTGGATGTTTATAAATGTTGGGATCTTTTCCCCACTCCAAGTTAACATCCACCAAGTAGGTACTATAATAATATTGGTTTGGAATCTTACACACTCCAAACAGCATGATAACGGACAACATTTCCAAAATCAATGGTGCTTTTTATTTTTGTATGGCACATACAAAGATTTATGAACATCCAAAACAATTCTGGATGTTTATAAATGTTGGGATCTTTTCCCCACTCCAAGTTAACATCCACCAAGTAGGTACTATAATAATATTGGTTTGGAATCTTACACACTCCAAACAGCATATTGTCTATACATGGTCGACATGTCGACCTTTGTTCAAATCAACATTACTCTCCAGCATACAACCACATGCGAGTGGGCAATAGGATGTCTGAATATCATGGATAGAAAAGACTCTGCTCAACCTTATAATTAATTTTGGTGTAAAAGATTTAATTCTGCACAAACTTTGTCTTCCCCCATTCATCCATCAGTATATGGGCTATATCTATTACAACTATATTAACATACATACTGGGTCAAATCTCTTGACCAAGGACCAACTATTCCACCTGGGCTTACTGACTACCAGATACGTTATTAACTTAACAAGCAATCAATCAATCCACAGGTGATGCAATCAGTGACAATGAGATCTCATGAATATGTATGATCAAGCAGGTACTTATTGGGCTCCCTGACAATACTCAGGTGGTCCTGACGAAGCTCACTAGCGAAGCGTACGCCGACCGTACACTCGGTGGTGTGCTCCCACTTCCCCTCCCTTTCATTATTGCATTTTGATCTGTATTTTTTTACTAGCACTAACTGAGCGGCGTGCATTAAGCACTGATCTGCGGCAGACTAGCACGGAGTATATCAGTTGACTCCAGTGCTTTTTATGTAGTGGCTCACAGCCCTAGAGGCTTACCCGGCCACTGCCGCACACGGTACTGAGAACTGGCCACGTCATTTGCCAGCCGACACGACAAGCGGGTGCAGTGTATTTCTCACTCTGACACTGCGAGCCCTACTGTCCGGGCTGACGGACCGGTCATAGGGCACCTCTCAAACCGCTTAGTGTGCTGTGCTCCTAGCTATTTTTATGGTGTATTTACGCTGCCTGAGCCCGGGGTAACACCAGATAACTTTCTGGGTACCCGATTGGTGCATTTAGCAGGCCCGTATATTTCACCACTCTGATTAAGAGATTATTGCATGGTGTGTGACAATATATTTGTGGGTACTTTTCACCTCCCAGCTTTAAAATAGATATTTTATTGTGATGTGCACAGCCCATACCGCTAGTAACTGCAAAAAGTTCTAAGAGTAAAAAAAAATTAGCAATACTTGCTACTAAGTTACAGAACAATACATGATTGCAGCTCAAATAAAAACAACATTTATATACATTTTGGGGAGTGGGACCCCACGGCTATAAGGATATCTTTATCCTTGTACTGTGTTTTTTATTTTCGCTATAGATTTTCGGAAATAAAATAATAAGGTTATGTTTTATTATACCCTTTGGTGCATCACAAAGTGACAATCTCTTCCTTGCTCCCCAAGGAATTTTGCTTTAAATTCTGTGTCCAGTGATAGCACACCCTCATCTCAATAATATATTCACATACCATGATTATTTGAGGGGTCACATAATATCTATTACTAAATACACTTTCCTGTGTGATTAACCCTGCTCTCCTTGTAATCTGAATCTAGATATGGTTGGCTTTGTACCTTATGCTAATCGGTCACAAATAATTTTTCACAACACACCGTTTATTGCCTATTTTAGTTTAAATAGTATTAACTAATCTTCATAAAAAAAATTAATAAAAAAAACAAACAACAGTAGGTCATCCAAATATGGCCATATATGGACTCCATTTCTTTAACTCTATCATTAGTACTTATTTAATGATGAATTGTCCCAATGCCACAAACTTTGTCCAGAACTGCCACTTTCACAGAAATGTAGGTATCTCGGAGACCTATGTCAAAACCGAAATACACCTACACCTTTCCACATTAATTTCCGCTATTCTAGAGCAAACTGACAGAAAAGACGGAAGGCACTGCACGTTCATTATCACATAGTTTAAGATCAAAATTATTCTCATAACATCAATATTAGCTATCAGAAGACAGTTATTAAATATTCACCCTACATTGCACACAGTTTATAAGACTTATAAACTGTTATTACAGATCCCATTACAGTAGCCGAAGGGGCGTGGCTGTAGGATATTGATACAGTGTGAATAAATAGCTTGAAGAGGACAACTGGACAGGATATACCACCCTCTATAGCTACTTGAAAAAACACACACAGGGCAGTATTCAATGAGGATAATTCGCCCTGTTTCACGGCGAATTTGTACTATTTTCGCGTTGGAAGGTGATTTTTTGGGTCAGAAAGCGAATCACCCTATTCAACGTGCACTTCTCGCCGTCTTTCTAAGTGATTTTCGCCGTGTGTCGCCGTGTAGCAAATCGGCATCTTTTCATGGTGAAGTGGAAAGCGAACTTTTAAAATAAAGTTGTTGCTGTTTTACATTTGGTGTACAAAAATATAGCACATGAATATATATTTAATACTAAAATTTTTATATATATATATATATATATATATATATATATATATATATATATATATATATATATATATATATATATACACACACACACACACATATAGACAGTCTCTGGGGTAGAAGCAGCACTTCAGCTTTTGAACGAAATAGTGCTTTAATAGGTCACAGCAAACAGCAACGTTTCAATACATAATGTATTTTTCTCAGGCTAGTGAATCAAACAACATACTGACCTTTTATAACAAAACCGGGTACTTATGTAGTATCTGGGCTGCCGATTTTGTGATTGTATGCCTTACATACAATCAGATGCGATGCGATTCGATGCGATTTTGCATAGGATTCAATGTTAAGAAGGTCCTGTTCATTTCCCCACTATCCAAGTGGGCATAGAGTTGATTTTATATAGCGTGGCGAGCGCAGCGAGCCACCGAGCCCGAAGCGTGGCGAGCGAAGCGAGCCCCGCGAGGGGACGCATATTTCTTAAAAAGTATTCTGTGTCCGCTCGCCACGCTTCGGGCTCGGTGGCTCGCCACAGGTTTATATCTAACTCCATGCCCACTTGGATAGTGGGGAAAGGAAAATTACCCCTTTTTCCCATTGAATTCTATGTTAAAATGGACTCAGACCATTTTAACATTGAATCCTATGGAAAAATCTTGAACATCGCATACGATTTGGTCGCATGCGATGCGATTTCTAAATCGGACGCCCAAATACTACGTAAGTACCCAAAACCGCGTCTCATCAACGGCGTGGACGCCGGGACTCACTGACGCTCACCAGTGACGTCAATCACATCAGCCGCGCTGCGGCAACATAGTATACAACGGTTGTCATGGTGCTACCATGCTCCGTTACAGAAACATTGTATTACATAATATAAAGTGCTAGTAGTGCTACATTAAACAGATGACAGGACAATACATGGGCACAATACATACACAAATATAAAGACAAAACTGATTGACCTGACAGGACTACAATATGCCTAAGATTACTAGATATTTAGTCTCCGCTGCCGTACTCAATGCTATTGATACTTATAACGTGGTTAGATACCTAGATACATAATAAGAATAATAAAGAATTATGATAGAACACCCAACCCTGATGCTTCATTAAGACCCCTCGGGGATAATGTATCCAGCCACATAATCCATTTACTCTCTCGCTGTAACAAACGTAACCCTCTATTGCCACCTCTAATAGATTCCTCTACCTGATCTATCATGCGATATTTTAAGCTCAGTAGACTATGCCCCATCATTGCAAAGTGACGGGCTACTGGTTGAGGACTGGTCCCAGATACTAACGCTGCCTTGATGGCAGAGCGATGTGCGCTCATGCATTCCTTAAACGCACGTTCGGTTTTACAGATATAACTTTTCCCACAAGGACAAATAATTTGATAAATGACAAATTTAGAGTTACAACTTAAGGTATGCCTAATGTTAATCGGTTTCCCCGAATGGGGGTGATTAAATACAGCGCCCGGAATAAGAAATTTGCAAGTTACACAGGTGCATCTTATACAGCTCAATACTTTGCGCTTGTTGGTAACATCGCTGTCTGCAGGAGTGTAAGTTTTTACTAATATGTCTCTGAGATTTTTTGACCGTTTGTAGCAAGGAAGGAGTTTAGTATCACCTATTTTGAGATCAGGGTCTGATCTCACAATATCCCAGTGATTTTTCATCACCTTGGTGATTTCAATACTAGAGTTCGTGTACGAATTCTCAACAGGATTCGCTGCACGCCGTGAATAATTTTCATTAAATACTGCCCACAGGCAGTGCTGACCAGGTACAGATGATAGAGGAATCAACCCCAGGCCAGATGACCTAACATGGATACTTGTTAAGTATTTATTGGAGATGATTGTGTATCAGACTTAAGATATGGCAAATGGATTTTGGATTAGGTAAAAAACTGAAAGTAACGTGTTATCAGAGAGATTAAGGAAAAATGTAGTTCAGCTTCAAATAATAGTTAGCCAGGAACAATGTATCTTGCTGTTAGCCTGATAATTTTGGTGGACACGCTCTGTAGCAATAGCAGACTGTGAGCAGAGTTTCAGTTTTGGTGGTTTGCAAGGATCAGTTTGTGCAGGCTGAGGCCTAAAGATTTAATTTGTTCACATGTGTTCAGGCCTAGTAGGTTTTGGTGTAGGTGAGATCTGAGTAATGTCTGGAACAAGCCAGGCAGATCGAGGATGATGGCAGATAGATTTGGTTTCAGTAATCATATATATTGCAATGAGTTAGCATCTGTAGATACAACCCTATGTGTTTGAACATAGATATTAAAGCAAATATGATGGATTTAGTACAGCAAGGCCTGGATTGTATAATGTCAATTTAGAGGCACATTATTAGTGAATGCCCTGCAGCACAATATGTTGTAATTTTTACATGGATTATGTCTATTGTGCGATAATGACAATTAGCAGGTGATGTGCTGTTTAAAATGTGGTTTTACAAGAAGTCCTTTCATCCCAGACGATTTAGGGCTCTGTCCGAAAAGTAAAATGACCGGGGATTACTCAGATCTCCTCCAACTGTAAACTGAACTAAAAAATTATCTTCTCAAAATACTGTGCTATGAATGCCAGGCAATTTTATTTGACATTGAAAAAGGGGTGGTGCGCTTTTACGCAAAATGGGAAATATACATTAAGACACTTGATCCTGACACACAACTGAATATTCAAACAATTTTTGAAAACACTACTTGGTACCTGCTTCGTCAAATTACCTGAATAATAATGATGTTTTTTCCTAAAGATGACAATCTACTGTCTGATCTCCACCTGTTTGACTCTCCCCCTCCCCCCCCCCCCCCCCCAAGGGAGCAATTAGACCTCACTAATTTATCACGTAAACTACCACTCCGTTTGTAACAAGTTAGCAGCTTGGAGGAATGGATGGGGTAGTTCAGGGTCAGACTGCACTATGGGCCATAGATTTTTGGAGCGGTTATTGATGATAGGACTGGCTTGATGGTAGGTATTCACCCATGGTAGGGCAGCCATCATTGTATCAATTTTGGGCTTCTTTTTTAGAAGAAGTGAAGATCTATCATTAGAGGTCACCTTTTGCCTGTTCTAACTCCTGCGGTTTGTAATGGATCGCTATTGGAAGAGTTGAATTCAGTCGAGGGGATCCTTGCTCCACTGCTCTCCTCCTATTAGGTCTCCTAAAGAATGGTCTTATATAATCCCCACCTCTTTGCGCACCGGTCCATTGTTAGACCGTGTTGAGTTCATAGTCCATATCAACCTTTGCCCATTTGTCTCTCAAACTTCATAAGCTCATGTTTATACTGCTGTACCTAGGCGTGAAGTTTTTCATACAATTTGGTATCTGGGTCACCCATCAAATTACCTTTATGGAGGGCTTCAAAGGCCACTATTTTCTCTTTAGCCTCATTCATTTCTTTAGAGGAGTGCTCTATAATTTATACCATTAGGTCAAGGTAACATTTATTAATTATGGCCACCCATTTCCTATAGAATGCTGGATCATGCTTGCCAATGGTGTGACTGTTGAGGACACGTAGTCCCCTCGGGATCTTCTTGTCCCGTGGTGCTCGCTCAGGGACAACCCGTGATAGAAATAGTCTAATCTCTCTCTTTTTAAGTTTCCGTGGGGGCAATAGGGGTCTAAAATTGATCCAAAGTGAGGCCGCTGGATATTGATGTTGGGCACCGTGACACCTGGTGGCTTGAATGAGCACTGTTGGTCCGTTGCTATGTATACACAGCATCACCCTGGTGATTGAACGCCGGCCTGACGGAGATCGCGCACAGATCATGTTACCTGGTGCGCTGTGACGTCAGTGCTGGGCGCCGATCCCCGGATACGGCGTGGTGCCGGGAAAGGCTTGATGATTTGCTATTTAAGGTATGTGTATGTCAGTTTTATTTTAGCCTGAAGACAATTCTGTATTTGCATTGAAACGTTGCTGTTGGTAACTATTAAAAGTTAATTTTTACCGTTGGCTTGGAGTGCTGCACCTCTGTTTCCTGTGTATTTTCCCTATGTGCGGGCACCCAGCTCGGAGAATGCGC
The DNA here is from genome assembly GCF_055691185.1 of Crinia signifera. Taxonomy (NCBI): domain Eukaryota; kingdom Metazoa; phylum Chordata; class Amphibia; order Anura; family Myobatrachidae; genus Crinia; species Crinia signifera. Next base: position 150,375,932 of record NC_139222.1, on the reverse strand, counting down.
TATATACACACACACACACACACACATTGTAGGGGCTCTGCACACACTAAATTAACTGATATTAATAAATAGTGGAGATTTAGTTCATGAATTGATCAATGCATTTAAGCCTGCTGCCCCCTTCACGGGACCACAGTTTTCTGCAGGTCCTAACACTATCACTCAAAATGGTTACAATACACACAGCTATGACATTAATGTTTGATTCCAGGCATGCTATCTGGTCTAAAACTCACAGTAGACTATGCATTTAAAGGTGAGCAGTTACCAACACACCTGGTACTAATCATCTAGGGAAGTGGTTAACATGAGCTATGAAATAAAGGTTAAAACATGCCTGGAATCAAACATTAATGTCATAGCTATGTGCATTGTAACCATTTTGAGTGATAGCGTTAGGACCTGCAGAAAAGTGGGGTCCCGTGAAGGGGGCTCCAGGCTTAAATGCATTGATCGGTACTTGTTTCCTAGCACGGCCACAATCTTAAGTAATCGTGTCCCTTAATTAAGGGACACGATTACCCCCGATGGACCCGATTTCTTTTGAAATCAGGTCCATTTTGCCGGCTAGGAGACAATATCGGGGGCATCGCGTCGGTCGGGACCATTAACATTGGTCCCGACGCGACCGACGCGATGCCCCCGATATTTCCATAGACTTCAATGTTAAAAAATATTTTAACATTGAAATCTTGTCGGGAAAGGTAAAATATCGGGGGCATCGCGTCGGTCGGGACCATTAACATTGGTCCCGACGCGATGCACCCGATTTTTGCATAGGCTTCAATGTTAAAATATTTTTTAACATTGAAATGCTGTAAAAATGTGAAATGGGCCAATATGACCCATTTCACATTATAGATGTCCCCGTCGTCACCCCACGATAGACGCCAACCCGAAGCGTGGCGAGCGCAGCGAGCCCGCGAGGGGCGGCGGTACGCGTCCTCCGACCTTTTCATGCCCTACTATCCACGTCGGCGTGGAGTGAGAATAGAATAGTGTGGCGAGCGCAGCGAGCCACCAAGCCCGAAGCGTGGCGAGCGCAGCGAGCCCCGCGAGGGGACGCGGATACCTTCACAGTTATACGCGTCCCCTTGCGGGCTTCACAGGTGTCCGTGGCGACGCGGACACCTGTGAAGCCCGCGAAGGGACGCGTTTACCTGTGAAGGTATCCGCGTGCGCTCGCCACGCTTCGGGCTCGGTGGCTCGCTGCGCTCGCCACACTATTCTATTCTCACTCCACGCCGACGTGGATAGTAGGGCATGAAAAGGTCGGAGGACGCGTACCGCCGCCCCTCGCGGGCTCGCTGCGCTCGCCACGCTTCGGGTTGGCGTCTATCGTGGGCTGGGGTTAACGCGCTTAAATTTGGGGGGGTTGGGAATTTTTTTCATTGAATCCAATGTAAAATTGGGTCCCAGGGACCCAATTTACATTGGATTCAATGAAAAAAATCGGGTCAAAAATCGGTCGGTCGCGTCGATCGCATCGCATGCGACCAAATCGCATGCGATGCGATCGACCCGATTTTTCCGACACGACCACCCCGATCTGAATCGGTGTGGCCATGCTAGGAAACAAGTACCCATTGATCAATTCATGAACTAAATCTCCACTATTTATTAATACCACAACAATGTCTGTTTAAACAATGTGGTCACAAGCCATATTGCACCCCAAAACTAGGAAAGGTGAGTGCCTATAGATAGATAGATAGACAGGCTTTGTTCGGCACTCCGGACATGTAGGTTATAACCAAGGTGCCTTCCCCGATATGGTATAGATGTGGTTTCTCATACAGACACGTATAAGGAAGAGGCGGCACTCACGTGGATTTCAAAGGTGCTTTTAGAAGTTTTTAGAAATTAAATGTACATGATTATTTTTGGTCATTTGTTTATTGATTGCTGTGTAGCGACAGAGAATAACTTAGCCAGTTCGCATTATAACTTTGCATTAATAACCTGACATTCATACCTACAAAATGAGAACCTCCTTTTGCAGATGGTGCTACATAGAGAATTACTATTCCCAAGTACCTAAGCCATGTCCTCAGCTCACATTCACACAATTCAGTACTTACACAGAAGAGAGAAAAAAAAACCTGTAATGTCTGACCTAGATTTCTAGGAAAAATAGAAGACTGATGGGAAAACAAAAGTTGCATAATCTATACCAGGCATTCCCAACCACGGTCCTCAAGGCACACCAACAGTGCAGGTTTAAGTGATATCTAGGCTTCAGCACAGATGGTTTAATCAGAATCACTCAGGTACTAATTAAGTCACCTAGTAGTAGTAGTACGTTTATTTATAAGGCGCCGCAAAGTGTCCGCAGCGCCGTACATAGCAAACAAAAAAAATTACGAGGTAACGTACAGGGTGTGTTTGAAAAATACAGAATAAATAGGGGTATAGCTGGTAGAACTAAAATCAGCATCAGTTCAGAAGTAGGTGTCAAAATTGTCGAGGAGACTGAAGATGAAGTAGAGGAAGGGAAGAACAGGACAGGAGCACAGGTGAGGTAAAGAGGTAGGGTGAGTACGTGAGGATGGAGGGCCCTACTCATAAGAGTTAACATACTAAAAATAGGTGGGTGGACGAACGAAAAACAATAGGATAAGTAGGAACAGAGGGGAACGGAGGCAGGATAGGAGGATCAAAAGAGGTTAGGAGGAGGGATAGGCTAGTCGAAAAAAGTGGGTTTTAAGGGAGCGCTTGAAGGAGGTAAGGGAATCAGAAATCCTGATGGGTGGCGGGAGGTTGTTCCAGTGCAGGGGGGCAGCGCGAGAGAAGTCTTGGACACGGGAGTGGGAGGAGGTGATTAGGTGAGAGGTCAGTCGGCGGTCAGTGATGGAGCGAAGAGTACGGGAGGGAGTGTGGCTAGAGATCAGTGAAGAGAGGTAAGGAGCGGTGGAGGAGGAGAGAGCCTTGTAGGTGGTGGTGAGGAGTTTAAAGAGAACTCGGAAAGGAATGGGGAGCCAGTGAAGAGATAGACAGAGGGGGGAGGCGGAGGTAGAGCGGCGGGAGAGGAAGATGAGCCTAGCAGCAGCGTTAAGAATGGATTGGAGAGGTGCGAGGCGGGTGAGAGGTAGCCCAGAGAGAAGGATGTTGCAGTCGTCAAGGCGGGAGATGACAAGAGAGTGAATGAGAATTTTGGTCGCGTCAGTGGAGAGGAATGGTCTGATGCGTGAGATGTTGCGTAGGTGAAAGCGGCAAGACTGTGAGAGAGCACGAATGTGGGGGGTGAAAGAGAGGGAGGAGTCAATGATAACACCGAGGCAGCGCGTTTGGTCGGTGGAGGTGATCTCGGTTTCACCAATACTGATGGAGATAGTGGGAGAAGATGGGATGTTCGGGGGATGGAAGATTAGAAGTTCAGTTTTAGCCATGTTTAGCTTCAGGAAGCGTTGGGTCATCCAGGCTGAGATGGCTGTGAGGCATTCGGAGACCTTGGACAGGAGTGATGGGGATAGGTCGGGGGAAGAGAGATAGATTAGGGTATCATCAGCATAAAGGTGGTAATGAAAACCATAGGAGCTGATGAGGGTGCCCAGAGAGGTGGTGTAGAGAGAGGAGAGGAGAGGGCCAAGGACAGACCCTTGGGGAACACCGACTGGCTGCGGGGTAGTAGGAGAGGAGGAGCTCGGAGTGGAGACGGAGAAGGAGCGATCGGAGAGGTATGAGGTGAACCAGGAGAATACCGTGCCAGTGATGCCAAAGGAGCGGAGGGTGTTGAGCAGGAGAGGGTGGTCAACAGTGTCAAACCTGTGCTTAAGCCTGGATATCACTAAAACCTGCACTGTTGGTGTGCCTTGAGGACCGTGGTTGGGAATGCCTGATCTATAGTCTGGGGATGTTTAAATACATGCATAATCTTTCACTATAATTTCTGACCTAGGTATACAACACATGCATATAAAAACCTATAGATTGTAAACTTGCGAGCAGGGCTACCACTGAGGGCAGTATTCAATGAAAAAAATTCTCCGTGCATGGCGAGAGATTTTTTCTCCATGCACTTGCCCTGTTCCAGAGGGCTCGCTGCCACTCCTGCTCCCACTATTCAATGTGGTTAAGACTCGCCGCCACTCGCGGCGAGTCTTAACCACTGCAGCGGACGAGCGTCCGCGGCAGGGAGCCTGGGGACGGTGGCAGCCAGGGAGATTAAAGTCTCCCTGGCTGCCCCAGAACATATGTGGAGGGGAGGGGGGCTCCCCGGGACCCAGGCAGCACAAGCTGCCCCCCCCCCCCTATAGCCAGCGGGGGACCCAGTATTCACTGCACCCGATTGTGCATATGTAATGATCGGGTGCAGTGAATATATGAATATCTAATGAACGGCTCGAGAGCTACGGCCCCCTGCTGGCTGCTCTGTGTAAAAAAAAAAAAAAAAACAATTAAATTTTTTTTTTTTTAAATTAAATATATATTCATGTGCTATAAGCACATGAATAAAAATAACATACCCCTTCACAGAAAAAAAATCCTGATTTTTTGACACCAAAATAATAAAAAAAAAAAAACCTTTTAGTTTAAAAGTTCACATTCCAGTTCTCCATGAAAAGATGGAGAATTGCTACACGGAGAGACACAGCGAAAATCACTTAAGAAGACGGCGAAAATATCACATTGAATAGGGTGGTTCACTTTTGGACGAAAATAGCACAAACTCGCCATAAAACAAGGCAAATTGTTCTCATTGAATACTGGCCAATGTCGGTTAGTACCCAGTTTGTTTTATGACTGTTTCCTATTGTAAATTGCAACAGAATTTGCAGCGCTATATAAAAACTGAAAAATAAATTAGTTTTAGGTTTCCCAATTACTGTCACTTTAACAATCTTATTTTGTTCCCAGTGTCTGCACCTTTTTCCCTCTTACTGATCCTTTTATAAAAATTTTGAAGAAAAAAAACCCGAAAGGTTATTGCCATGTTTCCGGCAATCTCAATCCAACATTGCAAAAGCTTACACAGTGCTGTCCTCCTGACCACACCTTCCTGTCGCCTCCCATACCCACCGCCTGCCTGGCGAGAGCAGCTTACACTGCCCCATCCATGCTCTGTCCACACCCTCATGCCAGGCGGGTGAGCGTCACTCAGCGACCAAATCAGACATCCCGTGTATTGAATATTGGATGCCGGATCCATTCCGGCAAAAGAATTTGGGAATGGGTCCGGCATTGATTGAACATACCATGCCCTTTGTGGTTAAAACATGCTAGTCATCCTTCTGTGCACATCAAACGCCAACAACTCTCCTGTAAGGTAACTCTGGTTGCTTTCTCATCAGCGGCGCATGCTCGTGGTCCTGCAACGTCTAAAGATATCAGGACACCTTGTTTGCCATTATCCTGACAGTAGAAGCATCCATACTATCAACTCTACCTGATGGCGATTCCTTGGCCTCTCTCATCCAGCAATAGGTGTGCACTTTGCAGTTCTCAAACTGACACGTGAAACAAATGTATCATTAAATTATACAATGCCAATGCACTGACTGTTTTGGCAAAACTGCTTGATTTGATTGTACACAATTATAAAAAGAGCCTTTTCTACTACCATAACTTATCATATTTGGGCTTCCCATCAAACAGGGACTATGGGAAAATAAAGCATGGGACAAACTCCATACACCCATATAGATTTGTACACTACCATTTAGATCTCATTTAGGTAGTATATCCATCTTAAATATTTATAATACATTCTAACATGCAATGCGATGACAAAAAAGTATCCAAAAAATTTGGACCAAAGAGTATGAACCTTTCTTAGGTCAAGACCACACAGTTTCAGCGAGGAAAAGCCATCCTCACCGTCCAACTCCCTTGCCGTATTTAATGTTTGCCAGAATCCTCAACATCTGAGGATGGCGAGGATCAGCTTAAACTTCGAGGTTCGCTGCAAATGCAGAGTCTGCTGCATTTTGGGACTAGCCCCGACGTTTTAATGTCCACACTTGTTTCCACCTCGATGAACGAAACCAGCGAGGTGGAAACTATGAATAAGGGGAGGGAGTAGAATACTCTGACAGTGAGCTATCGGCACTGCACGCCATCATAGCTCGTCAGGGGGGATTGAATACCCCTCATAGAATTGATGGAAATAATAACCCTTTATACAGAAGAATGCAAATTTTAAGGAAAGACAAAACAAAACATACAACATTTTTTAAACACAAAAAGTAGTTCTATAATGTGCTCTAATTTGTGTACAAAAAAAATGAATCTTAAGTTTCAAATCATTGAACCAGAATTCTAGCCTCATTGAAGTATCCAGAAAAGATTAAAACCTTTTAAAACCTGCTCATAAGACTCAATTTAGAATAGCAACCTGTTGTGCTTGGCTTTAGAGAAGCAATAGTAAAAGTAAAATTAAAAAAAAAAAAAAGGTACAAAATTCAATATTCAATCACGCTGTTCAAGCTGTTGCAGTAACTATGCCAATCAAAATGATAAACCTATTGCAAATTAGACAAATGGTTAATACTACATGGCCAATTACAATTTAATTACATACCATAACATATTAAAAACAAAATATCTTAATATATCAAGTCTTGTGAATTTAAAAGAGGCAACAGATCTTCATTCATAAGAAAATACATGTTATGGCAAATATGAACAAACCGCTTCTCAATGTGTTACAAAAAAAATAAAAAAATAAAATAAATCCTAAATAAAGCATAAACTGTATTTCAGTATTATTCCCAAACCAGAAAAGCAGCACCCAACTACAGAGATTAATTCCTCTGGTGCAGACCATAGGTATACAGCCAGCAATGACAGCCAATTATAATTTTGCATATAAAAACGGAAACCACAAAATTGAAATGAAAGAGTTATTTTATGGTGGAATCGATCAAACTTACAGCTAATTTGGATGACCGAGCCTGCATCAAAACTAGTTGGAATCATAATAAGTGACAATGGGACAGATGTATTAAGCCTGGCGAAGAGATAAACTGGAGATAAAGTGGAAGGAGATAATGCAACAGCCAATCTCTTCACCGGGATTAATACATCTGCCCCAATGTGATAAGAGAAAAACCATTCTATCAGCACTTCAAACTTTTATAATACAAACCATTTCTAGTCTTAAAAAAAACTTTTGAATATAGTTCACAAAAGAATTACTCAAAGTACATTTGCTTACATCTTTCAGTTAAGTGGAGAAAAAAGAAAAACTCTACAATAAGGTGTTACAATTATGAAAATGCATCTTACATACCAGCAGAAGTACTTAGGTGGGGAATGAAGCAGATATTGGAATTAAGAAATTAGTAATAGTTTACAATGTGAATAAGCAGAAATAAGAAACAAAAAAGGTACTTATTTCCTAGCACGGCGCCCATCGCATAAGATTGTATGCCTTAACCCCTTCCCGACATATGACGTACATGTACGTCATATGTCGGTTGCGGGGGAATCAAGCCAGCTCACGGAGTGAGCTGGCTTGAAAGAGAGCAGGTAATGGCTGTATATTACAGCCAGGTACCTGCTCTCACGGCCACGAGCGGCGAGTTCGCCGATCGTGGCCGTTTAACCCTTTAAGCACCGCGGGCAAAGCGCCCGCAGTGCTTAAATAGCTGATCGGAGGGGGGGCGCCCCCCTCCGGCGCCGATCGGGGCCCCCCGCGGCGAGATCGGAGGGTGCCGATCAGTTGCCATGGCAGCCAGGGGTCTAATGTAGACCCCTGTGCTGGCCATGTCAGCATTCCTATTACATCCTGCCTGAGGCAGGATGTAATAGGAAGTGCTGAAAATCACTATGTTCAGCCATAGAGCTTTATGGCTGAACCTAGTACAGGCGATCGCGCCCCCTAGTGGTCAAGTACACTAGGGGGCCTTGTAGTAAAAGTAAAAAAAAAAAAATATATATTAAAAGTTCAAATCACCCCCCTTTCCCCATTTCACAAATAAAAATAAATAAAAAAAAAAAAAAAACATATTTGGTATCGCCGCGTTCCTAAAAGTCTGATCTATTAAAATATAACATCAGTTATCCCGCACGGTTAAAGGCGTAAACGGAAAAAAATTCCCAACGCCAAAACTACGTTTTTTGGTCGCATCGCCTACCCAAAAAAATGTAAATAAAAGAGATCAGAAAGTCGCACATATCCCATAATGGTATTAATTAAAAAGTACACTTCAGCCCGCAAAAAATGAGCCCTCACCCAGGTCCGTAGGTGGAAAAATAAAAAAAAGTTATAAGCCGCAGAACATGGCGACGCGACGCAAATTAGAAAAACCGTAAAATTTTCTATTTTTTTTTTTAGTGGTAAAACGTAACGAAAACTATATAAGTTTGGTATCACCGGAATCGTAACGACCCATAGAATAAAGATAACCCATCATTTTAAACGAACTATGAACTCCAAAAAAAACGTAACCAGCGCAAAATTGTGGAATTGCGTTTTTTTTCCTTTTTACCCCACATTGAATTATTTCCTGATTCCCCAGAATATTATACGGTATAGTAAATGGTACCATTAAAAAGTACAACTTGTCCCGCAAAAAAAAAGCCCTCATGTGTCTATATTGCCGGAAAATTAAAAAAGTTACGCTTAAAAGTTAACAAAAAACGCCCCGTCGGGAAAGGGTTAATTAAGGCATACAATCTATACAATTGAAAAGATTTTTAATTGTATGTACAATATCGCATCTTATGGATCTCAAGCATCCATAAGATGCATAAGATCCATGAGATCCATAAGATAAAAGATCCATCAACACCAACCCGAAGCGTGACGAGCGCAGCGAACCCGCAAGGGGCAGCGGCACACGTCCTCCGACCTTTTCATACCCCCACTATCCACGTCGGCGTGGAGTTGATTTTATATAGTGTGGCGCCACACTATATGAAATCAACTCCACGCCGACGTGGATAGTGGGGGTATGAAAAGGTCAGAGGACGCGTACCGCCACCCCTCGCGGGCTCACTGCGCTCGCCACGCTTCGGGTTGGTGTTGATGGATCTTTTATCTTATGGCATCTTATGGATGCAGAAGATCCATGAGATCCATAAGATGCGATATTGTACATACAATTAAAAATCTTTTCGGTACTAGTGGATTATCACGGCTCCCACGATGGCCATCGCACATGAAAAAAATCGCATCGCATGCGATTTTTCACAGAAATTCATCCAAATGCATTGAAATTAGTATGAAACATGTTCAATGGCCCCCAAATGGCATTTTTGAGGCTGTACCACCCCCACTATCAACGCAAACCCGAAGCATGGCGAGCTCAGCAAGCCCGCAAGGGGCGTCTGTACGCGTCCTACGACCTTTTCATACCCCCACTATCCACGTCGGCGTGGAGTTAATAGAAAGTGTGGCGTGCGCTCGCCACACTTTCTATTCTCAACTCCACGCCGACGTGGATAGTGGGGGTATGAAAAGGTCGTAGGACGCGTACCGCTGCGCTCGCCACGCTTCGGGTTCGCGTTGATAGTGGGGGTGGTACAGCCTCAAAAATGCCATTTGGGGGCCATTGAACATGTTTCATACTAATTTCAATGCATTTGGATGCATTTCTGTGAAAAATCGCATGCGATTGTCATGAACGTTAAAAAACGGCAAAAAAAGCATCCCATCGCATGCCATCACATGCCACTATATATGGCATGCGATGGGAGCCGTGATAATCCACAAGTACCATCTTTTCAATTGTATAGATTGTGCATGGACGAGATCGACAAACACATAAGATGCATGCAATGCTTGTGATATCGTCCCGACATATGCAATCTAGATCGTGGGCGCCGTGCTAGGAAATAAGTACCCAAAAAATTAATAAAAAAAAAAAAAAAAGTAGTGTAAGCTGGCTTTCTATCGTCATTAACCAAATATTCCACTTTCATTTACCCATCCATCATATAATGTTATTACTCATCAATTCTAGTATATGAAACACCAATTTCAATTATTCTACTTTCAATTCCTGCACTTAAACATTGTCCAAGAAAGTCCTTTGCCATAAGTAGATCAATAAAATGCTCCCTTGATTACTACAGCTCATTTAAGTTCAACTAACACTTTTTCAGACAAGAAATAAGATTTTACAAAAAGTTGGAACCAAATCAGACACAGCGAATGTCCAGTCTCAGAATAAAGGTGGCCATACGCTGCAGCGATGTCTTGCAGCAGTGTAGGGCCACCCGATACCCCGCCCGGGACCTTCCTGGGTGGCAGGGACTCATGCAAACCATCACAATTTGTTGTGATGATCACAACTTGCTTAGAGGGAGGTCTCAGGCCAGGTGGTTGGATGGCCAGCAGGTTCGACACTCACAGGACTGCGCACTAGACCTGTGGGATAAACTGACCCGATCTCCACTTTACACTGAAAGTGACCAGTTCCACAAGAAAGATAGTTTATTCATGTATAAAAGCACTAATGGGCAGGCGGCTGTGCTCTCTAAAATCTGAAGTCCACAAATTTGGAAAGGGGAGGGGGATCATGAAAAACTCATTTATACCTATTTCATGTGTTGACCATTGCCATGTCTACTTTCCTGACCTAGTGCATGTCAACCCCTCTTACCCAGAGTAAAGCGATACACTAATGCAATGTATCACAGCAGTGTATAGCCATCCCACCACGCTTCAGTTGCCTTCCCAGGCAGCAGAATCACATGTGATGTATCACATGCAACCCCGTTCTCCATCACTGGGAGGCTTGCAGGTCTGACCTTCAGATCCCATCAGATGCGCATGGTACCACGCATCGAATCGGATGCCTAACATCCGTTGTGGGGCGATTTCTTGTGTTGATCCGTCTTAATCGGGTCCGGTCGGATTAGTGTATGTCCCCCCATACACTAGTCTGATTAGACCTGATTAAAGACAGCAGCTCAATGTGTTACAGACTCCACAAGTGGATGGTAGACCTCTAAAATAGACGTTGATCTATGCAATCTGGATAGCTTCCAATATCCCCCTTTTATTTGTTGTTGCAGCGTCTTCGGGTATGAAGTCCAGGGACTGCAAATGGTCACCAAGCACTGCAACATAGCAGTTACCGGTCAATGGCATGTTCAGGGGAACCAGCGCCCAAAAACACCACTATAATCACCTGCAGCCTGCATGGTGCCCTGTCGATAACGGGGGTTCATGGGGTCTGCACCACTCCCCCACCTTATCAGCTCAACAACATCAACAACAGGAACCATGATTAAGATGATGCCACAATTAGTGACGTCAGGTGCCATATTGTGTTGTAATGTTAACAAGGGCACTTGGTTGGTCTTCTGCTCCCATACCATATGGAAACTACAGCATGCTGCACTGACACACCTTAAATGTGGATGTGATTTGAACCAGTGATTCTGGTATTTTAACACAGACAATACTTGCAAGATGCCACTGGTCACGATTAAGCAACAGTGATCAGCCATTGCATGGTCCACAATGGGAGGCAATGCCTTTACAAAAGGTATTCCCAGTGCACGTGATACCTTGTATTAAGGAATATGAAGTATTCACAGAACTTCAGAAACACAATGTCCATCGGGCACAAACCCACTAGCATGCCCTTTTCGGAATCTGAGAATTCAGGTGGTCTTTCCATGATCAGCCAACCCAATTTTTCACACTGAATTATGAAATGTCGGATTAAAAAAAGTGTTGCAGGTCTGGACTTTTCCCAAGATGTCTCAATAAGGTGGATCCACATACAGTACTATTACCTTCACATACTGCTATCCCTTTTTTTGGCACTTGAGGGTATACCCTGAAAAGCCATTTGTGTGCACAGGACAATCCCTTCACCAAAACCAGACATTAAGCAACCCATGTCAGGGGTTAACCCAGGCCTTCTCAAGACCTGCTCGGGAAAGTCGTTGGACTAGATTTGCACTATACAACCCTATTAGGTAGAAAATTATTTTGATTCATTTAAACTTTTATAAACAAATGATGTGACTACATGGCATGGAGCACTAATACTTGTGTGTTCCCCTTGAGCCACCCAGCATGCAGACTTTTTGCATGTAATCCCAGCCAAGCCTGCCCTGCTGCACAAGCAATCCAAGAGATTGTATGCGCAACTGGTGCGATTTGCAGGCTATGGTGCAATGCGCACGGGACAGGTCATCACATTGAACCTGCTGTCATTCAGCTGCAATTTGGGCTCTTTTCCTGTGATTGATTGCAAAAAAGACAGCAGGTGAATTGCATAGAGTATGGTGCCCTTTAGGCTCGGTTGCTAAAGCAAACCACAGTTATAAACAAATGGAACAAAACTTGGAATAGTGGTAAATCCTCACAGGAGTGGCCAGGCTACCACAATGCCTTGATGAGCACATACAACTTATCAAAACACAACCACTGCTAAACACAAGTTACATTCATGCTCCTTACACATTTTCCAAAAATTGCAATGATAGCTCAAGTCTTTCAGATGATCTGTGGACTGAGGAGTCAGTTACAGCTGGCATGAAGCCAACATTCCACAATAAGATCATCATACCAACAGTCAATCCTAGTGGTGGTAGTGCAATAGTGTGGAGTGTTGCTGCTTCAGGATCTCGACAACTTGCCTTAATTGTTAGATTCATATTATCTGTTCTCTGCCAGAAAATTCTGGAGCGAGAAGGTCCAGTCATCAGTCCGATCTGAAGCTCAAGCAGCAATGAGTTATGCAGAGAAAACAAGGACAAGAGCGAGTCCACTTCTGAATGTCTAGAATCAAAAAAATATATAAGGTTTTGGAATGGCCTAGTTAAAAAGTATTCCAGTGGACTGTGACAAAACTTTAAATGAGTAGTTCATGCCAAGAAAGTGCCAATGTGACTAAATTAAACAGTTCCAAAAAGAGTGGTCCAAAATTCCTCTGCAGATATGTGAAATGCTGATCTCCAGTTATCTTAAGCAGTTGGTAACAGTACTAGCTGCTAAAGATGGCACAATCAATTACGAAGTCTAAAGCAGTGATTGTAAACCTTTTTACCTTGCAGCACACTAAATAAGATTTTAAAATTGCCAAGGCACACCATGAGATCCCCACAGGAAAAAACCAAACCTATTGGCACCCAAATAAAACAACAATCACACTGGTCCCCACAGGTAAGACAAATAAAATACATTGGCCTCTAGATCTGGGGGCACACTTGAGAACAGCTCAAGGCACACTAGTGTGCCATGGCACAGTGGTTGAAATACACTGGTCTATGAGAGAACATTTCTTTTTTTGGTACTTATTTCCTAGCACGGCTCCCGCGATTTTGATTGTATTGATCGGGTCGGAAAAATTGCGTCGATCGCATCACATGCCAACCAAATCGCATGCGATGAACCCGATTTTTACATTGGAATCAATGTAAAATGGTCCCTGAGACCCGATTTTACATTGATTTCAGTGTAAAAAAAACCCCAAACCCCCATTTTAATAGAAACCCCCCCTCATGTTTTAAATGCCCCCCCAATGTTAAACGCCACCCCACTATTGAGCGCGAGGGAAATTGATGGATACGGAATTGTGGAATCAAGCAATTGATCCTAAAACACAGATTTACTAGGAGGAGATCATGGCAGTCTGGGTGATCAAAATAATAGGAGAGACTTCAATGTAACATATCTAGTCTATAGTACAGCTTTTGATATTGTCAATATTGTAAGATGCTAAATTAACTCTAAAGCGTGTGTTTTGAATCCCAAGATGATTGAATGGATGAGAACTTGGTTGCAAGATAGGAAATAGGGTGGTAGTAAATAGGGTGCTGGAGGGAAAGGTTACATGTGATGAACTCCAGGGATGTGTACTTGGACACCATTTGCAGTGTCTCTAACAAAGATAATAAAAAGCACAGTCCCAGGGAAAAATAGATCTGTCCTATTTTATACTATTGTTTCATCTGCACAGACACCAGGATGGGTGAAACACTGAGGATTTAGGCAATGCGGAATGGGCAAGAATGTGGAAGCTACACTTTAAAAGGTAAAAAAAAAAAAAAATACATGCACTTCGGTCTCAATAACTTAAAAAGTAGTATTAGCAGCACTACAATGGAAGCTACAGAGAAGGAAAGGGATTCAGGATTCACCAATTCAGAGGACTTGAAGGCAGATAAGCAATGCAACAAAGCAATGGAAAGGCAAGCAAGATTCTTGGTTGCATACTGAGAGGAATTGGCAGCAAAAAGAATAATGCCACTGTATAGGTCATTGGTATGGCCTAATCTGGATTATGGTGGTTAATTCTGTAGACCATATCTCCAAAAAGACATCTATACATTACAGAATGTACAAAGAAGGGCAACTAAATTGTGCTCTTAATACCTAGAGATTGGAGGGGAGAATGGGCACAGGATAGACACTTTACAATATATTAAGAGTTTTAACAAGATCCAGGAGGGAAACCTACTTCAAAGGAAGAGTATTTGAAAACAAGGACAAGCCCTTAAACTGGAGGGAGGTAGGTTCAGAGGAAATTAGGCAAAATTACTACATAGAGAGGGAATTGCATAAGTTAAAATAGCCTCCCATTAAAGGTGGTGGAGGCTAATGATGCCCACACATTGTGAGGTGTACTAGGTGCAATTTTAGCTATAGAATATGTGCTATGCAAAACTTTATAGACTGCGCTATTTGAACTACATAAGATTTGGACTAGACTACAGTTTGTAAAAGTACATAAATCGCATGCGATTACCTACACAGGGTCTGATTTGAAGTAGAAACAATGTAGTACAAAAAACCTGCCTGCACAAATAATTTTGCCTTGCGATATGGACTACATGGCAGCGTGCATTGCAAGGCAAAATAAAGTTCAAATAACATGCGAGAATCGCACGTTTCAGGTGGCCATACACTATTGCATTGTGTATGGCCGTCCGATCCCCCTAGAGACTCCAGCCTGAGACATTCCCCAGGCAGCAGGATCGCATGAGGTCCTTTCACATGCATGTATCTCATGTGACCCTGTTGCCCGCCCAGTTGGTGGTCAGGCATGCATGCAGGACAGACACAGGTCCGTGCATCGCTCCTGATGGAGTGTCAAACATCCAATTTGGGCTAGTCAGTAGGAATCAAGTCAAATCGGACTAGTGTATGGGTCCTTTAAACCGTAAAGCAATTTAGCCATGCATGCAATAGTGATATGAATATTCTTAAGGTTAAAAATGGGCAAGTGGCTCTCATCTCCTATAAACTACTTTTATTTTACAGATCTACAAAGGTCACCTTATTGCAACCTGTACACAAATAGAAAAAAATGGTACTTATATGTTAGTTGGGCGCCCACTAATCTATTTGCTTAGTTTTCCGTGAAGGCTCGCCACGCTTCGGGCTTGGTGGCTTGCTGCGCTCGCCACACTATATAAAATGAACTCCATGCAGACATGGATAGTGGGCGCCCAAATAACATAAGTACCAATAGACCATATTACCCATTGGAGAAAAGTACACCGATAAGCCAAAATATTATACCAACACTATATGAAGGGCATCTCAGTCAGGGATATATTAGGATGACAAGCATACCATAGTCATGTGTTGAATGCAAAAAATAGGCGCACACACACACACACACACACACACACACACACACATTAAAAACCTATCTTTGAAAAGGGTCAAATCATTATGGACTATTAACTGGCTCCAAGGATTATTAAAGCAGCAAGGTTTGTGAGGTGCGCAACTGTGGCGAGAACCTAAATATATTCATAAAGCGAGGTCAAAGAGTGTTATTCTATATGGTATGAATCAACAGAAGGGCAACTACGGTGCTAAATTGCAGAACATTTTAATGAGCTATCCGTAAGGCATCAACACCATGCATTGAATACTTTTACATATAGAGCAAGGTAGCAGCAGGATAGACAGGGTGTGTAATTTAGTAAATTTTAGCACAGAAATAACAGGTCAGGTTTTTTTTGTTTTTTTATGTAAATAGAAACAAACCGATCAGCCATACCATTAAAGCCACCAACAGGTAAAGTGAATACAATGGCACTTGTCAAGAGGTGGGATACATTAAAGCAGCTAGCAGTCAGTTCTTAATGTTTATACCTTGTAAGCAGGAAAAATGGGCAAATGTAAAAAAGGTGCATACACACATGAGATGTGCTAAGCATTTTTTCTAAGACATTAAGGGTAGGCTATATCCCAGTGTTTAGATCACCTATATACATGTAGTGATATGTGCGAAGTGATTTTACTTAAAATAAAAATAAATAAAAAAGCAGGGTAGTGGTTCAGGTTAAAAATAAACCGTATATTTGCGCTAAAACCCTATAAATAGATAAAAAAAATAAAAAAAAACACATCTGCACTGGAGAATAATCTTAATATAGCTAGTATGTATTATACATTATAAACCACTGGCCAGTGATATTAAAAAACACAACAATAAACAAATTAGATAAACATGCTGACAGAAAAAAAAACATAATGGTTAGTAGCTTATGGGCCCTACACACATGCCGATGTGTGCAGGGCTACCTAGCTATGCTAGGTCGGGCTGTGCTTCGCCGCTATCGCCTAGCACACAGAGCTGACAGCCCACACACAGAGCGAGCTGTCAGCTCTGTGTGCTAAGCGAGCGGACAGCGCCAGTGTTCTCCGGTGGGAGAACACTGCCGATGCCGAGATTGATGGACACTGTCCATCAATCTCGGCCACCGATAAAGACGCGCAGGGACGCGCACGGATGCCGATACAGCCCCCACACATACACCGATGTGAGGGCATTTGCTAAGCGACTTTGCAAAACTAAGCAAAATCGCTTAGAAAATGCCTTAATATCGGCATGTGTGTAGGCCGTATTAGATCTTTTATAGTGCCTGGAGAAAGATGTTGGTAATCCTTTCGATCTAAGGAAGCTGTTGATACCGGGGAAACGAGTCATCAAATTCATCCCACCTTTTTTGGAATAGAAGAACTTTCACTGGCACCTCCATTTGCACAAAGGGTGGCAAGGGCAAATCCCCCAGCCTGCAGGACACAGTCTGTGATATCTGCACTAAATCCAAAGTCTGTGGGACACCATCTAAATAGGTCCCAGTGAGGTACCTTGTCTGTCTGGCCAGACAAGACAAAGTAAGAGACTGGTTGCCATTTTTTTTTCCCTTTTATAGATTCTTAATTACTTGATTACTAACATCTTCCTTCATGCACTATAAAAAGGACTAAGCTGCTAACCACACTAACCATTATGTTTATTTTATTTCAGTATGTTTATCATCAGATTTATTTAGGTTTAGTTTTTTGTTTTGTTTTGTTTTTATATCACTGGCCAGCTAGATTAAGGCTATTCTCCAGCGCAGTTTTTATGTCTGTGCAATAGCAATCATGATCGAAGTCATCCTGAACCACTAAAACAGACATTTTGTGAACACAGAGATTTGCAGTCACTTGCTAAGCAATTTCACTAGATTTTGACTGCATGCACCGACTTAATGGGCGATAGTGACGTGCGTATCGGGGGGCATACAGACGGGGCAATCTGCTTACTAAGTGATCTAGGTCAGATCACTTAGAAAAAGAACACATCATCGCTCCGTGCGTATGTCCCTTAAGGAGATTATATATATATTCAACCTCCGTAGCATTCACTGGTTTCCTTTGTTTACACAGAATATCTCGCCCACGGGACCGACGCAGCCTCTGACTGCGGTTACCCAGGCAACGGACAATGCTAGCCTGGCCGCTGGAATCGCCTAGCAACTGTGCACACGGAAGCGCGCTGGTACACCGCGCATTCCGGACATGACGTCAGACGCCTGCTCCGGCCCCGTGGCGAGATCCTACACACTCCTGGGTGAGGTATATAAGGTATGAGTTTTTTGTTTTACATTTGTACACCTTGAAAAAGGAGCACGTTTGCTCCGAAACGTTGGACTTGCACTTGACTTTGCTGTGATTAAATAGCTTTTTACTAAGCCCGCTGAGTGCCGCCTCTGTTCCTGTTGACCACTATATATATATTATATATATATATATATATATACATATATATATATACATACATACATACATACATACATACATACATACATACATACATACACAAGAGCCAAGTTGTGGTGATTAGACAGCAGTGGGTAGTATCTACTAAAACAGGTCCAAGAAAGGACTACTGGCAGAAAATGTATGGGCAAACTACTGTAGCACAAATTGCAGAAAAATGCTTGCTATTATAGAAAGGTGTTAGAGAACACAGTATATTGCAGCATATTGCATAGCTACAGACCGGGACAAACAAGATAAGTTTGGATGCACACCTAGATACTAATTCTGTATGATTTCTGAATTAAATTTTTCTTAAAAAGGACCAGTCTGTTTTCTTTTATTTCACTGAAACTCTGGGTCACATTACATACAATTAGACAAGAAGAAATAAAGGGTTAAAATCACATACTTTTGACAAACCAACATAGATTATGTGTAAAGAGAAAGTTTAGAAAGTATCAGTGCAAGAAAATAGCATTAAAAAAATGCAGAGCCTTTGTTATGCCGTGTATTTTTCTCTGACATTAGAGTTGAAAGCACTGGTTTTATTTTGAAAAGGTTACATATCACTTTATTGTATCACTTTATTTTCTGGCACAGAGCCCAGGCTTTTGTACATGTGGGATGAGTTACTATTGTAGCTATTAGTATTATTCATACATTGTAGCTTTTGGCTCTCACTGAGCAGACCTCATAAAATGACAGGTCTTCTCTATTGGTGGTAGGAGTGATTCTTTGTGTGTTATTTGGTGCACTGTGTCACTCTGCCAATCTGAACTCTCCAATCTATCAGGCAATTTCTATTTTATGCCTTTGGTTCTAAGTCCAAACTATGGCAGTTTCTAGCCAATTATAGACAATCTAATTCTATTAGGTCTATAATCACATTCTCATCTCAGACATATTTTAAATATTTCTAGGCATATTGCAGAATTATAACTGCAGTAACGCGGACCCTGGCGGTCCAACACGTGTTTCTTCCTGTCTAAGCAGGCTTTGTCAAGGAGCCTTGATAAAGTGCTTTCAACTCTAATGTCAGAGAAAAATAACATAACAAAAGCATAAAAGGCTCTGCATTTTTTTAATGCTATTTTCTTGCACTGATACTTTCTAAACTTTCTCTTTACACATAATCTATGTTGGTTTGTCAAAAGTATGTGATTTTAACACTTTATTTCTTCTTGTCTAATTGTATGTAATGTGACCCAGAGTTTCAGTGAAATAAAAGTAACAGACGGGTAATTTTTAAGAAAAATTTAATTCAGAAATCATACAGAATTAGTATCTAGGTGTGCGTCCAAACTTGCAACGGCTTCTCTCTTCTCGTTTGTCCATATTATTATTGGTTGTTGAGACCGCACCCCCACCATTAAAAAATAAGGTGCAACACCCCCAAATATAAAGGGGAAGCTAAAAGTTATAGTGTACAGACTTGCTTCTCTCTCTTGATGGCTACAGACCGGTCAGGGTGTCCTGGCTCACCCCTGCCCACTGTAGAAAGACTATGGGTGTGACAGCATAAAAACTGGACCTTTGATCAATGGAAGAAGGTTGGCAGCTCCTATTAATCCCATTTCTGTTGCATCATGTATAATGTGGGATATGTGTGCATAGTTTTCTTATGCAGAAGATGGCACCAGAATGTAGAATGAGGGAGGACATTGCTTTGGGCAACGTTCTGATGAGAAACTGGGGCTGGTCACTTACGCAAACCTTAAAATTAGATACCTACCACCTACCCAACCACCGCTGTGGATCAGGTAATCCTTTCAGGACAAGTATACCTAGTTGTAACAGACGTAAGCCTTCTCACAGCAACCGTTAAGATGGACACAGAGCCGCGTTGAACATTGAATACATTTTAATGAAGAGGCTTTAAAGTGGTGTGCTGGCTCTTCATTTATTTCCATATGGGGGAGTGCTCTTTCATCTATCTATCTTTTTTTTTTTTAATCTTGTGCACCTAGTGTGAGGCAGGTTTAAGTACACAAAGCTGACTGCTTTTCGTGCATGGCTGGTCAAAATTGAACATGCAAATTTTCCAGTTTTTATTGAAGTTGAAGCAATTAAAAGTTCAATCAACTGAAATAGTACAAAATCAGTAATGAGCAAAAATGGCAGAGTTAGCAAATACTAATCTAAAGTTTCAGTTACAAAAACAAAAGCCCTTTTTTTCCACAAAACTGTACAGAATGAGTCTCCCATATTCAAAATTCTGGAATATTACATAAAATTGAATTTTAAGCATGACTGAGATACTGACATCTGTGCTTTTTGATGGTTCAAAAACCATATAATACACTATAAACGGTTTCATGCACAAAATAAAATATTGTATAACATTACCTTCAGGGTAAAACATGTGGTAGGTAGGGACTGGAATAGTTTGCTGAATACAAAGCAATTGACTAGACCCTAAACCAAAAGGGCTAGATCATCATTTTACAGCACCACAAAACAATCCTTTAAAAATAAAGGTAGGAGGAACCTTTGGCCCTGCAGCTGTTGAACTGTGTATTCTAGCATGGCCAGGCTAACAGCACAATTGTAGGAGGGCCAAAGATTCCCTATCCCTGTGCTTTAGATTATACCTAAATGGCCAAGTATTTACCATTAACCTACAGAAAGATAAATGACAATACATATCTGTAGTACTATATCAAAACTACTGTACCTTTAGGTTAGTAGGCTTCAAGCCATCAAGCTGGTTTCAGATGAACTGGACAGTAAGGTGAAGGCAAAGCAACCTACAAGTGTAGAGGTTCCAAATGCAAATATCCCACCTGGAATCAACTCCAGACTTTTTACCTGCTTAATTGGTCATGAAATAACGAGGGTATAACACAATTGTCCACATAATAGCTTTTGAGTCGATTGTCCCATTACTTTTGGTCCTTTTAAAAGTGGGAGGCACATTTAGAAACAGTTGTAATTTCTACACCGTTCACCTGATTTGAATTCAAATACCCTCAAATTAAAGCCGAAAGTTTACAGTTAAAGCATATCTTGTTAGGTTAATTTCAAATCCATTGTGGTGGTGTATAGAGCCCGAATTATGAGAATTGTGTCAATGTCCCAATATTTTTGGACCCGACTATCTTTTTTTAATAATAAAATTATTATGTTCAGATAAAAATCGACCGACCACAATTGGCCAACCGTCAAAAGGTTATTAGGAAGTCAAGCTCTGCTTCCATCAGTTTGGTCAGAATTAGACACTATGCGCCTAAACCCAACATTGAGTGCGATCAACACAAAACACCTTGCAAGCTCCCATCACTTTAGACAGGAGATGGGGGTGCGATATGACAATGGTAGATAAATATTAGATAAATATAGATAATGGTAGATAAATATTAAAAATACTGGTGCACAAGAACCTTCACTTTAAAAATAGAGGAGCAGCAATTAACAAACACATGTATGTATGTATGTATGTATGTATGTATGTATGTATGTATGTTAGTGAAGTAAAAATAAATAAATCAAGCGCAATAAGGTCAACTGAAGTTCTATTGTGCACTAGTCACCGATCTCGGAGATCCAAGGGCAGAATTAAATGGTTAAATCACGCCCAATCATCCGTCTAAAGTGATGGAAGAATGAGGAGAGATTCAGTGTTCCCACTAGGCTGTTTCAGCGTGGTGCTGCGCCATGCATGATTTTTCAAGGAGAAAATGCGCCCTGCCCCTCTAGCAGTGCCCCGCTAAAAGAGCCTGCCTCCGACACCGCCGGTGTGACTGGGGAAGCCCAGCGCCACTGTAGATTGCGATGCCCGGTGCTTCCCCAGCAGTGCAGAGCCTTCGGAGGAGCAAGGCCCGCCCCCTTCGGCGACGGCCGGGCCCTTCCCTTTTCGTGACAGCGCGGTCAAGCCCCTTGTGACATTGTCAGCCTGGGACCGCCCACAACAGTGACGTAGGCTGACACAAAGATAAAAGCAAAGCTAAAATAACCTGTAACCAAGCGTGTGACGTAATCTATAATTCAGGTAAAGTATTACTAATAAGTTCATAAAGGGAAAACGCATTAATGAGGCCTGGGTACATCTTCCAAAAGAATAGCTATTGAGAAAGCATACTCACAAAAAAGAAAAAAAAAAAAAGAGTACAAGCAAGTCAAGAAGGATCTTTAACACTTATGGCCACGATAGACTAAACTCCAAACTTTCTTACCCAAAAATGAGAAGTTTGACCAGCTGGTACCTAAAATTGATAAAAGGATGGATAAACTCCAATCCTCACTTCAGCATGATCAGTGAGGAGATTTAATGCTAATAAATTGGACACGGTGGAACAGAGGTTCAGTGGCATGGAGGACAGTTTGAACGCACTTCAGACATCTTCAAAATTGTCCGCTTGTCAAATACTTGCTGACAAGGTGCGATTTGGAAAATAGCCACAAACTTAACAATCTTCAATTTGTGGGCATTCCTAAACAAGGCAAGGGCACAGCTTTGATAGATTATTTGAGCAAGATGCCTTACGGATTCCAAATATATAACGGGTGCACAGATTAAGCAACGAGCTGGAGAGACCTAATGACAAAATACATTTTATATATAATATGGGAGGTGTATGAACATATATATATCTAATCTGACTACAAATCTGTTATACCCAAAACTCTTTAATAACCCTCACCAGAACCATATCCCCATTTATTATTAAACTGATCGTTCTTTAGTGGACCCCTGGAGACTCGTTTATTCCACTGATAAATCTAAGACAGTCCGCTGAGCAGTCAATAAATCTTTCTCTTGCATCGACTATTGTTTTAAGAAGCTACCACAGTATTTGAGAGTAATAAAAGTAGAACATAAACAAAAATATTTCCATTGGGGTACCCAAACGGGAACACTACTGGCAAACAGGACTATAAAAGTTTTAAAATGCCGACACATAGCCACTAAAAAAGAGGGATTCTCACTCATCCACCAAAACATTTCAAGATTACTTTCATCATCATTACATTGCGACCCACTATAATCCTATACTAATGACAAAATTACTAGACCAAGAAAGCTTGGAGGCCGCAATAGTAAGAAATTGTTAAAGCAATAACATCTATGCACTTAAACAATGCCCAAGGACCTGCCTGTTACTCAGTAGAATACTATAAATTCTGCATCACAACATAATTTATGCACATAATCTTTATTGTTGCGACCCTAACTGAAAACCCCATATTCCAATTTTAAATCAAGCATTTACTACCCTTATCCCAAGACCTTAAAGAGATACTACCCTGCGTTCCTTATATCGCCATATCACCTTGTTGAATGTTGACTTTAAAATCCTAGCAGACAGACACCAAACTTTCTTGACCTCCATGCTCATAAAATCAACTAGGACTTACTAAAAGGTAAACACACAGTCCATGGTATATGCACTGCAATTGCTGCAGTGATGGAGGCTAGTCTTCAACCTACCGTGCCAAACAAGCTTTTAAACCTATATACTTCTAAAAGCATTTTACATGGTTTCTTGGCTACATCTATTTTAAATAATATTAGACAGGAGGGAAATTTGAGGACATACCAATATATGACATTTTTCTACAACCAGCCTTCAACCTCATTACTGGTTAATGGAACGAGAAGAAAAAAAACAATGCCTTAACTAAAAGGAATGAGACAGGATGGGGTGCTCATCTTCACTTTTTAAACTTGGCTCTTGATCTCCTGCATCAAGTGTTACAGAACTGGCCATGGTTCAAGGGTTTTACTCTTGAATGGAAAGAACTAAAAATATCTGACTTTGCAGATGATGTTCTATTGTTCATCTCAAAACCTAGGAAGACCTAGGACCACATACAAGCTTCAAGGTTCATTTTAAAAAATCCACAGCATTACACTTGAAACCAGGATATGCCGGCCCCGTATGGTTTCAGGAAATCCCTATTAAAAATGTATCACCAATCCCATAACCTATTTTGGAACACAACTCCCTAAATATTTAAATAATCTATATGCCCTCAATTTAAAAATATTATGAGGAACACGAGAAGATACAGATAGATTGAGACATCTGAATCTCTCATATCTTTGTCAACGTAATGTAATTTAGTAAAATGATCCTCTTCCCACTTCAATCACTCCCGATCCTATTGACCAAACGAGACACAAATTTAAATTGAATGGCATTATACGCTCATTTATTTGGAATGTTAAAAGAGCAAAGACTGGTCTTGGAAAACTACAGCAATGTAGATGCAATAGAGGTATTAATTTGCCCAACATAACAGAATATAGCCATGATTCCCACCTATCCTACCTACGAGACTGGATACATGGTAAAACTATGCATTCTAACACTGCCAAAGAGACATCATTTTTAAATGGCGGTAACTTAATTGTATTTTTGCATCTGTATGATAGAGGAGGTACCCATGTCACTTCGAGCGAATACATTAATGTCTACATGTAATGTGTGGCATATATCACAGCACAAACAGGCCAGTATATTTCTCTATTTCTCCCCTTCGTTTTTAAAGATGGTAATGCGCAATAACCCTTTATACTATGGGTGCAATATGGAATAACCAGTATAGGACACTTCATTAACAGTGAAACAAGAAAGCTCACTCACATTTGTACAGGCAGTAGAAGATTTTCTTTTAGCGTATCTTCCAGCCCAGCATTGTGTGGCTGGTGTCTCCAGGGTGCTTTCCCTAAATGGATTACAATAATCCGCTAGATTACTGAAAAATTCTTCTTTTACAGCAATTTTGGTACATTTGTTTCTCTAAACTCCCCTCCAGTATGACAACTTAAAGGGTTTGGCACAGTGGAAAGATCAATTCACGCCCATAAGCACAGTGGCGTAACTATACCTCCGCAGCCCCCGCGGTGGCGGGGGGGCGCAGAGAAATTGGGGGCGCCGCCGGGGGGCTGCGGAGGTATAGTTACCTGTGGTCTTCGTCTAGCCCGGCTCTCTGCCGGGACCTGCCTGACGTCACGGTCCCGGCCGGCTCCTGCTGCAATGAAAACTGACTATTATAAAATGGCTGCCCCCATACTGCAGACAGTTTTCTGTCTGCAGTATGGGGGCAGCCATTTTCTAAGAGTCAGTTTTCATTGCAGCAGCAGGAGCCGGCCGGGACCGTGACGTCAGGCAGGTCCCGGCAGAGAGCCGGGCGAGATGCAGACTGCGGGGACAGGTAAGTGTAAGAAGGGGGGGTCAGGTTAGGTGGGGGGGTGGCGGGCGGCGGCGGCGGGGGGGGGGGTGTTCGAGGGGGGAGGGGGGCGCCGAAAAACCATCCGGCGGGGGGGCGCTAAAAACTTAGTTACGCCCCTGCATAAGCAGAATTAATTTTTTTATTGAAAGGCAGAAATTTTTTATTAGTCAGAAAACATAAGTCTGGGTGAGTTAACCTGCATTGCACATTGTCTCTCCGAGTCCCCGGCAATTCAGCGTATCCATCTAAGCTGTTGCTCGCCCTCTGCACACCAAAAAAAAAAAATCAGCTGGTCGTCAACAGGCAACAACAGCTGGCGGAGGAGCTGCAGCTGTCTGCGGGCAGGACGTAGCTTTAATACTACTATCGGCTACTTGCCATACAGTGACTTTGAATGTATACTGAGCTGGACTAATATTACTTAAATCCCTGCTCAAGGAGAGCTTATTGGAAATAATAAATATCGGGACTATCAGCTGATTGTTAGAATTCACAAAAGGAGTGCATATTTGCTTTTTTATATATACAAATAATTTTTTATTATAAAGTCTGTACCAAAAGATATATTTTTTATTTGTATGTATTAATACATCAAAAACACTTATTACCATTTCCAATTGTGTGGCACTCTGGATGTGTGTTTATTCACACACCGTTTGTTTTTTCCAGTGTACCCATCCAACTTGCAAATTGAGAGCAGCCACTTATAATATTTTTTATAAATTCCCTATTTACAAGGGTATGTTCTTTTAGTGCTTGCGCCCGATTGGTTCGCTCTCAACCTAAGTTCTCGCATTTGCGTTTTGCATGAAACTGGTTCTTGCAACCTCCTACACGGAATTGTTCTTGAACATACAGGACATACTTGTCACCACACTGTCGTTATGTGATGGAAATGATTGATGATCATTTAGGTCTTCGATGTGGCTCACTGAAGGACTGAGTTGTACCATTGCTTATGGGAATGTCCAATAAGGAGATTCTGGGCTCAAATATGAAGAAATACTGCACACAACATATAGTATCTTACTTACCTCTATCCCTTGAGTGGGCAATATTTGGCATCGTATCAGAGAGGACTCGAGTGACGCAGTGGGTCAAAAAATTCTTATATCATCAAATGCATTCTGTAATTGTGGTTGCACCCGACAGCCCCACCACTAACTTTTCTTGAGCAAGCCTTTTTCACATTTTTAGAAAGGAATGGCTTGTGGCATCATAGCAAAAGGAAAAATTCACTGAAATCTTTCAAAATATGGGAGAGCTATACAAACCCTATTACTAAAATAACAGATCTGGAAAGGTTTTAAAAATACTCTGCGAAACAATACAACTTCGAAACTGCCGGAGTTCAGTATTCCTCTAATTCTATACATATGAAGTGGATGGGGTGGACTACATATAGAGAAGATACAGGCCATATAAACACAGAATAGCACTTCTGCAGATATCAAGCTCTGAGAGTGGATGATCTGTGGATCTGAAGTAGCCTCTCAAATTTATTTAGAATATGTGGGCAATGTATAATAGTTATGGTATACCTCCTATTACTCTAACTTTATTACTATGTCTAGAGCAAGATGTTTGTACACTGACTATGTACACCCCTGGTTTCTCTTTGTGTTTTTGTATTTAGTATGTTTAACGTATTCCCTTTTTACTTTTCTGTATTAATTGTTGAAAAATTCAATAAAAAACCTAGTTAAAATAAAAAAAGAATTAAAAAAATACTCTGCGAATTTATGTACAAGATTCACCAATTTTAGTTGCCAAGACCTGATTCAGGATGTTTATCCCTCACATATGAGAAACATGCTAATAGGGGTGCCCTCATGGCAACAGACTTTAGGTGCGTACACTTAGATTTTTCTGTCTGATCTATCTGGTGGGAACAAAAACCTGGAAATGTATGGGAGCAACTGACAATCAAAAAATTGTTCCCAAACGTTTGAAAACAGTGGTCAGACCAATTGTTTAAATCATTCTGATAACAAATTTATCAAAGCATATATTTTTTTCTGTTTTCCTGCATTTGGGTGAAAATTTTTGATGGTCATTTGCTCCCACACATTTTGAGGTTTTTGTTCCCACCAGATAGATCAGACAGAAAAATCTGTACGTGTGTACGCACCTTTAGTCACATTTTAGATCTCTCTATTTTTTGTACTTTTCTTTTTTTTTTTTTAAGATAAAAACACAAAAAATAAAGAATACTGCTAAACCTATACTATGGTATATTCTATATTCAGGTCAGTCAGCATTTGTCCTGGCAGCTACATTTTACAAAAGCCAGGTACAATACAAAAATAACTAATAGTGTAAAAATGTACATATACTAGAAAGCACTACTTTGGTGGTTGTTACAGTGGTTCACCCTCCTCTCTCTTCACAGTGTGTGTGTGTTGGAAAAACCAGAGCCACCTGAGCCAGCCCACAGCAGCCGCAGTGTGTCCAGAGATGAACTGTGCTGCGAGTGCCTGCCAATAGATGAGTCCTTCGAGGAATGAGCATCAACATCAAACCCACCCATACCGAGTTGCTGCATATCTAAAACTGTATAGATCATCTGCCATAGCTCACCATACACTATTTTCACTGCTTTAAAAAAGGAGAACCAGTTACAAGATGGCAGCAGCAGCTCCCTTGACTGAACAACTAAAAAGGTCAACTTTAGCAGGTAGTCCATGCAGGCCAATTCCAATAGGCTGAACAATGAAGACTTAAAATTGTAATGCAAGAGACTGATACCAGCTACCCATCTTAGAACACATAGCATGGAGTAGATAGGCCTATAAGCCATCCTAGGAACCTATATGAGTTTCCTCAGTCTAGTTGTAGTGGTAGGTAAAATACGGCCCATGGGCAGATGTGGCCCGCTGCTCCACCTCCAGCACACAATGACAAGCGGCCAGACTAGCTGAGCTGCTTGTCATTGTGCTTCAGCATGCGGCTCCGTGGAGGAAAGTTTATTCGAGTCAGGTTGGCCAGCTTTGCCCCCAAACACTCACCATGTAAGCTATAGGTAAAGACTTGTCCCCACCCCCTGAAAAATTACTAACAGTGGGATCGGCAATGTTCTCATAGCCCAGGATTCATATGAGCTAAGCTAACAGACCTCACCAAAAACGTCACCGACACCAGGATATTTCACATTGTTCTGTATAATATATGAGTAAACACTGCGGCATGTCTGATGCACAGCTGGGAATTCTATTACTGCACTGTGCATATGAGGTCTCACAGGTGAGCGCTGGGCTGTGGTGTCTATAGCTGTCCTGAGAGGCACTGGCACATGCTGGGTGCTGTACTCGGGAACATAGTGACTATTATATAATATGTATAGTGCACTTTATTTCTCAAAGTTACCAGTCTGTGCCGGCCAGAGGCAAGCATGGTGTGCTGGGGCTTGTAGTGCTACAGCAGAGGAGACTCCGTTACCACTGGTGAGCAGCTCTGATGCAGTTTACATGCATAAAAGGCAATGCAATCTGTGAAACAGGGTATACACACAGGGCTATTTAGGCCCCATATCCAAGCAATTTGACTAGAATGCTTAAAAATTTAGCATAAATCGCTGTGTATGCCCCGTGTTCCCGCTATTGAGAACACTGGCATTGAAAGATCACTGAGCAGATCGCTGGTGCAGCGAAGTGATACTAGAACACTCAGCACAAAGCTACCGTCGCCCTGTGTGTACGGGGTATATGTCCCCCTTATGCATCCATACTGTGATCACTATGTTCCAGGGCAAAGAGTGAGGGGGAACTGGTAAATGTGCCCAATAACAGAGGTGCTGCAAATATGATGGATAACAGCATGATCCTGAATGCGGTTTGTTTTTTAGCAAAGTTTATTACTGGATTATATAATGTGAATTTTGGCTCATTGAGGTGGCAAAATGTGACTTTTGGCTCAATCTGGGTGGCATAACGTGCAGTTTGAATAATTCTGTGTGGCAAAACATGAATTTTGACTCATTCCATGTGGCATTATGTGAAATTTGGCTTTTTCATTGTGGCATAATGTGTAAGGGGGGTCTAACATTGTTGCATACTGTATATAAGAGGTATATAGTATGGTACACTACACAGGACACCCCCCTTTTTGAGTGGTCAAACCCCCTTTTGAGTGGCCACACACCCTTTTCCAGAGGGCGTCCCTCGAATATTTACTGAAAGTGTTAAGTGGCCCCCCAGCTCAAATAGTTGGTCTAGTGCATTGGAGTAAAATGTCTCTATGGTGTGGGAGTCTGGCATTGGTTCCTTAGCTGGGTAGAAGGCATTCTTCTTCTCATCTATCAGCGATAACATGAATGTGGAGGACTGACCTTAATTTGGAGGAGGGTGTTAAATGGGATATTGGCCACCTCCAGCTAACTCAGAAAGTGGAATCTCCATATATGTAAAGGTTTCTGCTATAAGGAAGATGTGGAAGGGCATATTATGTTTAGTTCCACAGCAGCCAGAGGGATATACATTGCTCATACTTGTAGGTAATCAGCTTAAGATAAACCATTGCTAGTGGTCTTCTATATGTTGCTTTATTAATTCTTAGAAAGTGTATAGTGTCGTGAATGGGTTTCACTGAACTTGGGGTATATGAATTCTAGACAGTGTGGATAATATGAATTGGGGCAGCTATGTGCATGTGGAATAATTTTATGACCATTGAAAAAGACGTGTTGTGGTGGAGGTGAATGCTTGTCTGGCTCCTAAAATTTAAACTGACTCCTAGATTATACAGAAAATCATCCTCATGTTCCTGCTCACACATTGCTCTAATGGCTTCTGGAAACATCTCATCCAACCCTTGACACTCTACAATATTAACTAACTATTTGCTTATGATCCTCACTCCACTCAAAAACTTGACATTCATCTTGTACTACCAATCAATATAAACATCACCTTTTCAACCATTGTTGACATGCAATCTGCAATCCATGCAATCTGTAACAAGAGGTTTGTAAAAAAAAAAACAAATCCATAAATCTATTTAAAAATCCCTCCAACTCCTTTTACATTACAGAAACCTTACTTTCCGTCACACTACATCTCTTGCAGCACTTATGCAGTGGACTTTTCCTCAGCAAAGTGGTGGAAGAAACTTTTAGGAGGGGCATTAAAGCATTCTGAGAATTCTTAAATCCTTTTTTGTTAAAATGCCCTATATGTGAGTAGACAGACTCATTGACCATTCCACTGTGCCTACTGCCACATTACACAGTTTCAACACTATTTGCTCACAAGGGAAATCAGGGACACTCCCTTGATTTTGGTCTGGCCTCTTCTGCGTCATCCCAAGATTCTCCAGCTTTGCCTTTCAGTTCTCGAACAACTACCTCACTTTACCTCATGTTCTTCTCTACCACCAAATCTACACACAAGGGCTAAATATTCCCAGGGCCGGTGTAAGGCTTCTCAACACCCTAGGCAAAACTTCAAACCCCCCCCCCCCCCAAAAAAAAATCCTGTGGTCCTCCCAGTTCCCCCAGGAAGGAGGGCAAGTCCCCTTCTTTCCCTGGAGGCCCTCTGCACCCTCCCCTTTGCAACCCACAACAGAGCACAAGGAGGAGGGGGCCGCAATGTATGGAAGTATGTCTCAAGGGAACGTATGCAGGTGAGGTCTTAGAAGTTCCACAGCCGCCAACTGCATTAGGTACAACAAGGATCCTCATAGACACCCTTGATTTTTTCATTTGCAGACTTGGTAGCGCCCCCCCCAGATCCCGGCACCCTAGGCAGCTGCCTAAAGGTAGAGCCGGCCCTGAATATTTCACATGATCCACTTTATTTTCATAAAAATAGGTTCTCTTCAATCTAGAATACCCTTTTCCTACCATGGAGTAGCAAATTATTTGTAAAACACTCACCTTAGCCCCTGACAATGCAGCTTCAGCCAACCTATAGTTTTAGGATCCAAAACTCAAAAAAAAAAAAAAAAAAAACACCAGATATCTGCAGAATTGCTCCTGAACAACTTAGCACCACTTAATCCTTTTAGCGCCATGTGAATTTTTCAAAATGGGTGTGAAAATTCACCTTATTGACCTGAAAGGTTTACCTTATATAGGAAAGGTATCTATACTTGTGTAATATCTGGGCGCCTGATTTTTTCATTGTATTGCATCGCATTCGCACTACTTAAGGCATGCAATGCAATGCGATTTTTCATTGTAAAGACCAGATTTTTAATTGTATAGTCACCCATGGGTGATTTCATACCCCCACTATCCAACTACGCATGGAGTTGATTTTATATAGTGTGGCGAGCACAGCGAGCCCCGCAAGGGGACGCAGAATACATGTAAAGTAATCCGCGTGCGGCCACGCTTCGGCCTCTGTGGCTCGCTGCGCTCGCCACACTATAAAATCTCCACGCCGACGTGGATAGTGGGGGGGTATGAAAAGGTCGGAGGATGCGTACCGCCGCCCCTCGCCACGCTTCGGGTTTGCATCAATAGTGGGGTGGTAATGGAGGGCCATTTCACCCATCGGGGGGGGGGGTTGCTATCTAAATGGGGGTGTTTTGGGGCTTTTTACATTGAAAATCAATGTAAAATTTGGGTCTCAGGGAACATTTTACATTGATTCCAATGTAAAAATCGGGTCGATCGCATGTGATTTGGTTGGCATGCGATGTGATCGACACGATTTTTGCGGCCCCGATCAATACAATTAAAATCGGTGGCGCTGTGCTAGGAAACAAGTACCAAAATCAACTCCATGCGTAGTTGGATAGTGGGGGTATGAAGTCACTCATGGCTGACTACACAATTAATAATCGGGTCTTTACAATGAAAAGTCACATTGCATGCCTTAAGTAGTGGCATGCAATGAAAAAAAATTGGACGCCCAGATAATACCAAGGTATCTTATATCTAGAGACCGGATTATATGCATTTGCATATTTGCCCGATTTTCAGCAGAAATTGCATATCTGACCTAAATGTCCTGATGGTGCATATTTGGCATAGCGCGGTCGGCGCGGAGCGTTCACCCTCACTTCCTGACTTTTTTTTCTTTATGTGAGGAAACGCCGCTGATAGGCTGACAGAATCGCCCATCAGAGGAATGGATTGAGCGGCCTGTCAGCGCGGCGGGGGGTGGGATGTGGGTGGAAGAGCCGATACGCCGCAGTGTGTACTGTAGGCTCTTCCAGCTACATCCCACACCCGCCGCGCTGACAGGCTGTCCACCTCTGCTGACACGCGGGGAATCACTGCGCGCCACACGGGTGCTGGAGGCCCCGAACAGTGGTGCTTCTGGACAGAACACTGACCTCAACCAACGGATGGCAACGGTGAGTAACTTACAGCACAGTTTCTGCTGGGGCATTACAGTATGTGCACTTCTGCTGGGGGCATTATCTGTGTTATACTGCTGGGGGCATTATGTGGGGTATACTGCTGGGGGCATTATCTGTGGGGTATACTGCTGGGGGCATTATCTGTGGGGTATACTGCTGGGGGCATTATCTGTGGGGTATACTGCTGGGGGCATTATCTGTGGGGTATACTGCTGGGGGCATTATCTGTGGGGTATACTGCTGGGGGCATTATCTGTGGGGTATACTGCTGGGGGCATTATCTGTGGGGTATACTGCTGGGGGCATTATCTGTGGGGTATACTGCTGGGGGCATTATCTGTGGGGTATACTGCTGGGGGCATTATCTGTGGGGTATACTGCTGGGGGCATTATCTGTGGGGTATACTGCTGGGGGCATTATCTGTGGGGTATACTGCTGGGGGCATTATCTGTGGGGTATACTGCTGGGGGCATTATCTGTGGGGTATACTGCTGGGGGCATTATCTGTGGGGTATACTGCTGGGGGCATTATCTGTGGGGTATACTGCTGGGGGCATTATCTGTGGGGTATACTGCTGGGGGCATTATCTGTGTGGTATACTGCTGGGGGCATTATCTGTGTGGTATACTGCTGGGGGCATTATCTGTGTGGTATACTGCTGGGGGCATTATCTGTGTGGTATACTGCTGGGGGCATTATCTGTGTGGTATACTGCTGGGGGCATTATCTGTGTGGTATACTGCTGGGGGGCATTATCTGTGGGGTATACTGCTGGGGGCATTATCTGTGGGGTATACTGCTGGGGGCATTATCTGTGGGGTATACTGCTGGGGGCATTATCTGTGGGGTATACTGCTGGGGGCATTATCTGTGGGGTATACTGCTGGGGGCATTATCTGTGGGGTATACTGCTGGGGGCATTATCTGTGGGGTATACTGCTGGGGGCATTATGTGGGGTATACTGCTGGGGGCATTATGTGGGGTATACTGCTGGGGGTCATTTACTACTTACTAATTGTATGCTGATTTAAATAAAAAACTATAAAATTTCACTTTATTTTGTATTTTTTATTTAGCATATTTTTGACGCTTTTCATGCATATTTTAAGTATTTTTCATGCATATTTCGAGCTTATGTTGCATATAATCCTGTCTCTACTTATATCACACAACATTTTTTATTTCAATTTATGTAACAAATGTAAGAGATGCTGGCCTTTTCAGTGGATATTTTTCACATCTCGCACAGAGATGTTGGCACTCAAAAGGTTTAGTCACACTGGTGTGGCAACTTCCTCTATGTAGCATCATTTCAACTTACAATACTGCCAAATCTACAATAATTGCAACTTTGGCAAATAAAATAGTATTTTTGCTTCAGGGGGGTGGGGGTGTCTGTCTTCCTTTTGTAGGTAGTGGATTTATCCAGTTTCATGAAATACTGAAACCAATTTCTGAGAATAAAGGAACCTTTGAATTTTAGAATTCATTTTAGAATGGAGGTATTTGCTTATATCGATTGTATAGTATGAATTCTGTAGTTTAAAGAAAGAAAAGGTAGACCAAAAACAAGGATGTGTGGCCACAATGTAATAACCAGTCTGTAAGCTTTGAAAAGAAACAAAAAAAGCCAGATGCTGTTGAGTCTCTGGGGTGACCACAATATTAAGATATAATGCTCTAAAAGGCTTTACACAGAAATTTGCGGCAGGTATTTGATGAATGGGTGGGGTGGTAGTAAAAGGTTGGCATTTTTCTCTAGATTCAGTGCTCCTGCCATCATGTACACATATGTATGAAGATACAAATGTATTTATTTTACACCAATAAGCTACAAGACTGAAAGCTAACTGTCTAATATTGTGAAGGTTCCCATCATATCGCTAAAATACCTCTGACCTGTTCAGGAATTGACTCCACAAGTCATCTATAGGTGTCCTTTGGTATCTGGCACCATGATCTTAGAAGCAGATCCTTTCAGTTCTATAAATTGCAAGCCTTCATGCCTCAGACTAATTTTCCCATAAGATCCCACAGATGCTCGATCATGCAGAGATCTGTGGTATATGGAAGCAATGTCATCCCCTTCAACTCTGTAATATCCTAGAAACCATTCCTGATCATTGTTTGTAGTATGGCAGGATGCATTATCCTGATGAAAGAGCCCACTGCCATAAGTAAAAAAGAAATAAAAAATTGTTGCCAGAAGGGGTGTACTGGTTCTGCAACAATGTTTAGGCAGTTCAGGTTTCCCCACCAGAAATTTACCCAAAGCACTCTGCCAAATGGCCTTCTTCCTATATAGTTTCCACAGGATGTAAAAGAAAATGCGAATTATGAGAACAGCCCACCTTCTCCAATATATTCTCTAGTACAGTGGTTCCCAACCTGGGAGTACTCTGCAGACCAGTTGGGGGTACTTGAAAATAATATTGGTAATGGCGGACGATGAAAAGGTCTTTTGATGGCTGAAAAAGACTCATTGCCATGGAGACAAACCATGTTGTGTCATATGCCTGACCAGCAATCCACTGGGAGCTTCACATGCTGCCCTCAGATATCAGCAGTAATCTTCCCAGCACTGACAAAGGTGGAGGAAGCAGCGGCTATAATCCTACCTGTGTTAGCGGGAATCCTGGAGATAATACACAACCAGTGTCTAGACACAGAAGGGCATGATTCCTTGCTGTATACTACTCCTTTATATAAGGACATTCATTTATTTACAGTTTCTTATATAGCGCAGCAGATTCCGTTGCGCTTTACAATAGTAGACAGTGATAAGACAAACTGGGTAACAGACAGACTTGGAGGTAGGAGGGCCATGCTGCAAGCTTACATAAGGATCCGCATACCGCTAAGTACTGTCCATATTTCAAAATGAGAGGAGGGGGTACTTATCAATTAATAACACGGTACTTGTGTATTATCACGGCGCCCACGAAATCGGCCGCAAATCGCATTGAAAAATCGGATGCGATTTCGCTGCCGATTTTTCACTTTTTCCGGCCAATTTGCATGCTGTTCCATTATTGCACACCCCCGATTTCCATCGTAGTGCATCGCATGCAATATAGTGGCATGTGATGCATGCCATGTGATGCATGTGAAGCGATTCGATTTGTAATTGTACAATCACCCTGATGGGTGCTTACAATGTTAAATGCACCGCCATTGTTAACGCCACCCCCACTATCAACGCCAACCCGAAGCGTGGCGAGCGGCGGCGGTACGCGTCCTCCGACCTTTTCATACCCCCACTATCCACGTTGGCGTGGAGTTGACTTTAGATAGTGTAGCGAGTCCGAAGCGTGGCGAGCCCCGCGAGGGGACGCGGAATACATGTAAAGTAATCCGCGTGCGCTCGCCACGCTTCGGGCTCGGTGGCTCGCTGCGCTTGCCACACTATCTAAAATCAGCTCCACGCCAACGTGGATAGTGGGGGTATGAAAAGGTTGGAGGACGCGTACCGCTGTGCTCGCCACGCTTCGGGTTGGCATTGATAGTGGGGGTGGCGTTAACAATGGGGGTGCATCTAACATTGCAAATCGCATCGCATGCCACTTGCTGGGATGCGTTACTATGCGATATTTAATTGTACAATCAGGGGCATTTTCCCGAAAATCACATCGCATACCATCGCATAGTACCTGGGGGTGTGCAAGGATGGAATAACATGCAAATCAGGAAATGGCGGAAAATCGGCAAAAAAAAAAATCGGCCGAAAATCGCATCGCAGATCAAATCGGCCAAAAATCGGCAGAAAATCGGCCGCGATATCGGATGCGTTTTGGATGAAATTGGGCGCCGTTATAATACACAAGTACCAAAAAGCCTAATCAAGGGGTACGGGAGAGAAAAAAAAGGTTGGGAACCACTGCTCTAGTACTTACACTTTCCCAACATTCATACTCAACTGATCATTCTCTACAGTCAGCATTTTGAGGAGGAATTCAATTAGCCATGGTAATTGCCACTTAGTGTAAAGTGCATCCTTTGATAATTCATTACCAAAAACAGAAGAAAAAAAAAAAAAAAAAAAAACACAACAACTGACAATTGTCATTTTTACCCATATATTACTAGATTTTTGTTGCAGACAGACTAATCTGACAAACTGTGTGGCAATTGTGTAGTTCTAGTACTTAACCAAAAACCATGCCTTAACGCACCAATCAGGTTACTATGGATAAAGGGTACATAAATTAGGATTTAAAATACACTGTAAAATCCAGAGCTAATTGAATTACCCCATGATGATCATCAAAAGGAACTATATTTTTTAACAAAATAAAAAATTAGAATTATAGGTCATCCTTTTAAAGCAGCTAAATCTTTGAAATAAGCAAATTGCCTTACTGTGCTAAATAAAGAAAAGCTTTAAAACCTGTACACTAGTGGGTCACCTCAATAATCTGCTATCTATGACAGCACAAAGAGCAGCATCAATTCTCATTTGTCTTACCTGTACTGATGGCACATAAAACTAGCCACAATGGTGTATATTCAATGGGGTGACAGCAAGCTATGATGGCAAGCAGTGCAGATAGCTTGCCGTCAGTCACCCCTTCTTCCCTGTTCCCTGAGGCGAGGTGGAAACAGCGAGTGTGCCTATTAAAACAGGGAGGCAGCGAGGCTAGCCATAGAATGCAGCGTGCTCGCTGCATTTGCCGCAAACCTCGCCATTTAAGGGAATTCTCGCCATTTTCTGATGGTAAGGATTTCCCCGGAACACAGAAAACAGTGAACAGCTAGAGAGAGTTTGATGAAGAGGATCGCTTGTCTTCGGCGATCCTCGCCGAAAGCAAGTCATCATCGCCACACAAACCTTGCCGTCAGCATTGAATATACCCCTTAAGCTGCACTACAAGGGGAAAAAAATACAATCATACCATTTCAAAAAGGAGTTTGTAGCTTGTGACCATTACAAATATAATTAAAATATTATATCTTCCTTTACATAGGAATATTCCTTTCTATTCTTCTGAATGAAAAAAAAAATGTCACTTCAGACATGCTAACACACATTGATGTACCCAGAATCTAAGCTGTAGCTGTTTTTGCCAAATGTTGTAAGTTTACGCACATGATTATCTGTATAATCAGCAAGATTTGTTCCTATTGCTCTCTTCCTCAAGTTAAGAAAGCTGGAGCACATGTACTCCCATCAGTGAATTATTTCATAATTTGGAGGGCAGTGCTGTTGGCCTACTGAACTAAACATTGAGACTGGACAATGTAAGAGAAAACCCATTGCATACCCACACTCAATACTTTTATATTTATTAAGCTAGCGACCGAGTGCCACTTTCAGCCATCCTTTCTAGAAGTCTGTCTTCTCACAACTTCTTGTGCAGTTATTGCTCCTTGAAAAGCAGATGCAGAGACAAGCACTTGTGTAGCTGCGACTTTTGCTTTAGGATACTGGGTTGCAGGTGTATATTTGAACAAGTTTAAAAAAATAAAAAATAAAACTCGAAATAAAAAACAAATTTACAATAAAAAATTGAGAAAAATTATAGAACAAAGCAATTAAAGCATGAACAGCTGCAACAGAAAACCTACATGAAACCTTAAGTGCAACATTTGCTAGTAATCTGTAAGTAAAAGCTTTTCTAATCAAGTGGAATTACCCTTTTCTGGCAAAGAGTGGAAAACACAACTTTCAGCATGAAAAACATTTGCAGTACTTAGGTAGGGTGTGGTATTAATGACCACTAAAATCAGAAGAGGAGTGCCACAACCACATGAATAATGTATCCAAATAAAAGCTGTATTGGTGTTACATCATCTACATGTAATATGGTTCAGCAATTCTTATGGAGTATTTAGCTTCTGTGGGTAAATATCCAATAAAAACATTATAAAGAAACCAAGGCATTTCACATTTGTTTGCTTACCAAGCAAAGTCACGCGCTCATCTCAACAGCAAAAGCCAAAGAAATAACACTTTATTTTCATGTTTTTGTATTTACAGAATCCACAATAGGTTACTTGACATCTAATATAAACCAGTAATATGGTCTTTGTAAATACATTTTCAGCCATACTGTGAAGTGAAAATATACTTAACTAAAATAGCTGTAGCATTACATTTGTAGAAATGTACCAAATAAGAA
Source organism: Crinia signifera (assembly GCF_055691185.1). Taxonomy (NCBI): domain Eukaryota; kingdom Metazoa; phylum Chordata; class Amphibia; order Anura; family Myobatrachidae; genus Crinia; species Crinia signifera. The sequence goes on along the minus strand of NC_139222.1, from coordinate 150,337,367 downwards.
CAAATTAACTGAAAACATTTGTACATGTGTTCAGTTCCACACACGCAACTTGGTATGGCTCAAACATATTATACATTAATAGCTGAAATAGCAAAAATGATGAGAACAGGGTATGGGATTTTGACTAATATAAACCAGACATTTGAAAAAAGCAAATTAGTTTGTAAACATTAAGGCAAAACAATAAAATGTGGACAATATGCACTTTTTTTTAAATAGAGAAGAAAACAATAATGTATGTCATGTAGAATAGATAGCGCTCTACCAGTCCTACTAAGTGTAAATTAGCATTTTGCTTAGGTAATTTCCAAAATGTCAAACCTGGTCTTAACACCCACAGCACAAAAGTGGGCCAATTATATAGCACAAAACAGTGTGAAAAATCATGTTGCAGATCTTAACATTGGCAGTCATTTTATTAACAGAAAACAATTTTGAACAGTATGTACAGTCAGCATTCAGATGTCAAAGCTCGGGGTAGCACATCCACGTGATCTGTTGAGAGCATCACACGAGTTGCATAAAAAAGGGAGAACAAAAGAAAACCTGCAGAGAAACCACCTCTTCTTTCAAGCTTTGTACAATCTTCTCAATTGCAAATAAAACAAAGTCAGGTTCAAACCCATCATCTAGATCACCTCAAAATATATACAAATGGTACAGAGTAATTCTGCAAACCAAGGGAATAAAAGTTTTGCCATCAGCTCAATGTATACAATAAAAATGCACATTCAAAAGCAGCACATTATAAGAGGTAAACAAACCAAGAGTTCAAAATCCAGTTGCAATATGTCCAAGGCAACTGAGAACAGCAGACAATCTGTTCAATTATACACGATAGCAAATGCAGTCACCTGTGACTACAAGTGGGGGTGTACTTACGCATTATATCACAGTCTTCAGAAATTTAGTAAGAATGTCCATCAAAGCGCAACAGAATAGAAAAATTGTATTGTGCATTTATACCGGTGGCAAAAGTTATATTCCATATATTGTACAAGCAAGAATATACACACACAAAAAAAAAAGTTATAAAACATAGGGAACAGTTCCATCATACAAAAACCTGATTTGCAGTGCATTTTAGGCAGACTTTTGGTAACAAACATTATTGCATGGATATTTGAATAAAACATATTTGGATCACCATACAGACTAAGTTTTTGAAACATACCAAGAAAACTTCTTCATTCAATAATGTACAGCAAACAATACATTGAGTTAAAACGGTGCCCTTTTTGAATTAACACTGTTCAAAAGAAAAAAAAAAAAAATTGTTGCTCTATCAGGTTTTTGCTCACTCAACCAAACCATGCCTTAACAGTGAGTTTTATATAAAAATCTACCACAATTACTGCAGTGATTTTTTTTGTTGTCGGTTAATAGTAATATAATGTACCCAAGTCAGCATGTAGCAAAATATATATACAGTTTAAAGTAGCTTTCTCCTGTAAACTAAATTATGCCTAGGTCAGTCACAGTACAAAAGACAAGCTAATCATAAACAAAAGCAGAAGGGATATCTAACCTAAAACAAGCTTGACTTTCCTTGAACCTATTGGTCTGTCATTTAAATCAACCACAGCTGCCATTGCCTCATCACGGGACTCAAATGCAACCATGGCTTCCCCTGTAGGCATACCCTTTTCACTATACTTTAAGCACACAGAGCCAGGTATCAACTGGTAACCATAAAAGAAATCCAGTATTTCATCTACAGAAACTGTAAAAGGCATATTTTGAACCCTAATTACAGTTGGACTCGCTTTCCCAGATGAACTGCCAAAACCAGGAGGTCCACCCATTTGTATATTTCCTGGGCCAAACCCTGGAGGAGCACTTAAAACTCCAGGGCCACTCGTAATGTTTGGTGGGGCAGGGTTAAAGCTGGGTGGTGCATTTGCATTCGCTGGTCCATTTCCAAAAGGCGGGGGCCCACTGCCAAAACCAGAGGGTGGGGCATTAAAATTATTTGGACCACTGCCAAATCCTGGAGAATCAATTGGAGAGTTTTGTACATTTGCTCCAGGTGGTGGCGGCCTTGTATCTACAAATCCACTTCCCAATGCTGGGGGTGGAACAGGGGGTGCAAAGGGATTATTTGGCCCACTGAATTTACCAGGGAAAGGGAAGTTTTGACCATTGTTTTCTTTTAGATTACTGCTCATGAAGCAAAATTCGTCTCCGCTGGACCGAATTGCATCAGATGGAGAGTTGCCATAATTTTGCATTCTGAATCCCTTCCTGCCAGGTATGGGAGGATTAATCTCAATTTCTTTCCTCTCTTCATTATTCACTACACGCAAAAACGCATCTCTCCCATTCAGCTTTTTGCGGTTTAAACGCTCTGATTTACGAGCATCATCTTCACTCCTATATTGGACAAGTGCCTGTCCTAAGCCTTGTCCATTGTTATCTGTTAAGACATGCACACTGCTCTCCTCAACTGCAACTCCATCTAAATGAAAGAACTGAAAAACATCTTTCCTTGAGATGTTATATGGCAAATTTGACAGATGTCCCCAGAGTCTTGGAGCATGCTCTAGCTCCATGTCTAGTGATGGGTCTTTGTGATCAATGTAATTGAAACCCTGTAATTTCTTTCTAATCATGTCTATCTTTACAAGCATTTCATTCTTAGAGATAGGGTGGACTTGAATAAAACGATTACCCATATACTGCTTATGGCGGTTCAATGCAGTTTTATAATCTACCTCATTTCTTAATTCCAGGAAACCTTCACCAGTTGCTTTTCCATTAGGTCCATAAGCTATGTAGATACTGTCTTCAATAATGTCCAGTTTTTTAAAGAAATCCATGACATGTTTGTTTTCTGCCTCATATGGAAGCCCTTTCAAATAAATGCAGAAGCCATGTTCATGTGGGGATCTAGACCTGGGACGTGGCTGTGTGTTGGGAGATTTGGACCTGGGCATTGGCTGCTGCATCAAATGAGGGGGTCCATGATGACCTATGCTGTGTTTTAGCATGTGGCCACCAGACACTATCCACTGTCTCTCAGATGCCGGGGTGACTTCAACAAATCGCTGTCCCATCAGCATTCTATTCCGTTTCAAGGCTTCAAAAGTGTCATGGGGGGTAAGCAACTTTACGAGAGCACTACCTGTGGGGCGACCAATGGGATCTTTCACAATAAGTATACCATCTATACGTAAACCATGGAAAAAATCCTTAATGTCACCATCGGATACAGGATGAGGCAACCCATGAAGAGACACATATGGATCATCATGGTTAAGAGGAGGAGGTGGTTTCATTGTATTTTGAGAGTTTAATGGCACTGGATTTACAGGGCCAAGGAACAGTGGATTCATACTACTGTTCATTTGTACACCAGAACCATTTATCCCTGCAGGTAATGGCCCTACAGGTGGTGGGTTCATGGGTGGCATTCCAGACATTGGAGGAAGAGGAGTCATTGGGGGCACTGGAGGAACAGGGGGTATAGGAGGAACAGGTGGAACTGGAGGCAATGCAGTAACAGGAGGGGGCACAGGCATAGGAGGTATGGCAGGCATTGGTGGTAGTGTCTGTATTGTTGGCATTGGTGGAATTGGAGGTGGAGGTACAGCAGGCAGTTGTGGGGTTACATTGGGCATAGTAGCAGAAAATGAGGGATTGCAGAATGCTGCACCTAGATTTGGTGGAGCATTTCCAATATTGGCTGTAGAAAAAGTTGTGACATTCTTACTGCTATCAATTACAGATGTAACTGCAGAGACCGTGCTAGTAGGAGGGCTACTAAAATTAGGGACAGTTGTTGGTAAACTGACCCGACTCATCACAGAGCTACTGCTTATTGATGGATTTGGTGGTGGTCCTGGCCGATTGGAATTTGCAGGTGGTATATCAATATTTGCAGTTTCGAAACGCCTACGACTAAGTTCAATCATGTTCTGCATTTCAGTCTTACTGCTTAGCAATAGTGAGACTTTTGACCCTTTGATTGTACCACCTGTGCGCATCATACCAAGTCGTGCATCTTCATCGGTGGCAAAAACGATGAAAGCCTCACCCTGTTCACCCCCTACAATATGTACGCCACCATCAGGAATGGTCAGTCCAGAGAAGAAGTGCCGAATGTCCATGGTCCCAGCCACTATAGGCAGACCTTGCAAGCGGATGACCACAGCCATGCTGCGCTGAAACAACACACACCTGCAGATGAAAAAAGGTAACGTCCAGATCAGACTCACGTTTATAAAAATATATATAAAATAGCCACCTGCATCCATATAATTTTTACAGCTGGACACATTTGTTACTTAAAATAAAATGTATATTGTGTATTATAGCATAGTAATAATAATAAAAAAAAAAAAAAACACAAGATTAAAAATAGAAGTAGCATACATGAAAAAAAAATGGAAATTAAGCCAAAGGGCTTCAAAAAGTGATGAAGTGGAGAGTGAACAACCAGGCAGTCAATCAGCTCCTGTCATTTTTCAAACCCAGCCTGTAACATGGCAGTTCGGAGCTGATCGGCTGTCTACCACTCTTCCATTCGATCACTTTTAAAGCTTGATACATCTGGGCCAAGATGTAAGATAACCTGAAAACCAGAGGTATGAATATGAACCAGACAATTTGTTTCTCAGTACAAGCATACTTAAGAATTTTAGGCATTCCTCTGAACATTTTACACCTGTCCATGCAGTCAATGTTAAACTCTGCACCAAATATCACAGAGCTCACCACTATATGTTCCTGAACTAATGTACTGTGATATTTCTAACCACACTAAGATCGCAGGAGAGTTGTTTGAGTAGATTAAGTATTCAGAAATCCACACATTACATTTTCATTAAGAAAAATAAAAATGTTTAAGTTGGAAGCTGTTAACACGTATGTCAGACTCAGTTTTACCCATGTTATTTGTCTTTGCAACATTGTTGCTCATTATTTCTGAACACACTAATGGTGTGTACACACGGTCGACATGCTGCCGTGCGATGCGAGTCCCGATGCGATCTGATGGCATCGGGACTCTCATCGCACGGCAGCATGTCGACCGTGTAAGAACATGAAGGAGAGCAGAGGACAGTACCTGTCACCAGGGTGCCGGGATGTCAGCGTGCTGCAACACCCGGGGCCGCGGCACATCAAATAGCTCCTCCCCCGCGCCGTGCAGACATCAGGCCACCCCCCCCCGCCCTCCTCTTTAGGCGGACTTCAGCCCTGCAGCGCAGCCCCAGGAGAAGCCCCTCTCCCTCTGGCCGCCGGAGCTATAGTGAGTATTCAGGCACAAAGACTATATAGTGCAGATCTGCACTATATAGTCTTGCCTGTCCTCACTAGGTCGCTGCCGATTTGCGCTCACTCGGGAGTGCGCATCGGCAGCGCATCGGGCTCGCAAGCCCTGAAAATTACACAATCGGTATACGATATGGCTTCCGATGTGCACTATATCGTCAACATCGGAAGCCATATCGCACCCGTGTGTACACACCTTTAGGTTTATTTCAGGTGAAGTTCTTGCTGCTGCCATTGCTATAATTTGCTGTATGCAATTGCGTCTACATGCTAATATGGGCAAAAGCTAATCCGAGTATAGGGGCGCCAACCACATTTTTGTCCGACAGTGTATAATTGCTGATACATCCACAGCATTGTTGCAAATGGAGACCAAATGCCTCTGTAGTTGCACAGGGCGATTGGCTTTCCTGGGATGCAGAGGGCTTTCCAGTAGCAAGTGAGATCGCAATTACTAATTTATCATGTACACAAACAGTCTGATTGTCCAAGAAACCTGGGTTTGCCTAACCACTCACCATTCCACCCTCAAATGCTAACTTCCTGTCACTTTCCAATTAAAAAAAAAAAAAAAAAGAAAAATCGCTGCGGCTGAACTTCTCAATCTCGCACTGTATACATACAATAGCTGATTTGCATCCACATATGAATCACCACCACCATCTTGCAGTGACAGGCAAAAATAAAGAAGTCCTGCCTTTGGGCATACAAATACAGTAGGCCAAGTATTTTGGACAGGTTTGAATCCTAAAACATATGCTGTGTACACAAGGTGAGATTGAGATATAGATATATTCAAAACAGAATTAAAAAAATCGGACGGGTTTCAGTCTTTCGATCCCGTTGCACACTCCCGTTTAGTGTAAACTGAACAGTAAAATAGATTGTGCAGGCATAACTAGTCAGTTCAGATCTGAACGCATTTTTCTTGTTGTTCGAAACAATCCCAATGTAATCAAACGTGAATCGCAAGCAAAATTGCACCGAGTGAACAGAGTTTGATGGCAGATAACACTGCTTTTTTTTTTTTTTAACGCTTTAGGGAACCTGAAGCCGAATTTGAACCTTATGCCCCTTTCCCACTGCAGCTCTTAAACGGTAAATTGCAGTTTTTCCCCCACTATTTACCATTTAAGGCTGCAGTGGGAAAGCGCCAGAGTTGATTTACCGGTTAAAGTTAACCAGTATTTCAGCCCGTTTCAAAAGCAGAGTCCTACACGTTTAAATACCGGTTTTTAGGCAGTGGGAATGCCTCTTAAACGGTATTTAAAATCCCACACTACCTGCTCTGTGCCCACCCTCCCCAATACTTACCTGCGTGGGGATCCGGGCAGTGGGGACGCAGCGGGGTCCATCCCGCATGGGCACTGTGCTGGTGGTCCATTTAGGGTCCATTCAGCGTCGGGGCAGTCCCTGCAGCTGATGGGAACTAATAGTTCCCACTATGCGCATGTCTAATGAGCACCGTGCATATCAATGAGCCGCTCATTACATATGCACATATGTAATGAGCGGCTCATTGATATGCACGGCGCTCAGTAGACATGTGCATAGTGGGAACTATTAGTTCCCATCAGCTGCAGGGACCCCGAATGCACCACCAGCACAGTGGCCATGCGGGATGGACCCCGCTGCGTCCCAACTGCCCAGCATGCAGAGGGACCTAAAGTACTGTGCCCATGCCGGACCCTGCTGCCCGGATCCCCCACGCAGGTGATCAGGGGAGGGTGGGCACAGGGCAGGTACCAAGGGAGGGGGGTATATTACTGTTTAATTACCGTTTTGTAGCTTTCACAAGGGGTTCAATGTGAAAGGTACAAAAACGGTAATTAACCAGTAATATACCGTTTACTATATGCAGTGGGAAAGGGGTTAAACCTGCTTTGGCCCGTTTAAAGAACCGTTTAAAAAAACGGGTATAAGCAGGTTTGGCAGTGAGAAAGCAGCATTTAGTTCTTTGTAAAGTTGGTACACACTGGATGATATTTACCTAAAAATATCATGTATATATTGTCCAGTATGTACGATCGATATAGTTAACGATGTGTACGGCCAAGGGTTATTTGTACATGCTGATGATAATCTCATCAGCAACTGCATGCACAGAACAGGGGGTTGGTGACATCACTGACCAATATCTGTCAGTGTGTATTAACTATCTTTCTTCCACAACACCACTGATATATTAGTGGGCACTGGAATAACTTGTGTGCATCGAGCACAAGGGTATTCATATGCTTATCTCAAGTATGTTTATATTGTTCTACAGTCTAAGCCTCAACCACATCTGGAAGGAGATGACTGCATTCATTCACTTCCCTTTCTGTGAAGTAATTTTTCCTTAAAAAAATTTCCCCTGAAGCTACCTCCCTCTAGTTCCAGAACATGTACTTGTGGTCCAATATTACTCTTCCTTTGAATGTTTCCGTCCAGATCCTTTTAGACCGTGTACCATTTTAGTTGCCTTTCTTTGTATCTCTAGGAGCATATAAAATACATTGGAGAGCATACAGTCTCCAGAACTGGACACTGTATTCTAGATTAGGCTACAGTTATACTATTTGGCCAAATAGTAAAACTGATGCAGGGCATGCTGGGATGTGTAGTTCAACAACAGCTGGAGTGTCAAGGTTATCCATCACTTATCTATACAGTGGTATTACTACATTCTGCTGTAGATTCCTCTCCTTATGCAACCAAGCATCTGACTTGCCTTTCCAGCATTTAAGTCACTTGAAATAGTGACTCCTAGATCCCTTTCCTACTCAATAGTTTCCATTGCAGTAGTCTTGATATTATATTTAGCCTTTGTGTTTTGATACCCAAGTGCCTGGTTTTGCATTTTTTAGCTTAAAACCATAGTTACCATTTGAAAAAAAATTCTGCATAATGTGCGCGATAAGTAATGTCACTGTCCCCAACAGTAAGTCACTTTAATACCCCCCGCCACGCACCCATAATCCATTGAAATCCCCTGGAGGTGCTTTGCCAGTGTGGTCTGTTACTGTGAATTACTTTACTACAAATTAAGCAGGATGACAGACTACATGTTAGTAATATACTAAGACCATCATTTTTTATACTAAGTGACACTCAAAAAGGTGCAAATTCAATTGTGGTGTGCATACCCTGCAAGGGTGTCTGATCAGACAAACAACTGAATATTTCCTATACACCCATTACTAATTAATGTGCCCAAAATACATACGGTCACAAAACCACCAATTGGGGTCTGGCCAGAAAAAAAAAAAAAAAAAAAAAAATCGAATAGGTCCAATAGACACCCATTTGTACAATTGAATTGACTACCAAGACTTCTTTTAAAAGAGAACAGGTTTTTTTTTAATCATAATCAAAAAGTCACCTTATGGACAGATCATGAGGGATATTCAATGCCCCTGCTGGCAAGCTATGACGGCGAGAAGTGCCAATAGCTCGCTGTCAGAGGATGGCTTTTCCTCACCGAAAAATAGGCCATCCTCGCCGTAGAAAACCACCTCGCAGCAGCATTGAATAGCTCTCCATGTTGTAAGTGCAGTAAAATTTAGTGAAACAAACCAAAATTCAGAATGCAGCATACAAAGTCAACAAAAAATACACAATGTAGGTAATTTAGTGTAATGTCTAGTTCATTGACTTTATGCACATGAATGTTGATTCAAACAAAAACCTTTTTTGTAATCAAATTTAAAAATTACAGCAATCTAAATCTGGAAATGTAATTTATTATTTGTTCAATATGAAATGTACAGTTTAGCTAAAGGGCCTAAATTCGTTTCTCTCTATCGGATGTCTAGCAATGGTTAAAAATTAACCATTGTAAAATAACATGTTCTGAGGAAGATTGTTTAGGGATGATGCCGCAATGGGATATGCAGCTTCCTAGTGGTCATCTTAGCCATTTTAAAATTTGTGAGTGGAAGAATTATGGTACCAATCAGTTTATAATATAAATATTCAGAAAAAAAAACAATGTCTGGGAGTGCAGTTTACTACCAGCAGCTTTAGGACAAACTAAAGATGGGATCAAAGCACATAATTAAGTTTCATTTTAAATATACCTTTGAATTTTCTTTATATAAATGCTTCCTTTAGTCCACAATGCAATATAGGGGTTTCATGAATGAGACTTTATACAAACGAATGCTAGAACTGCATACCAAATATCAATGGATTTTATTTAATATTTTTTTAAAAAATGCTGAAACTAAAACCCAATGGGTATGGAGAAGTCAGACCAGTTGTGCATTTAACATCAAAATTAAATGTAAGATTAAATAAAGATCTGATTGCAGTATAAATTTGTTTGGAAAATGGGCAAAACCATGTGCACTGCAGGTGGGGCAGATGTAACATGTGCAGAGAAATTTAAATTTGGGTGGGGTGTGTTGAAACTGAAATCTAAATTGCTGTATTAAAAATAATGCCGCCCGTATTTACCCTGCACAGAAACAAAATAACGATCACAAATCTAACTCTTTGCACAGGTTACATCTGCAGCACCTGCAGTGCACATGGTTTTGCCCATTTTTCAAACAAATTTGTAATGCGATCGTAGCTGAATAAAGGCCTATGTAATGAGAAATGTTCATAACCTACTGCACAAAAGGTGCTAAAAGATGTCTGGTGGCATAATAATCTAAAATTAAAAAAAGATGTCAATACTGAGAGCAGCTAAACATGAAGACTCCAGCACTAAAGCAGCAAGTGGTTCTAAATTTCCAGTGAGGTGTCAACCCACAGATTACCAGAGTTCTCCCACCGAAGAGAAATCATTTCTGATGAGTGGAAGTTTTGCTTGTTTGGTTTTCGTTATTTTGTATGTACCGAGCCAATAGGAACTTCTACTTGTTATTTTTCTGTGTGTTCCTCAAAGCCAGTCAATACTAGATTAGCTGCTTGGCTATTTTTGAAGCGAACGTGTTTTGTGGTAACAGAAAGTGGTGCAATTCAATTCTGAGGCTAGTTCCAGAGAAGCTGGCTGCGCGCATGCAGCCTATTGTGGTAGTGTCAACAAAGAGAGATTGTTTTTCTCCGCATAATATTACAATTCTTTTGTCCTTAGGGATGTGGATGTGTGGATAAAGAGTTAATGTTATCCACAAACATTCCTATTTGACCCACATTGGCCTGTCCTAGACACAGTATTCAAGTGTTTTGGGTGTCTCTTTCCTGTATAAAAAAAGGACAGTTTAGACACCCAAATTATTGCCAGGATTCAACTGGGTTTGAGCACCCATGAATATTGTGCCAAACCAGGCATGGTTTAGCCAAGTAGAATGGCTAAACCTGTCTGAAGTACTGCTTTGGGCATCCAAACTCTTGGTTTAGGCACCCAATGTGCTGAGTTTACACACATTTTTTACCTCAAACTTCAGCAGGCGATGAGGACACGTCACTCCCCACAGCTACCAGGCACTTAAACAATTGAAATTGCTCTATTTTCCACCCCCTAGTTACATTTTTATATCTGAATCAGGACAATGTGCTTAGGGGGTGATTACATCCCCCCCCCCCTTGGTTATCATTAGTTGGCACAAGAGCAGTTCAATTGTTCTTCCTTTTGGATGCCCCGTTGGCCACAGAGGAGACATTTTTTTTCTCGCAGCTTCCTGATCAGTGAGCAGATGTGTGTGCAAAGTCTGTGGTTTAAGAGTTTAGGAGACTCAACCAGGACTTTAGACAAGATTAAATTGCTATTCACTGCAGAACTCGGTCTATTTGGGAGCGGATGCGGTCAGCAGCAATAAGGTTGACCACTATTGGTTGACACGGAAAAAAGGTAGAAAAGTTTAGCGTTTTTTTCACAAATAAATATATGTTTCTATACTTTACTATACAAGTAGATAGAGGTAGATTCTAATAGTGTGTCGAGCATAGCGAGGCACCATGTACAAAGCATGGTGAGGGGACATTTATACCATGTCCACATAGAAAAAATAAAAAAAACACCATGAAAAACTTGCTCTCATGTCGACCTATTGCTTGTGTCAACAAAAACTTGACCTTATGTGTCGACCAATAGTGGCCAACCTAATTACAGTCGACCCTATGACCTATACCGTTTGGGAGTGTATAAAGCAATGGATGCACAAAGTAACAGTTACATCTCTGATGGGTGCCCAAAAACATATTTGAATCACTCCCTTAGTGTCTATTCCTCAGTCACCAAAGACTGATTTGTTAATGTGAATTCTACTCCTCTAAAAATGCATAACACCTTCCCCACCAAACGACAAAGCAGTCATTCTGCCACCTTATGAAATAAGCATTTGCCACATCAGGTGCATTTCAATTCCGTGCAATAGCCCACTACAGCAAATCAACAAAGCAAGTGTTGCTGTATACCGCAGGTAACAAAAAAGATGCATGTACGCACCCAAGTTTTTATAACCACTCCCAAGGGTCACTTCCTGACAATCACTTTTCTATATGGGTATTTCTATATACAGATGTAGCGCCTCTCTTCTTTGCCTGGCACCCACCAGATCTGTTTCACTGGCGAGCGCCGGCGATAGGGACTGGGACGCGCGCACCAGTCTCCGCTTCAGGGAGATGCTGCCCAGATCAGATGGGGGGGGGCGGGGTCTGGGACCCCCGGCAGGCTACGTTGCCACGGGGCACACAAGCGTCTCATGCGCGCCCCTGGCAGTAGCAGGCCGCTGGCGGGGGCTGGTGATGGAATTGCAAGCCCCTGCAAAGCTGAAGAGCTACTTCTGTAAGTGGGATTACAACAGTACCTTGCTGGATGCAGGACATGTGCAGTCTACTGATAATCTCTCCGTTCCATGAACTTCAGCCATTGCATACAAACATGAATTAGACCCGGCATTGTGTATTAACATCCATTTATAAATACCAGAAAATGCTGCGCTTGACAAGCAAAACTTTAATACAAATTTTGTAATACAAATGGAGCTGCTCCTGGCAATAGAATAGTCAATCGCTGCTGTGCGCCATCCAACAGTAGAGGGCTCACGTACGCCGCTCTGTCAGAAGCTCCCCCATTGCCCCCGCTTGCTCTGCCCATCTCCCTGAAGTGGAGAAAGGCAGGGAATCCGCTCCCTGACACTGTGCTGACTGGGACGCACGAGCGTGTGAGACAATTGCAAGACCCACTCAGATGGAGCTCCTGCCAGCCTGCGCCAGCTCAGATCTGCTGATAGTTCAGTCTGGCTGGCAGGCGCTCCATCTGTATATCCTAGTTCAAACATTCTTACTACATAAGTGTACTAGAGCTTCTTAGACCCAACACAGCTTCTACCACAGATACTTATTTTACGATGATATTGGCAATATTTTTTTTTACTTTAAACTTGCAATGTTCATGCAAAGCCTTGAAGGACAAGAGGTACTTATGAATGAAGCACATGGTACTTATGCAATAGCCGGGCACCCACTAAGCAAATAGCTTAGTGGGCGATTCTATGTAAGAAAATCGCATTGCATGTATTTTTTTGCATGCAATGCGATTTTCCTATGTAATTTATTCACTGCTCTCTGGCCTTGGGCGGTGCGATGAGATCACATCGCATCCCCCACAAAATTGCATGCAATTTTATAGGGTGCGATGCCATTTAATGTAGTATACACTTGTATGACATACAATAGGACTAGGCACCCCCCACTATCAACGCCACCCCAAAGCGTGTGAGCACAGCGGAACGTGTCCTCACGACCTTTTCATAACCCCACTATTCACGACGGTGTGGAGTTGATGTTATATGTAGTGTGGTGAGCGCAGCGAGCCACGGAGCCCGAAGCGTGGCGAGCCCTGCTTCGGGCTTGGTGGCTCGCCACACTATATAAAATCACATACTACATTAAATGGCATTGCACCATATATAATCGCATGTGATGCGATTTATCCATGGTGTCGTATGTATGCTAATTGGGCACCCGGCTAAAGTACCAAGCACATTTTTCCCTTTTTTTTCAGTGCAATATGGAAAACAAGCCAAATAATTTATATATAATATAAAAATATTTCTGGACTGAACATAGTTTTGAAAAGGATCTATTGACCTCATTGTACATTGCTCTTCTTAAGGCCCATACACTCTAACCGATGCCACCAGCAGCGGATATTGGCGGCATCAGCGGCAGGATGGGGGATAGGCGTATAGGCATCAGCTAATGCATACACACCAATGCCTGCTCAAGCTGAGCAGCAGAGGGAGCTGTCCTGACATGCTTGGATGAGGGAGGGGGGTCATACACGCGAGAGTACGCATCGTTAACGACAGGAAGCATACACACTATCACTCAGAAAGCACTTGTGTGTTTTTTCCCCCCTTAAATATACAAACTAAAAGAAAAGGACATAACCGAGGTTGAATATATGTGTTAACTATACAAACTTCTGAAGAAAAAAAGCAGAACTATTTTAGAAGAAAAAAAATAAAATCACTAACAAAGTTGAATGACCAAATATTTAAATTTATACCTTACCTGCAATAAAAGGTATTCTCTAAATTAGGTAGAGACCAGTCAATCCTGTAGGCAACTAAAAAATCTTTAGGACTGCAAAAAAAAAGTGAATTAAGGCAAACATGAAAATCAAGTAACAAAATATATTGCGAGATTTAAGAAGATAAAGCAATTGACAGTCCAGTAAAATTACAGAAAATTAAACAGATCCTTTAAGATGTGTCATTGGTCTGGGTTTACACAAAGAATTTTTTGGGAGAATTCCATCAGAAGTCTAGAAAAACAGATCATTTCAGATAAAGACCTCTTGCTATCCACAAGTGTGTTGAATACCAAGTTATATTTGCAACTGGAGGGGAATACAAAAATAAATCACTACCTTTTGGTTTCCACTCATAGAACCACAAAAAATTTGCAAGCGCCTTAGCTCAAATACTTTAGCATTTTCGTCAATGATAAAGCAAAACCAGTCTAAAATGCAAGTTTTTTTTCAAAGGCAAAAAAAAAAAAAAAACATTCTAAAGCTTTAATACCATTATAAACAGATAGGTTTGCTAAAACCAAACAAAAAAATTAACAAGACTGTACATGAGGATATTGCACGTCTACATCATTCAGATAGAGACAAGGTACAAATCTTTCACTGTCCACATTTTAAGTACCTGGACAGAATAGTCCACATAAAAGTATAAAAATCATGAATGGCCAGGCCCTGAGATCAACATATGCAGTGGGGACACAAGACACATTGGCAGTGTGCCCTATCCCTTTTCTCGCCAGCAGTTATCAAACCATGGGGCAAAGTGTAGAAGAGAGTGGAAAAATCATACAAATAGAAGTTGCAACTGGGATAAGGAAAACAAGTGACTAATAGTGTGTACACACGGTTCGATATGGCTTCCGATGTTGACGATATCATCAACATCGGAAGCCATATCGCATACTGATTGTATGCATTGTAAGGGCTTCCTAGCCCGATGCGCGCTCCCGTTTAAGGAGAGATCGGAGGGGAGATAGAGTGTGCTGCCCACTCTATCTAGCACAAATCGCAAGCATATCGCATGCATCGTATGTGCCTTGCGATATGCTTAAGATGCGATGTGCTATACGATTTCCAGGGCCCTGTCAGTGATCCTGTTAAGTCAAAATCGCTTAGTCAAAATCTTCTTAAGGCACATAGGAAATCGCATAGTAAATCAAATAGGAAATCGCATAGCAAATTGTATGGTAAAAAGTCAAAATCTTAAGCATATCTTAAGGCATATCTTAAGGAGTAGAGAAAAAAAAAAAAAAAGGGAAAAGTAAAAATCGGACAAAACATCGAATCGTACATCGGATCGTTCGATGTTCTGTGCGATCCGATGTACGATTCGATGTTTTGTCCGATTTTTACTTTTCCCTTTTTTTTTTTTTCTCTACTCCTTAAGATATGCCTTAAGATATGCTTAAGATTTTGACTTTTTACCATACAATTTGCTATGCGATTTCCTATTTGATTTACTATGCGATTTCCTATGTGCCTTAAGATTTGCTTAAGATTTTGACTAAGCGATTTTGACTTAACAACAGGATGACTGACAGGGCCCTGGAAATCGTATAGCACATCGCATCTTAAGCATATCGCAAGGCACATACGATGCATGCGATATGCTTGCGATTTGTGCTAGATAGAGTGTGCTGCCCACTCTATCTCCCCTCCGATCTCTCCTTAAACAGGAGCGCGCATCGGGCTAGGAAGCCCTTACAATGCATACAATCAGTATGCGATATGTATGCGATATGGCTTCCGATGTTGACGATATCGTCAACATCGGAAGCCATATCGAACCGTGTGTACACACTATAAGTTGGGGCCAATAAATAAATAAATAAATAAATAAACAAACATATATTTGTATACATTCACACAAAAATTGTGAGCAATAAAAAAAAAAACAACAAAGAAGGGGAATATATTAGTGCACCAAAATGTTTATCATGAATGTTACAAATATGAATATACTTTAACCATTTCCTACAAGCTATAAATTAAAACTAGGAGTGAAAGAGGTTTGCAATTGCTTATGTGTAAATTACTACATTGGATTACACAGTACAAATTTCCCTACCAGAAACACACTACAGTAAATTGATAGCAACTAGTTAACGTTGGATGAGGGGCTTTAAGGACGGCATAGCGCTGTGCTATGCAAAGCAGTCCGCCTCCCCGCTGACCAGAGGTCATCGCTGTCCATACAGGCTGTGAATAATCGCAGTATGTATGGACCTTAAAAGTGGCTAATACCAAACATTAATACAAGAAAAAGTGTCTACTATGGAATGCAATTTAATAGCACTTCGCATTGGAGCCAAACTCATGCAAACTAATGGAGTCATACCTAAATAGTGTCAATGTCAGAAATGAACCCATTGCTGAGCAAAGAAACAATTTTATGCAGGAACTGAAGTGCGACATGTATTACATTTATAATGTATCTTATGATTTTCACAAGTGTGTTTTAGTACAGAAATGCCAACACATGCAAGTTGACGTAGAACAGGAATTATGAGGCAAGCCATATCATTACGAGAAATCTGCTGGTGTACTTGCAAAATGCACTAATCGCCAAAGTGGTTTAAATAGTCTTGTGTTGTTCACAATTTAAAAGAATCATAAGATTATTATACTATAGCACTTTCTCCCAACAAGACAACGCACACAAAAAAAAAAAAAAAAAAAAAACAACAAGCTTAACATTTACATTTTATGCAGATTGTAACAAAGTCATTGTAGATAACCAAAGTCACTCCAAAACTATGCATCAACTTTTCTATCATATTCCAAGAGGTTTATCAGAACAGGTGACCAGCTCTTCAATAAAAAGCAGTAACTATTGCACAGTTTGAAGCCTCATACAGTAGTTTGAAATTGTTGGTACCTGCTTATTAGAAAACTCTTGTGAAAAAAGAAAAAAAAGTATGTGTACTTTGATATATATACACATTAAAGTTATGATTTAGAGTGTTTTCTTTGTTTGGGTTTTTTTTTACAGTAAATCAATGGTGTTAATAAAATATAGAACAAATATATACATACTACACCCCTCGGAACATTGAGAGCCAAAAACACCTAACTTGAGCCTCATAATCCTATTCATTTTTACATCAAAACCCAGAACAATGGTTCAAAAATGCAAGAGAAATGACATCAACTACAAAATATATATACACACACACACCTCAATTGTAATCCAAAAGCCAAATTGCTATCATACTAAGAAGCAAATGGTTAGGTTTCATCACTAGAACAAGACAAATGTCTAAATATTCAGTATTTACAAGCCACAGCCAACTAATATTCTGCTAGTCTACCAAATAAGAATGGTGAAAAGCAGTAATGTGAAAACAGAACTTTATATTGTAATTATGTGCTACCTTATGTAGGTACAGATTGATAAAGACATAGCCACATCAAGTATTACACATGCACCTTGTTAGGACATGAGCCTAGACAAAAAGCATGTTCCTAGGAAGTTTGCAAAGCAGAAATCTTGTGCACCCTGTAAGTAAGCACGGCGCTTACTACATTAGATAAACTTTTTCCGTTAGAGAAAACAAAGAAAAAACAATTATATAAAATATGCCAAAGACCAGAAGTGGTCAGATTACTTACAAACAAGTTAAATACAACTAGTGACACGAAATGACAAGAATTTCAACATGTAATAGTGTCTGGTTTGTGTTCCAAATAACAGGAGCATCATACATGTGCAGCCAAATACCACCATCAACATACCTGTGCACAAAGTGACTAACACGCCTCCAAATTCCAAGCAAAGTACAGAAACTGAATGCGATACAAATAAGTGCCAAAAGGAAAGCTTTAAAATAAACTGTAAGGAAAATGCATAAGGGAGAGGACACAGGTCACCGATACATACACAATGGCTACTCCTGGAGCTTATTGTTACTGTACACATACACTCAACACACTCAGCACTGCCCCATGCAGCCATTCCAGTCCCAGATCATCTGCAGGCAACCCATCGTATGTCTTCTATAGAAGTGACCCACATGAAGGCAAATCCTAGCACAACCTTTTGAGAAGTCTGTCAATGCACTACAAGTCCAAGCATAAACAGTCAGGGCCTGCACCCCACACGCACTAGGTTAATAGGACCGTCCTGAGCGACGGCTAGTGCCCCGCACATGAAGGAGGAGGCTGCATCCACCCTCAAACACAGCCAGGAGGCGGCATCGGCTGCGTGTGACGGGTGGGCAGCCATGATGCTAATGTATCACTTATGGGGGACACATACAAAAATAAAAATAAATAAAGCATGTGATAAACAGTTGGACTCGCGGCCGCTACCGAGGCCTCCTCACCCCCCTCATTATCCACCCCTCAACAGTGTCCTGGCGTCTCTTACCGCTGCAATCTGCTATACTGAAAGAAAAGAAAGAGACAAAGCAGAGGGGAATGTGAGAGCCCGCACACTCTCCCCTCCCGGCCTCCTCTGCTCGCCTTGCGGGGTATATTTTATTATCGCTCTTTCTCCGGGAGCAGCCGCACAAAATGGCGGCTGCACAGGCATATGACGTCACAGGGAGGTGCGCATATGCTAAACGAGCCTAGTGGGAGGAGACTGGAAGCCCCTCCTACCCGGGTACCCAGGGTTATGGGATGGCGGCGCGTGCGGGGCGGGCGGGCTACTGTGCAGTATGGTGTCGGGAACGCACCAGTGGACTGTCCTGTCCGTGACGGTAGCATTGCTGTGCCGCTGTTGGGGCGTCCTTGCTTGCCGTTACCACGTAACAGTACATGGTGGGAAAGGCAGCATCTTTGGTCGCTCATGAAGACAAGCATGTGAAACGTTGGCTTGTATTGTTGCTTAATGCCTGGAAACTAGCACAAATGTGAAGTGATTAGAGCATATTTGTTGCTCAAGTCTGCCCATAAAATATGCAGGAAACTGCTGGGCAGGCGTAGGTATTTCTGAAGCCCCATACCATACCTCCCAACATGACCCTCCCCAGGAGGGACACATTGCTCTGCTTCTGGACTTTCTTCCTAATGTATGATTACCTCCATCTGTGTTGAACAGGTTCATTGATAAGAAAGGTGCTTCAACACAGGTGATGGCAATCATACATTAAAAGGAAAGTGCAGGAGCAGAGCAATGTGTCCCTCCTGGAGAGGGTCATGTTGGGAGGTATGCCATACACCAGTGGTTCCCAAACTTTTTGAGTCTGATCAGGATTTTTTTTCTCCACACCCATTAATTTAATTTTTTTCTAAAATGTCTCATTAAATATATAATAAATAAATTGTGTTTATATGTCATCCTTAGGTTTAATTATGTGAGGAGGGACATGGTTCATTTTAGATTTTGGTACTCTTTACCTAGCACGGCGCCCACGATTTTGATCGTGGGCATCGCAAAAAAAAAAATCGCGGGCATCGCGGCCATTGAATGCACTCAAAACACAGGACGTTAGCCACATGATCCCGGCAGGCTTCAGCCCACCTGCGTAGCCATGGGGACGCCCGTAAAATGTTGGGCATTCCCATGGGAAGCCCCGAATCGTCCCACTCCTTGAGAACGGTTCAGCGACTATGCAGTTTGCTGAAGATGTTCACACATGCACATAAAGGACCACGCGTAGTCCCCAAAACATCGGGATGGGGTCGAATTCACAGTAATGTGAAAACATCAGAATGACCCCCCATAGTTCCATAGTAATTATCCATTTACAGCAAAGACAGGGGGGTCAATCCTTTTAGGTGCGAATCATCACAGCACCAGGTGCACTTGAATTCACTAAAAATTGCTTGCTGCTCCATAGGGGTGAAAGCCATTTTTTGAAAATTCGGGCTTGTGAATGGTGTGATATCTGGCACTGCTGAGGGTATCTAAATGCCGTGGGAACAGCACATTGCACCCTTGTTTAGAGGTTGAGCAAAGTTTAATTTAAAAATGAATATAAAATAAGCATATTAGTGAACAAAATTACCAGAACATCGATGCATCAATATAAGTCCTTCTAATATGGACAGGTCCCCTTTAACAGGCTGAATTCCACAATGTGCGGCTTCAGAGTTGTGCACCTGCACTATTACAAGTTATAGGCATTTCACAGGGTCATGGAGTATCAGTTACCTCTCCCAATAGCAGCACTGCTATTGGTTAGATGACGTGCTATGGAATTGATTTAATGCATCATCTGGCAATTTGAGGGAGGAAGGCCCCAACCCGTATTTTTTAATTTTTTTATAAATTCTTTTTTTTTGTTATATAAACATAATATAGTCCACATACATTGTAGTAATGTCACATCAGCGTTTCCATTACGTAATAACAGGAGAAATAATATCAACTGGAGAAATAGCATTTTACTAAATCTGGATGTGGAGAGAAAACACGTTGATGACCCCGAGACTGAGATCCAAAACATAGACAGGAGCATGGTCAAATTTTTTGACAGACTTTAACTTGAACGGGGAAGACAAGGGTGGAGAGGGGGAGGAAGGGGTGAGTTGGGGTAATTTTCAGGTTCTGAAGCATAGTCATTTGGCAAGAGCAATAGGTTATTGTGACTCTCATAATTTAAGCTAAGAGGGTGCAAAAGCGGTGTAGGTCCTGGAGGTCTTAAATTGCAACCAGCTAAACCAGGTGGCGGCATAATCTGAGTGTTTCTCCAGAGCTGCAAAGTAGATGTCTTCCATACACATATAGAAATCGATACGCTGGAACCACTCCCATATTGTTGGTGGGTCAGTGGAGCGCCAGTGTACTGGAATGACTGCTCTCGCAGCATTGTTTAGATGTTTCAAGAGGGATTTTTTGTATCTTGCTAGGGGGATGTTGGAATGAGAGAGCAACCAGAAGTCTGGGCCCTGTGCAACTTGGAATCCTAGTATTTCAGCGAACAGTTCTCTAATCTTATTCCAAAATGGGGTAATTAATGGGCAGCCCCACCAGGAATGTATTAGTGTGCCACGGTGCTCATGTTTCGGCCAGGGGACCTGATGTAAAAAGTGTCCCTTGGCTGTGGTATGACACCGTGAGCTGTTGGAGCCCGGTGCTGGTTTCAAAATACGGGGGACCCCTATGCTTTTTGTCCCCCCTATTTTTTGGGGCCCAGGGCTGGTTATGCTCCGGAGGGGGGACCTCACACCATTTTTTTTTTTTTTAAACACAAATTTGCACATTTCCACAAATTTGCATGCCTAAAAATCACACATTATCTTACTTAATCGTACTTATTTTGCCCGGAATACGCACTTCATTAAATATGCGAATTCACAGCAAAAATGTGATTTAAAAAAGTGCGATAATGGGCGAATTTGGAAATTACTTAAAATCTCATTCTATTAAATGTCACCCAATACGTCCATAACAGTGAGATTCAACAGCAATGATGGTTAATGGGTACTTAATTTAAATTCTGCTGAATCATTTTCTGTTATTTATAATAATATGTTTGTAGCTATGCATATACTGTATATATGCATATGTTTACCAGTATAAATACAATTTTATTGATATACATTTTAAGTCTGTAGTTTTTTTTAACATGGTTGAATGAGTGAAACTGGACTTGTTTGAGAGGCACATTTTGTTTTCTTTATATACTATGCGAGGTGGCACCTATGATGATTAGCCACTCCTCTCTGGTCAGGTGGCCACCCACACCCCTTCAAAAAGACCATGCCCCTTGGTGGGCCCCTGTGAGTTAATTTCCCTGGTGGGCCATTCATGCCTCAGTCCGACACAAAAGGTGCCTATAGGTAGAAGTGAAATGATTGCTGCTGCACATGTACAGTACCCAAGAAGGAGCCAATTGGATCCAAGTCAGTAATCACTTCACATTTTAGCTGACCAAAATCGCCATGCCTAGGTCATCATGCTTCGTACAATTTGCTGTTAAATAAGCAGAATTATTTTATAAAACTAGAGCGTACAAATTGAGGATTATTTCTAATAAAAGGTTCCATAAACTAATGTAGCTGTGAGATCCACCATCCAAACATTTGCAGGCACAACTATTTAATTTAGTAAGCAGCAGTGCGCCTCATGATCCTTCCTTCTCACTCTGGCCCTTATTCTGATCGGTGCGGCTGGATCCGATTATGCGGCCAGGACCGTGCGTGCGAAACCCCGCCTTCCATACGGATTGCCAACTCCGTCCGTGGTAAGAAGCTGTCCGAACGGACCGCATGTGTATTTCTCATGGAATACGCCTCCTCCATCTCAGGGAACCTCCCCCATCATTCGATGGTCGCAGACCATCGAATGCAGGACCGAGTGCTCCACCAGCTCCCGCAACCTCAGACAACACGGACATTTTTCCGTGCAAAAGCAGGGATCTGGGCGGGCAGCTGACATCCGGCGATGTCATATGTCCGCCCCCTACACGTGCGTCACGGCCGCATTACCATACGTACGCCCAGCGTTTGCATGGGAACGCCCATGAAACCCGGGGCGTATGCATATGGTAATGAGCCCAAATAGCCATTCACGCCCCTCTCCACCCCCTGTTCGGAGTGTTCACATATCATGCGGGATTTGGCCGTACGCCCCGCTCGCACATGCGCAGAGACGCCTCTGCACATGCGCAGACACAAAACATCGGCAGGCCGAACGCACGCGGCTATATCCGCACCGACCAGAATAAGGGCCTCTGTCTGGTGTGTGAGCTTGCTGGGGGCTGAGTTGTGGCCAGAAAGGTCTGTGCACTGCCTTCTTTTTTGCTGAAGGTGGCTCCAGAATTATCTGATTGGTACAGGGTTGTAGCCCCCACCACCCTTACAATTGGAAACCTTTCTTCATTATCTGTTGGTTGTAACTTCATGCACAGCCTGAACTTCTTTCTCATTGTGCCCTGTGCTGATTGGCTGCGACTGAACCCTGATCAAACAGGAGATGCTTATGGTAGATCACAGGACAGGAAAGCAGAAGAGCCAACCAACAGGACATACGCTTGGAGGTGGAGAACTTAAAAACATGGAACATGTGCAGAATCTTGGTGTTGTCCTGGACAGTGGTTTGACACTTAAACATCAGGTATCAGCCACAACTAAATCCTCATTCTATCATCTAAGGCAGTGGTAGCCAACCCTAGCCCTCGAGAGCTACCAACAGTTCACATTTTCCAGACAAACTAGCTGCTGCACAGCTGCACTCAGTAATCACTGACACATTTTAAAAGATACACAGATGGAGCTAATTAGCTCACTTGTGATTCTGTGAGGAGACCTGCAAAACATGCACTGTTGGTAGCTCTCAAGGACTAGGGTTGGCTACCCCAGATCTTAGGAATATAGCCATAATCAAGCACTTAATTCCTTCAGAATATCTGTCTTGACTACTGCCCTCTACCTCGGTCTCCCAGAAAAAGAATTGCACTGCTTGCAGATGTTAAAAAATACAGCTGCCAGACTATTAACCAGCCCTGTTCCAACCAAATAACACCCATTCTGTACTCCCTTCACTGACTGCCTAAAGGTTTGGGAAATCATGTTCAAGACTGGCTTACTGATAGAAAGCTCTCCATGACCAGGGCCTAAGGTACCTGAAGCAGCTTCTGATTCCTTATTGTCCCACTCAATTACTGAGATCAGTTGATAAAGGACTGCTAACAGTACCCAGAATTAATTAATTTGGGGGTCAAGGTTTCAGCCCTGTGGCTCCGACTCTATAGAACTCACTTTCCCGCACAGTTCGAGAAGCTTCCACTCTGAGAACATTCAAAAATAGATTCAAGACTTTCCTGTTCACCCAAGCTTTTCACTAATGTCCCTTGTTAAGTTTGTTTTTTATTTTGTGCTGTAAAAGACTAATGCAAGCACATTGAGTCATATTAGGAGAAAACTGCTATATAAATAACATTATTATTATTATTATTATTATTATTATTATTATTATATGTTTTCGCATTGTTTGAGTATAAGTCAACCAGCCATGCATCTAAAACATGCTAGCTATAGAAACAGCATGTGAAATTTAATAGAATGAGAAATTCAGAAACTGAAGAAAGAAATTAAGAAATCTCCAGGGTTTTTTTTTAAAGCAGCAATCATTTACACTTCAAAATCAAACTGGTTTTACAGTGTAAATGATTGCCGCTTTAAAAAAAAACCCCTGGAGATTTCTTACCAAATCTCTCACTTTCTGAATCTCTCATCCTATTAAATTTCCCCCAGCTTCTCTAGCAGTGAACAGGCTGGGATAGCTTCCAGTTAAATCCCAATAATTCCACCAAATTGGTCATCACAACGACCAGATTCCAGCAACTTTCATTTCTTTCTTGTGCCTACTGGAGTCAAAGTTCATCAGGACCAAAATTGACCACATTAGGTTAACCCACCAATTTGTAATCTAAGCAGCAGAATCAAGGCCCACTTTGCTACAGCCATCAAGCCTGCTGCTCAGTCAAAACGCGTGCTGGCATACCAGTTTGCTTACTTGTCCTTTGGAGGTCATGGCCTCCCTACATCTTCAGTCTCTTCCTCTTCTAGGGCAAGAATCTGCAATGCACAGACACATACTAAGATGTGTATTCTTCTTCACATGTGATGTTGCTATGGGCAACCAATCAGATCCTGTCTACTATCTTTTAGGGGGTGCTAAATAAAAAAGAAGAAGTATAGAGGTACTTGTGTAGTTTCATGGCGGCAGTTACATAGTTAGCGTAGCGTCCCTGTCAGAATCAGCGTAGTGTTCCCGCGGCCAGCATAGTCAGCGTACTCAACGTCCCTGTGAGTATCAGCGTAGTGTTCCCGCCCGTTCGCGGCTAGCCGGAGCTTACGTAGTTAGTCAGGTGTCCGTCAATATCAGCGTCGTGTTCCCGCCCATTTGCGTCCATCTGGAGCTTACGTAGTTAGCGTAGTCAGTCAGCGTTACGCAGTTAGCGTAGTCAGCCAGTGCTTAATACATTGTGTGGGAACCATTGACCATTTTAACCTGCCTGACATGACAGGTGTGAATGTGTTCCTGAAACACCCCCACTATACATGCCAGCCCGATACGTGGCGAGTGGACGCGGTACGTGGAGTTGAGTTTATAAAGTTTACCAAGCCTGAAGTGTAGTGAGCGGACGCGGAATACACATCAAGTAATCTGCGTCCCCTAGCGGGGCTCGCTGCGCTTCGGTCTCAGTTGCTCACTGCTCTCGCAACACTTTATAAAGTCAACTCCATGCGGATAGTGGGGTTATGAACAAGTTGGGAGGACGCTATCAGGTCCCCTTGCGGGGCTCACTACGCTCTCCACGCTTCGGGCTGGTGTGGATAGTGGGGGTTTGAAATGGAGGCATTTGCCAGTATGTAACAAGGAGCAATTGTGTAAAAGACGCACTTGCGCACTGCACTCCCCACTTTGTGCAGGAGATGCATGTGCTACCGAACCCCTAACCCTGTCCGTCTCCCTGAAGCAGACACAGGCAGGGTTGCCGTACCCTGCTGCAATAATTACTGAAACGCACAAGCGTCTGAGATACTCCTGCATCTCAGACAGATGGAGTGCCTCTCCACCGGCGCTCACATGATCCCCTCTCCGGCGGCGTCCACCAGCGCAGGGGATCTGGTGGTTACCGGTGCTGTGGGAGAGGCGCTCACTAGACTTGCCAGGGACAGAGCTGCAGCTCCTGGGGACAGTGCAGAGACTAGCAGCCTGACGGGGACACTACACTGACTACGCAGGGCTGCCACAGAGTCCCTACGCTGACTACGCTAGACAGCCATTGGGCTATGCTGACAACGTAGCTTAGCCTATGCTGAAAATGTAACGTAGCCTGTCGCCGTGAAACTACACAAGTACCGAAGCAGATTCTGATTGGTTGCCCATAGCAACATCACATGAGAAGTAGAATACTTATCTTAGTAAATTTCCCCTATACTGTAGGTCTCCTGGTCTTTCTGCCATACTTGCTATTACTTCACAGGTTTGTGGGTCAGTGTACGAAGCTTTAAAAGTGATAAAGCGGAGAGTAATAAAGCAGCTTTCAACTGCAGCATAGCAAGCCGTTTGAAAAATGACAGCAGCTGATTGGTTGGCTGGTGGTTTATCACTCTCTATTTATCACTTTTCAAGGCTTAGTACATCTGGCTTCCTAGCTCTACCGCCATGGCCCTTATCCCACTAATGCCTTCACACCACTCAAGAATCTCTGCCAGACCTCACAACCATTCAGGATTCACCACCACCAATGCCTCACTTTTTCTCATTAGAATGCAAGATAGCAATGACCTGATCAACTACCTTTATCTCAGATCTGTCCACTCTCAGGGTAAATGTAACAGTCTGTGCAACATCAGTGAGTTTCTGATGAGTCTGCCTCAACATTTTAAAAGGGCAATTGTTTAAAAGGCAATCAATTTGATTTTTCCTTGTGATTACTTATTTAAAACATTGCCTGCCTTACTGGCACACACTCAGTTCTGTGGACAACCGCTACAGAACATCGAGGATATCCCAATACTACAGATGGATTTAAATAAATGAGATAAGTTCAATATAGATAAATGTAAGGTTATGCATCTTGGGAGGCATAACCTGTAGGCAAATTATAACCTTAAGGGGTAGAATTAGGGAAATAAGAAATGGAAAAGGACCTAGGAGTCCTAATTGATAACAAAATGGGGTGCAGTACACAGTATCATGAAGCAGCCAGGAAGGCCAACAGAATACTAGTACATGTATAAAAAGGGGTATGGAAACTAGGAACAAGAATGTAATAATGCCACTTGGAAATTGGAGTGCCATTCTGGGCTCCACATTAGAAAAAGGACATGGCTGAACTGGAAACATTTCAGAGAAGGGTAACCAAGTTAATAAAATAATTAGAATATTTGGGCGTGGCCTAGCGGCTATAGGGAGCAGAAGCACTTTACAGGAGCTCCGGCAGGACCCTCAATAAAACACAGATTTCTGGTGCCCACACTCTCTCCACGGACTGCTGTGGGACCCCCTGAGCCTCCTCTCCCCTCCGGTGACAGGTCGCGGGCGGCAGCGGAGTCGGGAGGCCTATTTATAGGTTTCTGCAGATTGCGGCCTACCCGCGACTCCGGAGCCGGGACCTAGATTTGGGGCTGCTGCCGGAAATCGGGCTCCGCGGCGCGCGACATCGCCGGAGCCCCTAAATCAACACCCAGCGCTTCACCAGGCTCTCCCCAATCACCTCCAGGTACCTGTGGAGCGGGGACCCGCTTGGTAAGTCCAGCTTCCAAGCATTTATCCCCTTTTCAAGCCCTGCATAAAAACTTACAGACAAGCGGCGGCCATCTTGGTTGGGGCAGAGGAGATCTTACACTTCTCCTCTGCAAATACTGCACTTCTGCTGACCACAGGCCCCCACATCAACCCAGGGTCCTCTCATACAGTGACCCCTGGAACCCTTTGTGTGATTCTGGGTGATCTGGGTCCCCCCTCAGAAAGCCTGCCAGCAGTGGCCATATTGTGTATAGCCTGCCAGCATACAAACACAGAAAGTCAGTGTGGGAGACTTTGTGCATAGCTTGTCCTCTCCCACTGCAGGGTCCTCATAGAAGACCACAGGTGTCAATAACTACACCCTGTTCACTAGCAATGCAGCTATGATGCTGATTTGCCATCCTACCATCCATCCCTTCAACAGGATGCTATAACAGTATCCATACTAGTGGAGCCTTCACTTCATTGTCTAACATATCTGAGAATACCCTCTCTGTCTACTGTTATTTCCTAATATGCCTCCTAAGCGGACCAAAGTCCCTAAGACAATCCCTCAAGTCTCCTTCTTCAAACCGTCCCCACAGCCCCCTAGACCTAAGAAAAGTAGTGCTCCGCCTAACACTGCCGATCCGCCATCTCTAGCACAAATGGCTGCTGCCTCTCCACCTAGCCGCGTGCTTACGTCGGAAGAGGTCAGAGACACGGACGCACTCACTGTCGGGACTATGAAGATGTTACTGTCACGTTTTAAGGAAGAAGTAGCGATGGAATTTCGTGCCACTCTCCAGGAGTGCCAAGCCTCCATTGACGATCTTGGGGATCGCACTAATCACTTAGAAACAAAAATGGAGGAGGTGGTGGGGTCGCATAATGGACTTTTGGACTCGCATGATGCACTTACAAGTGAGGTGCGGATGTTACGTGACAAAGTGGCGGATCTCGAGGACAGATCCCGTCGAAATAATCTGAAACTGCGTGGGGTTCCCGAATCGGTGTCCAATAGCAGCCTACATGATTATGCAGTAGATGTGTTTAAGAAGCTTGTGCCCCAAGCCTCGTCCGCAGATTTACTAATAGATCGTATACACAGAGTCCCTAAGGCCAAGTCGGCTCCGGATAGTGCCCCCCGGGACGTTCTAATGAGGCTGCATTACTTTCATATAAAAGAGTCTATATTGAAAGCTGCCAGACCATCATCTGATACCTCGGCCACCCTTGGAGAGCTTCAACTCTTTGGAGACTTGTCCCCGGCTACGCTACTCAAGAGGCGCTCATTCCAACCCATTACGCAGGCTCTTCGGAAAGCTAACATTCCTTATCGGTGGGGATTCCCAACAAAACTCTTAGTTTCACGAGAAGGTTCCACTGTGATTATTAACGACACAGAGGAAGGAGTCAAACTACTTGGCTCATGGAACATTGCGGGCTTTGCCCCTGGGACCTCTCCTGGCCGTTGGCTTCAGCAGGACTGGTCTACGGCTGGGTGAGAGTTCTAATTACAGAGTTGTATCGTAAGGTTATACTTGTTGTGTTCTTTATTACATTTACCCATTTTACACTCATTTACTGAAAAGTTTCTCTTGACTATGCAGTTATCAACAAAGCTTTTTTTAGGTCATCATTAACCCCTGGGTTCTTGTTTTTATGGGTATTGTTAATATTTCCCTGTATGACGCTACTCAGGTCTGTTTATCCGCACTGTCTCTATTACAAGGTTATGTAGGATAACGCTATCTGCAATGGTCATATATAAGATGTACTGGAGTTTATCACTAAAGGCTTTATTGCATTGTTATACCTGTTTGGCCCCTTACCACTGATGCCCGATCTATGCTTAAATGTGGGCTCTTAATCGAACAGTTAATATTTCCCTGTAATATATAGTTTGGGCTCAATGGTCTGCGATATTCCTTTCTCAAGTTAATCTTCGAAAATACTGTTTACAACCGTTACATTTATGTTGTGATATTGTGCAGGATGGTAGGACATTGTCCACTACCCCCTCTGTTATACACAGCCGCCACTTCATGGCGTCTGGTCGTGGCCTCAAGAGAGGTCAGTTCTGTTCTGTCTTTTCCCTGTTTTTTTTTTTAGTTTTTCAAAGTAGATATGTGTTTCTCTATACATGTCAGGTCTCTAAGCTTTATATGTTTATCTCAGCGTGTATGTTTCATATCTTGTTAACTATCAGACATGGTTAAAATAATATCTATAAATGCTAAGGGGTTAAACTCACCCCATAAACGTAAAGTAGCATTAAATTACTTTCATAAACTTAAGGCAAATGTGGTAGCAGTGCAAGAAACCCACTTTCAACGCCAAAATCCCCCCCTTTTCACTAACAACAGGTACCCCCATTGTTATACAGCAAATGCACCATCTAAGAAAGCTGGGGTAGCCATTTTATTTTCCCAACACTGCCCCTTTAAGCTATCTACTCAATTTGCAGACCCGGAGGGACGCTTTTTGATCTTAGTAGGTCAGCTGGATAATGTAGACACTACCATAGTATCTTGTTATGCTCCGAATACCAAACAAATCTCGTACTGCAGGAAATTCTGTAATACCCTCCAGAAGCATGTTAGAGGTGCCCTATTAATCCTCGGTGACTTTAATATGGTACTGGACCCTAAAACTGATAAATCCCATCACACTAGAGGACCCACATCGGGTCATACTGAAAAATCTTCAACCCAGTTCCGTCAACTCCTCGCTGAATATGAACTATATGACGCCTGGAGAACTAAGCACCCCACAACTAAAGATTTTACATTTTACTCCCATGTCCATAGATCCTACTCTAGGATTGATTATGCTTTAGTCGATAGATGGACATTACCCTCCATCAGTAAAATAGATATATTACCAATTACTTGGTCAGACCACTCCCCGCTCTTGCTGATATGGGAAGTTAGTAAACGGTCAATCACCCCCGGCTCTTGGAGGCTGAGTGCACAGCTTCTTGCTCGACCGGAGGCACAGCAGGTCATTCAGGAGTCCCTAGATGTATTTCTGGAAACTAATCGGCCCAAAGATACATCTACCTTTACACATTGGTGCACACTAAAGGCTGTAACTAGGGGGTCTGCAATTCAAATTGCCGCTAGACTCAAAAGGGAATGGGGGCAGAGATTTGCGTCGGCAGAAAGAGAGGCAGCCAAACTAGAGGAGGCACATAAAATAGACCCCTCCAATGGGGCCCTTTATCGTCAGCTTCTCATGGCTAGGGACAAGGTCAACACATTCTCCCTCACCGAAGTCCACCGCAAATTACAGTGCCTTAAGCAAAAATATTATGTTCACAGTAACAGAGCCGGTCGTCTCTTGGCGCGTAAACTACGAGATTGTAGAGCAAGGGAAAGAATACATGCTATACACACCTCTAAGGGAGCTAAGGTATTTGACCCAGTTGGCATCGCCGATGCATTTGCTGAGTACTACTCGCAATTATATAACTTGAAAGATGATCCTAATACGCCCCAACCAGCCAAGGTGGATATAGACAACTTTCTCAGGGGGCTACCCCTCCCATCCATTGGCAGCGATACTTGTGCAACGCTTAGTGCTCCCTGGACCTTAGGGGAAGTTGAGACAGCTATCGATTCCCTCCCACCCGACAAGGCCCCAGGGCCTGATGGATACCCCTCAAATTTCTACAAGAAATTTAAAAACACCCTTGCCCCAGTCCTTCTGCTAGTTTTTAATAAAGCCTCCTCTGACGCCTGCTTCCCCGATGAAATGTTAGAGGCCCGAGTAATAACTATCCTTAAGCCGGGCAAACCGCCCACAGCTGTCCAAAATTATCGGCCTATCGCTTTATTGAACACGGACATTAAACTATTTGCTAAAATGATAGCGAACCGGATCTCTCCCTTGTTACCAAGTCTGATTAACCCAGATCAGGTTGGTTTTGTGTTGGGTAGGCAGGCGTCGGACAATACCCGTAGAGTTATCAACATTATTGAACATTGTCAAGCCCAGAAATTGCCACTGTTGACCTTGTCCCTTGACGCAGAGAAGGCTTTTGACAGGCTTCACTGGGAATATATGCAAGCAACCCTGCGTCGGTTCGGATTTAAAGATAAAATTCTTGACTCTATAATGGCTCTATATTCCTCCCCATCCGCTAAAGTTTTTGCCAATGGATGTAACTCATCCAAGTTTCATATATCAAATGGCACCCGCCAAGGTTGTCCACTATCCCCTTTGATTTTTGCTCTGGCCATTGAGCCTCTGGCTGAGCGGATTAGATCTGAGAATGCGATCGCTGGTCCGGTGATAGGGGGCCTATCCCATAAGATCTGCTTGTTTGCAGACGACATCCTGCTGTGCCTCCTTGAGCCAGAAGCCTCCCTACCCCAGGTGCACTCAATTCTAGATCTATACTCCAGAGTATCCTACTACAAGCTTAATACCACTAAGACGGAGGCTCTCCCATTCAATATTGGAGATGCCACACTCAAATATCTTACAAACTCTTACAAATATGCCTGGCAATCCAAATCACTGAAATATCTGGGTGTTAATCTCTCTAGAGATACGGACTTGATTACTTGCAACTATGAGCCCCTCTATAGAGCATTTGAGCAGCTTACTAAAGAATGGATGATGCAGGAGGTGTCCTGGGTGGGACGTATAGCCGCAGTTAAGATGATGCTATTGCCCAAATTAATGTATTTGTTTCGAACTATCCCACGACCCCTTCCTAAGGCTATATACAACAAATTTAACAGACTTATATCCAGTTATGTCTGGAGGGGTGCAAAACCCAAAATAGCAAAATCAACCTTAATTACCGCTAAAACTGGGGGAGGGGTGGCATACCCCGACCTAGAGAAATACCACATGGCATGCATATTTGCCCAGGCCAGGGATTGGTTCCAGAAAGACAACCCTAAACCGTGGGTAATTATGGAACAAGCTGTTACACTCTACCAGATGTGCTGTGGCTACCACACGTAGCGGTCCCCCCTGGGATCAGTCAGTGTAAAGCTATCCAGACGACCATCTCATTTTGGCACAAAATGGTCTTAGCTAATGAAGCAACTACCCTACCCTGCCCCCAACTATCATTACAAGCTATAGCACAGCTGATCCCCAATTTAAATATCAATACATGGCCTGACTTAGGCATCTCATCCCTTCAAGATATTCTTTCTAACGGTGATCTGGTCCCCTTTTCCCACCTCCAGACACAATTTTGTATACCAAAGCAAGACTTCTTTAAATACCTGCAAATACCCCACTGGTTTCATAGCTTCACCCCCAAACCTCCTCGGCAACATAAATTCCCTAAAATTCTCACGTTTCTTTTCATGTCTCGTTCGGATCGGGGGGGAATTTCTAAATGGTACCGATATTTAATAGAGGAGAAAGGGAAAGTTTAATTTCCCTCACAAATTAAATGGGAGAGGGATATGCCCAACACATTTACTGAAGAAATCTGGTCACAAATCACCCACTCCTGCTTTAGAATATCCAAAAACGTCAACCACTTCGAAATGTTCTACAAATTGCTGCATAGAGCATATCTTACCCCTGCAATATTGCATAAGTTCTGGCTTAATGTCTCTCCTTATTGTTGGAGGAATTGCGGCATGGTGGGAGATATTTTTCATGTTTTCTGGACATGCCCGGCCCTGCAGCCCCTGTGGCGGGAGGTGTTCGGTCTTATATCAAAGGTGTTACACAGACAAGTCTGCATGAGCCCCCTGCTGGCCCTATTTCATCATCTCCCTGGGGATCAGAAATCTGATGACCACTACCTCCTGGGTCATATATTGATAGCAGCCAAAGCTTCTATATCTCAAATGTGGAAGTCAACTTCTATACCCACTCTCAAGTCCATTGAAAACAGAATTCACAATCATTTTCTCTTTGAATCTGCTAGCTGTCCATATTCATCGTCCGCCTCGTCGATACACACAAAGTGGCGCAGGTGGGGCGAGTATAGGGAATCCACAGGTCAACCCTGCACCTCGAGTACGCCATGCGACTTGTCTGTCCTGCATTCCCCTAGCTGAATCTCACGTCCGATCGGTATATGCTGCTATAATTGGCTGTAAGGTCACTCCTCATGAGCCTATACTGAGGTACCTAACAAGTCATAGTGTACATACCCCTATTGATTAATTTACCATGATATGTGTAAAATCTGTGAATATTGTCCAATACCTGACATGTGATCCATACCCCCATTTATACTCTGTCCTTTATATCCCCTCCTCTTAATTTATTGTATGTTTTTTTTGTTCTGTCTTGTTTTTGTTTGTTTTTCAAAATTGATTTTGTGTAATGCAGAAAAATTCAATAAAAATAAATATTAAAAAAAAAAAAAATAATTAGAATATTTAAGCTATGGGGATACATAAGCCAAATTAGGAATGTTTACGCTATAGATGTTAACCGCTCTTACTTGCGGTACACCCGGCATCCCTCTGACCCAGTGCAGGGTTCTCAGCGACAGCTCACTCCCGGCCTTAGCATCCCTGCTGCAGCTTGCCTGGCAACCAGGGAAGCTGTAGCGCTTCTGTCCGGCAGCATTGTCACTTCC
This sequence comes from Crinia signifera, assembly GCF_055691185.1. NCBI lineage: Eukaryota > Metazoa > Chordata > Amphibia > Anura > Myobatrachidae > Crinia > Crinia signifera. The sequence continues at coordinate 150,303,917 of NC_139222.1, read as the reverse complement.
TCCTGGTGGTTGCCTAGGCAGCGGGGTACACCAGGCGGGCACGCTGAGGGGCTGGGCAGGTTCTCCACAGGTGAATCATCACCTAATCCCTTTTAAGGGATTCAAGCCCAGTCCAGCCCACCGATGATAGTTCTCATTTTTTGCAGGTGAACCCTGCTGTCAGCTTTGCTGAGCGATCCCAGTCCAATTTGTATTCCTTCTTTGCAGTGTCCTGTGATAATGGCTGGATATTTATTCACCTCATGGACCACTGCATTATCCCTGGCTCTGGTTCCGTAAGAACTTCTTTGTGGGGCCCAGATGTTATTCTATTTCTTCTGCTGGTTTTTCCATATTCTCTGGCTTATCTTTTATTGCGGGTACTCTGGGCAGTTCAGAGGAGGCGGCAGGTTTAGTATTAACATTTAGCGTTTGCCCCATTGGGTCTTTTTCTTTTTTTCGGTACCGTCTGTACCATCGTGTGGTTTGCTGTGTTTTTGTGTGGTGTTATATTATTGTTATATTATTTACTTTTCTTGTTACTCGTTCCCTTATCTGCAACTCGGTCACTGTAGGTTTGCGACGAGGTCGCTTCATTTGTTTAACAGTTCTACCCCCCGGGTTTTGGCTCAGGAGCAATTATTTAGTTAGTGTCTCTTCCCAGTTAGGCCGTGTTTAGTCAGATATCCTTTTGACTGTTTCTGAGGGGTTCCAGAACCTTGTCCTATCTTAAGAACTGGTGGCACTAGAGTTGAGGCGGAAATAATTGCCCCATCAAACAAGCTATTATAGGTGAAGCCTTAGCATCTGCAGGTGCTGGCCACCCCTCAGGACAGATCAACAGACACAGTGTATACAAGGATAAAAACCATACCAAGAAAGTAATATAAAATGTGAATAGAATTGGTAAATGGTGATGCCCTGAAGTAACCCAGTCAGCATAGCTCAGGAGGCCCCATACCTCAATACACTGTGGGCCTTATACTGGTTCACTCGTTCGGATGTGCGTTCGCATGTATCGGACCGAACACACCGCACACCAACACGGTGAGCAAAGACACGCCTGTAAGGCCACCGCATCTGTTCTGACGGGTTACCACATAAGAGGGAGTGGCGTGGTTCTGCATCAACACTACCGTGTGCGGACAAAACTCACCAAGTTCGCACGGTCTACAAGCGGCCGGACAGCCAACCAAACGCCCTCTGTTGGAGATTTTCACAGCACAGCACAAATCCGCACGGAACTCATGCTTCAAACCCATTAAACAATTAGCCAAACTCTATGGTCTCTATTACTTTCAATTAAATGCTTGTACACCCAAATTGCACTTTACATTAACCCTTACAACATTACAATGTTTCAAAATAATACCTGCGTTTATGTAACCCACAATTTTGCATAATGCAATGACCTTTGCACCACTACAAAATAATGTTTAATCAACACCCCTTCAATTTCTATAACTGTCACAGTTGTGTACCCATTATTTAATCTACATCTAATATTTTTCCAAAACATTACACATAATAAATAAATGAATGTCATTTGTGAGTATTCAAATATTGTGTCATGCAATGCTGTCACTTCCATATACTACATTCCCATACATATGTGGCCCAGTACGTGTCTGTACTTGATAACTTATCTATGATATCATTGCAAAACACAATGGGCGGTATTCAATGAGCCTGATTCGCCATGTTTTTATGGCGAATTTGTGCTGTTTGGCGAATTTTTGACAAAAACGGTGAATCACCCTATTCAATGACCAGATGGCGAATACATTTAAAGGTTTTTTTCGCCATGATTCACCGAGTAGGAATCGCTATCTTTTTATGGAGAAGTGGAATGTGAACTTTTAAAATAAAGTGTTTTGTTTTTTACATTTGGTGTCAAAAAATCAGGAATTTTATTCTGAGGAGGGGCATGCTACTTTTATTCATGTGCTGTAAGCACATGAATATATATTTAATTTAAAAAAAAAAAAATATATATTTTTTTTTTACACAGCAGCCAGCAGGGGGCGCCGGAGCCGAGCCGCTCATTACATATTCATATATTCACTGCACACGATCGTTACGATCGTGTGTAGTAAATATACGGGTACTCTTTACCTAGAACGGCGCCCGCGATTGAAATCGCGGGCGTCGGGGGTAAAAATCGCGGTGATCGCGGTCATCGCGGGCATCGCGGGTAAATCGGGATGGCCGCGATCACTGCGATTTTCCCATAGGGAACAATGTTAAAACGGCAGATTGACCGCGATTTTACTATTAAATGCCTCAATGGACCCGATTTGGGGCCAAATAGGCCAAATTAACCCTTAAATGGCCCCCAAAATTTTTAACGCCACCCCACGATCCACGCCAACCCGAAGCGTGGCGAGCGCAGCGAGCCCGCGAGGGGCGGCGGTACGCGTCCTCCGACCTTTTCATGCCCTACTATCCACTAGGGCGTGGTGTGAGAATATAATAGTGTGGCGAGCGCAGCGAGCCACCGAGCCCGAAGCGTGGCGAGCGCAGCGAGCCCCGCGAGGGGACGCGGATACCTTCACAGGTAGACGCGTCCCCTCGCGGGCTTCACAGGTGTCCGCGTCGCCACGGACACCTGTGAAGCCCGCGAGGGGACGCGCATAACTGTGAAGGTATCCGCGTCCGCTCGCCACGCTTCGGGCTCGGTGGCTCGCTGCGCTCGCCACACTATTATATTCTCACACCACGCCCTAGTGGATAGTAGGGCATGAAAAGGTCGGAGGACGCGTACCGCCGCCCCTCGCGGGCTCGCTGCGCTCGCCACGCTTCGGGTTGGCGTGGATCGTGGGGTGGCGTTAAAAATTTGGGGGGGCATTTAAGGGTTAATGGGCTCTGTGGCCCATTTAACATTGATTCCTATGGCCAAATCGGGTGGATTGAGCCATTTAACAGTAAAATCGGGTCCATCGCGCCTTTTAACATTGATTCCTATGGGAAATCGGGAGCATCGCGTCGCGGGCATCGCGGGTACATTTATGTGCGGCCGCGACGCGACCGACACGATTTCCATGTTTAACATGGGTTTCAATGGGAAATCGCGGGCATCGCGTCGGTCGCATCGCGGCCGCACATAAATGTACCCGCGATGCCCGCGACGGGCGCCGTTCTAGGTAAAGAGTACCAATATACGCTGCCCTGCTGGCACACCCGGGTGGCAGCCTGTGCTGCCTGGCACCCGGGGAGCCCACCTGCCCCCCACAAACGTTCAGGGGCAGGCAGAGAGACTTCCTTCTCTCTGCCTGGCACCCTCCTCAGGCTCCCTGCGGCATTCGCCGCAGGAGCTCATATTCGCCTGTCAGGGGCAGCGAGCCCCTGACACGTTGAATACCGGAGCCCGCTGGCTCCGGAACGTGGCGAATGTGCAGCGAATCCTAAAAAGGATTCGCTGCACCTCGCAGGTATTCACATTGAATACCGCCCAGAGTCTGAATTGGACTCAAATGTGTGCTACGCACACGCACTCAGCAGGAATATGCAATCCGAACGAATGTGTACCTGTCCGAGTCAATCAGAATAAGGCCTTATATAAGGAGGACTTACTTTTGGTTATGCCTGATTCACTCTCTGTAGTCTCTTCAAGTTTCCTGCTTAAAAACAGTTAGGGGGATGGTGGGGGTTTCTGCCATCAAGAAAGAAATAATCTCAAACTTCAAGGGTACAAATACACACATAATATAGACAGTGGGCAGTATTCAATGAGAAAAATTTGCCATGTTTTATGGCGAGTTTGTGCTTTTCTCGCGTTGGACGGAGAATTTTGGTCTCAAAAAGTGAACAACCCTATTCAACGTGCTATCTAAGTGATTTTCGCAAGTGTCTCTCCGTGTAGCAATTCTCCATCTTTTCATGGAGAAGTGGAATGTGAACTTTTAAAATAAAAGTTTTTTTGTTTTAATTTTGGTGTCAAAAAATCAGGAATTTTATTCTGTGAAGGGGCATGCTATTTTTATTCATGTGCTTATAGCACATGAATATATATTTAATTAAGAAAAAAAAATATATATATATATATATATATATATATATATATATATATATATATATATATATATATATATATATATATATATATATATATATATATATATATATATATATATATATATATATATATATTCACAGCTTCTATGGTGCGGCACTCCTGGTATAAATCACGATACTGACCAAACGGATATCACAACGTTTCAGTTCTTTACTGAACTTTTTTCAAGTGTACAAAGTTACAGACATAAGAAACATACCTTTATAGCAAATACACCGAGTGGAGACGCGGCTGGCCGGGGCGGGACTACTCACCCGTCCGGTTGTGTCGCTTGGGTCTGACGTCACCACGCCCAGCGTGGAGACTGTCAAAACTGTGCGTGCCCATCACCATGGAGACAGTACGGAACAAACAGTATCCAGCGGCCACAGCGACCGCAGCTAAAATATCAGAAATAAACGTATACATTAATGTGGGGTAATCCTGTGTATGCTATAGACAAAAGCGGGCTTCAGTGTGCTAAAGGTATAGAAAACCGAAGGCTAAAAACGGACGGGGGAGCTAGTATAAATGATGCGCTGCTGTGTCACGGCAGAGATTACAGCCGTGTGTGTCCAGAGGGACAGTCGGGGCAGGATGGACTGGGGCTCCGCAGTACTGCAGTCAGGGAGTGTAAGGGATGGTAAAGAATAATAAAGTATAATAGAGTGACCGTACTGTATGAATCTGCTGCAGAACTATAAATCTGTAAATGGGCAGTAGAAAATGCATGGTGCTTGCTATTAGCGCAAAAACCTGGGATGTAACATGGCATAAGGAATGAGGGAAGAGAAGGGAGAAAAAGGAGACAGGAGAAAGAAGAAAGAGAGAGAGAAAAGAGAGAGAAAAAATATAAATGAGTGGAAAGATCAGAGAAACAGGTAGAAATAAAAAATATATATGTGTGCTGGTGTTGTAAATAATCGCTGAAAGAAATAATCAATGAAAGATATAATCAATGAAAGATATAATGAAGGAACACTGCTGCACGTAAGGCTAACTAGCTGACAAAGGAGTACAGAGGCTCCAATGCTGAGGTGAACGGGGAGTGCCTGATAATCAGGACCAACTCACGGTGTGCAGCAAGTGTAAATATAGTACAGTATACTCATAACATCTATAACCCATGGGCAATGCTAAACATGTGGACGCATGTAATTAAGGGGTGATGAAAGAAATGTTCTCATTAAGTCCCCTTGGGGCAATAACGTCCAGAGTCATGATCCATCTGGTTTCCAGTTGGATTAATTTGGCCGATCTGTTTCCACCACGTAGTGATGGGGGTACAGTGTCAATCATACGGTATCTCAATGAACTAAGTGGATGTTTGGATTGCAGAAAATGTCGAGCTACTGGCTGTTCTGAACTGCCAGTCGTCAAGGCTTTACGGATGGCGGACCGATGTGCTGTCATTCTGTCTTTAAATTTGCAGTCCGTCTTTCCGATATAGACAAGCCCACATGGGCAGATGATTTGATAAACGATGTGTGTGCTATCACAGTTGAATCTATGTCGGATAGAGTATTTTTTCCCAGAATGTGGATGATAAAATGTGTCTCCTGGTAACATAAATTGGCATGTGGTGCATCCACATTTATAGCATCCCATTTTCAGTTGGTTGGAGAAGATGCCTTCTGTGGGGGATTTCTTATATTTGCTCATGTCTGTTTTAACCAAAATGTCTCTTAAATTGCGGCCTCGTGTGTAACTGGACATGATCTGTACATCCTGCAAACCCAAAGCCGGATCTGTGTTTATGATGGGCCAATGTTTTTTGGTGATTTTATTGATCTCCGGAGAGTCTACATTATACCTGGTTACCCATGGCATTTTAGGGTTAATTTCTTTCTTGATGTTAGAATGCTTGATGAGGTCAATACGATTAAGTTGTAAAGCTCGGGCTTTAGAGGCTTCGAGTTGTTTTCTGGAGTATCCTCTTGCCGTGAATTTCTTTATAAGTTCCTCAAGTTGTTTGAGTGCCAAATTGATGTCGCTGTTAATGCGCATAACACGCACCATTTGGGAATACGGCAAACCGCGTATGAGGTTCTTGGAGTGACAGCTGGAAGCTTGCAACAACAGGTTGCGGTCTGTGGGTTTAGAGTATAGAGTAGTGGTGATATGACTGTCCTTTTTGATGATTTTGACATCCAAAAAGTTCAATTCTGTTTGACTGGAGCTGTATGTGAATTTGATAGGATTATCACTCAAGTTGTGTTTCTCCAAATGTTCAGCTAATATGTTGGCCGATCCCTTCCACAAGATGAATAAATCGTCGATAATCGACAAAATAGTATTATGTGCTTCATGCATTCAGGGCTATCATAGAATACTAGTTGTTCAATGCCATACATGACGATGTTGGCGTAGCTGGGGGCAGCTGAAGACCCCATAGCACATCCTTGTAGCTGCAAGTAATAGTGGCCATCGAAAATAAAGAAATTGTTGGTTAATATGAGCTCAAGCATACTGATGATAATTTCTCTATGTACATCGGAAAATGTACTTTTTGCCTGCAGAAATCTCCGTACCATGTTCAGTCCAAAACTGTGGGGAATCGAAGTATATAAACTCACGACGTCAATACTTACTAGCCAACTGTCGGTGGGAACCAGCGTGATTTCATGCAATTTGGATAGAAAAGTACTAGTGTCCATGAGGTAGCTTGGTTCATGTTGTATGAGCGGTTGTAACAGAGAGTCCACATATGCTGCCATCGGTTGCAGCAGAGAGCCTCGTGCCGCTATAATCGGACGCCCAGGTGGCGCTGTGAGGTCCTTATGTACCTTTGGGGTGGTATAGAACAATGGGGTTATTGGGTAAGGTGGGTTGAGAATTTTGCATATTTCTTGATTTATTAGACCTGTGAGACAAGCTTGCTGTAAGATAGCAGTGAGTAATTTTTTACACTGCCCTGTAGGATCCGATGGAAGTTTGCGATATACTGATGTATCTTGCAGCTGTCTCATGGCTTCGGCTTTGTAATCTGTCAGGTCTTGCAATACTATACCACCCCCCTTGTCAGCGGGGCGTATAATGAGCTGTTTGTTGTTGGCTAGCGTTTTGAGCGCCTCTCGCTCCAACGGAGTGAGATTAGGATGCTTGGTTTTGGCAGGTATAGTACTGACATCTTCCTCAACCATACGCATGAACGATTTAATGCTAGCATTCATGGATATGGGCTCAAATTTTGATTTGGCTTTAAACGGTAACAGTTGTTTTGGAATTTCTGCGGGTGTGGTGGTATCCGTTTTAGTCTGAAAGTATTCTTTGAGCTTTAGTTTTCTCTGGAAAGCTTGTTTTTCGATGTTCCACTGTAGCCTCTGTACTCCTTTGTCAGCTAGTTAGCCTTACGTGCAGCAGTGTTCCTTCATTATATCTTTCATTGATTATATCTTTCATTGATTATTTCTTTCAGCGATTATTTACAACACCAGCACACATATATATTTTTTATTTCTACCTGTTTCTCTGATCTTTCCACTCATTTATATTTTTTCTCTCTCTTTTCTCTCTCTCTTTCTTCTTTCTCCTGTCTCCTTTTTCTCCCTTCTCTTCCCTCATTCCTTATGCCATGTTACATCCCAGGTTTTTGCGCTAATAGCAAGCGCCATGCATTTTCTACTGCCCATTTACAGATTTATAGTTCTGCAGCAGATTCATACAGTACGGTCACTCTATTATACTTTATTATTCTTTACCATCCCTTACACTCCCTGACTGCAGTACTGCGGAGCCCCAGTCCATCCTGCCCCGACTGTCCCTCTGGACACACACGGCTGTAATCTCTGCCGTGACACAGCAGCGCATCATTTATACTAGCTCCCCCGTCCGTTTTTAGCCTTCGGTTTTCTATACCTTTAGCACACTGAAGCCCGCTTTTGTCTATAGCATACACAGGATTACCCCACATTAATGTATACGTTTATTTCTGATATTTTAGCTGCGGTCGCTGTGGCCGCTGGATACTGTTTGTTCCGTACTGTCTCCATGGTGATGGGCACGCACAGTTTTGACAGTCTCCACGCTGGGCGTGGTGACGTCAGACCCAAGCGACACAACCGGACGGGTGAGTAGTCCCGCCCCGGCCAGCCGCGTCTCCACTCGGTGTATTTGCTATAAAGGTATGTTTCTTATGTCTGTAACTTTGTACACTTGAAAAAAGTTCAGTAAAGAACTGAAACGTTGTGATATCCGTTTGGTCAGTATCGTGATTTATACCAGGAGTGCCGCACCATAGAAGCTGTATGTTATTCACCCTGTGAAGGCACCCGGGCTATTGTTTATATCATTAGGAGTGCCAGACCCACGATGTGTATATATATATATATATATATATATATATATATATATATATATATATATATATATATATATATATATTTACACAGAGCAGCCAGCAGGGGGCCGGGAGCCGAGCCGCTCATTAGATATTCATATATTCACTGCACCCGATCATTACATATGCACGATCGGGTACAGTGAATACCCGGTCCCCTGTTGGCTCTCCCTGGGGGGCAGCCTGTGCTGCCTGGCTCCCGGGGAGCCCACCTCCCCCCCACATACGTTCTGGGGCAGGCAGGGAGACTTCCATCTCCCTGCCTGCCACCATCCCACGGCTCCGTGCAGCGGACGCTCATCCGCTGCAGGGGTTAAGATTCGCCGCGAGGGGCAACGAGCCCCTCTGACATTGAATACTGGGAGAGCGAGTGGCAGCCAGCCCTCCGGAACACAGCGAGTGTGCAGCGAATCCTAAACAGGATTCACTGCACACGGCGATATTTTACATTGAATACTGCCATATATAGTAAGATGGGCTTTAGACACACACTAGCTCTCTTTAATGATAGGTGCTACCTTTCTGAGATTTACAGTACTATTTAGTAATAATGATTGCAAAGTGCACCTGCACTCATATTTTCTATAGTCCATGTAGGGCCGCACTCACGATTGGGGTGACTTTAAGCAATCCAGACTGCGTGCGATGCAATGTGTAAACAGGGCCGGCTCTACCATTAGGCAGCTTTAGGCAGCTGCTTAGGGTGCCAGGTTCTGGGGGGGCGCCACCAAGTCTGCCCATCGAAAAAATCAAATGTCTATTGGGATCTTTGTACTTAATGCATGTGGCGGCTGTGGAAATTCTAAGACCTCACCTCCATACTTTCACTTGAGGCGTACTTTCCTACTTTGCTGCCCCCTCTTCCTTGTACTGATTTTTGGGAGCCTCCCTGCCATTCCACAATGTTAGGCAAGTATGCCTTACAGGGTAGGAAAATGGTTACTGGTGGCATCATGGGGGGGGGGGGGGGGGTGTGCAGTAGGTTGAAGTTTTGCCTAGGGTGCTAAGAAACCTTACACCGCCCACTGCATGAAACTTGAGCCCATGCTGGGATCAAAGAGCAGGAGGGATCGCGAGTCCAAGATGGCACTGGATGCCACTGCACACCCCTTCTCCCCGGCTTCTCCTCCATTAGATTTGCCTCCTGCAGATGACAGCCAACCTGCCCCTGACACTGCACCATCAGCACAGCAGTGCTCACCTGCTCTTCAGACAATGTACTTCCTTCGCCCACTGACCCAGTCACGTGACATGATACAGGCTATTAGAGCTGCTATCAGCTTCTTACTAAAAGAACAAACGGCAGATATTAATAAGCAGATTGCTCAGCTGCACAGTCAGCTTCCTGAGACTGAGTGCAGGGGGTGTGAGAACTTCGCAGCGGTATCCGGTCTTAAACAGGAGTCTCACAGGCAGGCTAAGTAAATATACCAACTCACTAACAAAATTCAGGACCTTTAAAATAGGTCCATAAGCAATAACTTGCGCATCAATAACTTGCGCATCATTGGGTTGCCTCAAACTGCAAAAGGCCAGGATATGATTTTATTAGAATCACGTTACCTGATTTACTACTGATCCGTGACAGGTGCAATGACCTGGTGATTGAGCAAGCTCATAGGCTTGGTTCCCAGCACCCACAAGAGGGAGCCAGACCCAGGTCTGTAATATTTAAGACTCTAAATAACCTGCATGAGGAACTGATGTGGGTGGCTTCCCGTTAAGAATTCTCCCCTGTATAATTCAAGATAGGCACAAATTTGCTTTAATATACCCAGTCAGGCTCAGGATCTTTGAAGGTTCCGCCTTCAAAGATTTTATGACCCTACTAAAGATGCAGAATCATATCTATGTGAAACTGTTGCCGACTCTAGTCGACAGAAACACGTCTGATTGCAACTGATTTGTATTTTTCTCTAAGTATATTTTATTCTCTTCCTTTAGAAGATAGCAGATTCATGCTACCCTACTATGTTATGGTTTTTAAGATTTTCCATGTTTAGTGATACATGGATTATAGCTTTTTTTTTATTATTAACTGGGCATTCACTTCGCGGTCTCTTATTGTATATGTTTTCTTGTTATATACTTCCCTCTCTTTTCATTTATCTTGTTGATGCGGCTGCTGACGACGTATATTTTCGACTACGTTTTTGATAGCCCAGTGCCTAATTGCTGGAAGTTTATGTTTACGAATGTGCTTTTTTGTCTATTATACCGGGCGCTCGGACCTAGACTAGGCAACTGTGTTTTACTTTTACTATTCATTTACAGTATCTTACAATACTGTATTTTTATTTGTGTCCCCCCCGCTGGTCTCCCTTGACTTCCTGCCTCAACCCTTCTTTTTGTCTCTCCCTTCACCTGGTGGTGCAGCACTTCTTTCCATGTTGGTAACATCCTTGTCTGCTTTCTCAATATTGGAACAAGTGAATACGGTCTATCTTTTCCATCACTATTGCTATGATGTCCCTTAAAGTTGGGCGCTGGAATATGGATAGCACAAACTCCCCCCAGAAACACAAACTGATTTTAATGCACCTAATTAAATTACACTTAGACTTAGTCTTCTTGCAAGAGACGCACTTAACAGCCCCAGAAACACTTAAACTAAACACCCTGAAATGGAAATTGTTAGCGATGGCTCCTTACACTTCTAAGGCTAGAGGCCTGGCTGTTTTAGCCAAATCTCAACAACAACAACACTTCGGACACCGAGGGCCGCTATTTATTATGTCACATACCCTATGCCAATCAGACATGTGTCTTTAAATGTTTATAACTCTTGGAGGTGACCTGAATTTAGTTGCTCTATCCCAGGTAGACAAACATTTCCGGACCTTACATAAGGCTAGTCTCCCTTCATTTGGGGTTAATGCCTTAGCCACTAAATTGCGCTCATTAGAGGTTTGGAGAGTCTTGAACTCAACTGGTCGCATGTCCAGAATAGATTATTTACTGATCTCTACCATATTAATACCTAAAGTGGAGGAATCGAATATTGAACGGATATTCTTTCTCTGACCACACTGTCTCCTGGGTTAAACTTCGATTGATGAAGGAAAGGGATCTTTTATATCCTGGCGCTACCCTTTGTTCCTGGCTACCTCTGCTACATTGAATGAAAAAGTCTGAACTGCCTGGGACTCGTTCCATTATATTGGATTCTAAAGCCACAATCCGAGGTGAGATTATTTTACACTCTGACTACCAACAATGCCAGGTGACTAAGGAATATTTATCAGGCCAAGCTAAACTGACTGATGCTTTCCGGAAGTTTAAATCCACACCCTCCCCTGCTTCGAAATTATGTAATGTCACAGCCAAAACAAAATATGAATTAATATTTGGTACTTGTGTAGTTTCACGTCACCACTTACGTAATCAGCGTAGTGTCCCTGTCAGCATCAGCGTAGAGTTCCCACGGCCAGTGTAGTCAGCGTCCCTGTCAGCATCAGCGCCGTGTTCCCGCAGCCAGCTTGTGTCTGCGACTGTGTGTACGTTCACGCCTAACCGGAGCTTACGCAGTTAGTGTAGTCAGTCAGCGTTGTGTCAGCGGTTATTACGTTGTGGGAGAAATATTGACCATTTTTAACCTTCCTGACATGACAGGTGTGAATGTGTTCCGGAAACACCCCCACTATCCACGTCAGCCTGAAGTGTAGCGCGCGCAGCGAGCCCCGCGGTACGTGGCCTCCTGACCTGTTCATACCCCTACTATCCACATCGGCGTGGAGTTGATTTTTTGAAGTGCCGAGTCTGAAGCGTGGCGCATGCAGCGAGCCCCGTGGCCTGCCGACCTGTTCATACCCCCACTATCCACGTTGCCGAGCTCAAAGCGTGGCGAGCACAGCGAGCCCTGCAAGGGGACACAGATTACTTGCTGTGTATTCCTCATGGTGCTTGCCACACTTTGGGCTCTTTTTACACATGCCCTCGCCACACTTCAAAATCAACTCCACACCGACGTGGATAGTGGGAGTATGAACAGGTCGGGAGGACGCGTACCGTGCCCCCTCGCCATGTCTCAGGCTGACGTGGATAGTGGGGGTTTGAAATGGAGGCATTTGCCAGTATGTAACATGGAGCACTGGCAAATGCTTGAGACGCACTTGCGCCCACACACCCCCTTTGTGCACGAGATGCACACACTACGGAACCCCTAACCCTGACCGTCTCTGTGAAGTGGACAAGGGCAGGGTTGCAGTGCTCTGCCGCAAGAATTATTGAGACGCACAAGCATATGAGACCCTCGTACGTCTAAGGCAGATGGAGCACCACCTCTCCACCGGCGCCTGCATGATCGCCTCTCTGCCAGAGCAGGGGATCTGGCGGTTACTGGCGCTGTGTGAGAGGAGCTCACTAGGCTTACCAGGGACAGAGCTGCAGCTCGCGGGGACAGTATGGTGACTATGCTGCCTGACAGGGACACCACTCTGGCTATGCAGGGCTGCCGCTGGGAGGCTATGCTAGGCTGCCGTTGGGCTAAGTTGACAGCGCTGTGAAACTACACAATTACCTAATATTTTGTACAGTGGAGGTGTGGTACACGTTTAACATAAATTTTAAATGAAATAAATTCAGAAATAAATCTAGCAAATTATCATATTTGCTTCAAGGCCAACATACACCTTCTACTATTCACCCCATAATTATCCCACCTGCTCTACAGACAGAAAGCCTCAAAACATGACCTGTTGACAAAACTTGAGATTTAAGGTTAAACCCTGCCAATGCATGACATGATCAACCATTAGCCTACAGCCCAGAGCTTCAGAACTTGCAGTCGACCTTGCAGTAGGTAGGCAGGAAATAAAATAAAAATAACAAAAATTGGAATATACCTTATAAAAAAAAAAAAAAAAAAATTGATGGTAAAGTCTAATTCTTGATCTGTCATGCAGATGGCAGATTATTACCTGGTCATTATCAAAATTGCCTATTATTTCTTAATCTGGATACTTTTAACCATGACTACACACAAATACAATCTCAAATATTTATTTGCAATCTGATGAATATTACAATGGAACTGTACATTAGACATACATCTCACAGATTTGAACAAGGTATGTGAACATACTTTGAAATTCCAAATATATACCCTAATGCTGGCCATACACTAGACTAGGTACTGTAGTTGAATTTGTTTGGAATCGGTACATCTGTCAGAATGAACTTAGGTCTACAGTCATTAGGTCGACCCCATTAGGTCGAATGGCAGGAAGGTCGACCTGATTTAAGGTCGACATGGGCCAAGGTCGACATGACTTAAGGTCAAATTTGCATAAAGGTCGACATGAGGAAGGTCGACTGGTCATAAGGTCGATATGGGTTTTTCACTGTTTTTTTGAGAATGAGAATCGGACCCTCGCATCGCTCGCAATGCTTCGGGCACAGTGGCTCGCTTCGCTCGCCACAGCTTTAATAACCTCCTCCACGCCCTAGTGGATGGTAGAGCATGAAATACCGCCTGTTGGCACATGTCGGCTCAAAAAACAGTGAAAAACCCCATGTCGACCTTATGACCAGTCAACCTTCCTCATGTCGACCTTTATGCAAATTCGACCTTAAGTCATGTCGACCTTGGCCCATGTCGACCTTAAGTCAGGTCGACCTTCCTGCCAGTCAACCTAGTGGGGTCGACCTAATGACTGTAGACCTAAGTTCATTCTAATAGATGACCGCTTCCCATTTGTTTGATATAAACAAATTGACAATGTTTTTGTCCATGTTTGGGGGTATGTGAGCAAATTGCCAATTGTCATTTGCTCCCATACAGTACCAGATTTTCAGTTCAACTAGTTGGATGAAAGTTGGTCTAGTGCAGTGGTAGCCAACTCCAGTCCTCAAGAGCTACCAACAGTTCACATTTTCCAGACCATCTAGCTGCAGCACAACTGCACTCATTACTGACTGACACATTTTAAAAGATCCACAGGTGGAGCTAATTACTTCACTTGTGATTCTGTGAGGAGACCTGAAAACATTAACCGTTTGTAGCTCTCGAGGACTGGAGTTGGCTACCCCAGGTCTAGTGGATGGCCAGCATTATTCTAACTTCATAGACCTTGCCAAATTATTTATAAGCTCTTTTTTTTTTAATATATAGAAAAATATTAAACAAACTTTGTAAGCCTGGTAAATAGGAGAACAGAAAAGATAAAACCCGGATCATTTGCATACACCCACACCATAAAATTACATAAGAGTGTTGGAGCACACAGAGTTGTGTGTCCTTGTGCGTTTAATTCATGTAATATATGGTGTGTCGGCACACAGTCATAGTTCCCACCTGCTGCAAAAAACTAAAGGAAAAAAAAAAAACACAATAAGATAAATATCTTAAGATTTTGGGGGGTATTTCAATCCTGGGCGAATCTTTTGCCCAGATGAAAAAAAAAAAAAAAAATCAACAATTTCGGCAGGTTTTTTTTTTCCCTTACAAGTCACTGTGCTGATTTTTCACCTGGGGATAAAAATTCCAGCACTGTCAAAAACCATGTGGATCGGCAAACTTGTGGCAAATTAATGTGGTTTTGGAGAATTTGCGTCCATTTTTACCCATCCCGATTCGTAAAAATGGACTCAAAAACAGGCAAAAACTCCAATGATTGAATACTAATCAGCTAATTATTGCCGATTTTTCACCTGGAAAGGAAATTCGACTGGGATTGAATACTTCCCTTTGTCTCAAGTATCAAGAAAAAGTCAAACCATGTCACAACATTGGCATGTTAATATTTTAAATATATGCAATAAAAAACATTTTGTAACAAAATTAGAAGTTTAATAAGCTATGTCACAACTCTATAAGCCCTAATGTTACTATAAAGATTTTTGGCCAAAAATAAGACTATGCTGCACATCTGGGGAAAAAAAATTGCCAATCTGGTTAAGTCAAGCCTTTATGATCGATAACACACACTGGGGCAGATGTATTAAGCTTTAACAAGAGATAAATCCAAGGGTGATAAGGAGAGATAAATGTCCAGCCAATCACCTGCCAACTGCCATGTTACAGGCTGTGTTTGAAAAAAAGTCAGTAAGGAGCTGATTGGCTGGACGTTTATCTCTCTTGATCACCCTTGCATTTATCTCTTGTTAAGGCTTAATACATCTGCCCCATTGAACAATATAAAAATACAAGCATTGTAATGTCAGCCATATTACAACTACACACTGCAAAGGAACTGGAATAGTTAAATAATTTTGACATTGTATTAGAAGGGTTATCAAAAAAATGAGCTTTGCCAAATGTGCAGCGAGATTGTAGATTATTGTGTCCAACAAACACAGGTTTCACTAAGTGAAAAGGAAAATACATGTAAGCATAGATGGGAATCTGCATTAGCATGATGCTCACTAGATCAATAGGAGCATGGTTATTTTTTATACCTGAATAATTTGGGTTTTATTTCTTTGGGTATTATTAATTAAATTACAATTAAACAATTTCAGCGGTGTCTGAAATTCATTATGCAGCAGCGTAAGACAGTCCAAATAATGAACATTTCACTTTCACACAACACAAAGTTCATGTGTGGGGAGGAGATGTTAGACTGGTTTTGCTGGTAAAGCAAGGAAGGACAGCTACAGAAGTATCCCCTTGTGTAACAGAAACCATTTGATTAAATAGTGAGAACATGTTCTCTATTATTTGTATTCCTGTGTACTCTTTGATCCTCAATGTTGGGTCCACTGTATGCTCTTCAAATCAATCCCATCTTGCACCATTTCCCACAGGGGGCTGTAAAGCATACACAGATAATAAACAAGTTTTAATATCAATTTACATTTTTTTTATCCTCCTATTGACAAACTAAATGGAGAAGAGTGTGGATCTTATATAATGAAATGTACACACTACCAAGACCCACATTCCACTATCTTACAGTATATATGTTTAAGCATGCATCAAACAATATTTGCCCATTTGTGTAGTTGGCCAAATTAACCAGATTCAGTTATTTGGTGTTTAGGTCTAGCAGCTAACTATTCAAGTAGACTACACAAACAGGCACAGGGCTGGTTAATGATTTGGTGGTGAGGGGGAGGGTGTTATGAAGACTGAATTGAAGCTCTTTCATAGGGAAAGGAACTTTGGGTAAAGCCTATCATCCCTGCAATCTTACAGTTCATTATGTATGTGTTAGGGTGCATACACACTGTACAATTTTTTTGACCAATTTGGTTGAAAGACATTTCCATTGAACCCAGTGTCCTGGACTAAAGATGTTGACGAAGATATTGACGACAGACGAAAGATCTAGCTACAGTTTATAGGCTCTTTTTGAAAGATATTCAAATTGAGCTGCATGCACAGTTGACGAACAATCTTGATGAACAACTGGCGGGTATGCGCATCATCATTCATCGTTTGTTTGTTGACAATATCTTTTGTCAACATCTTTCGTCCAGGACACTGGGTTCAATGGAAATGTCTTTCAACCAAATTGGTCAAAAAAATTGTACAGTGTGTATGCACCTTTACTTATAAATTCAGTTGGAAGAGGTTGGGAAGAGTGTAATACATCACAATGTCTACCTCATTTCTCTAAGCCGTTTCACCACCTGGGTGCATTTGTTAACAGTATAATTAACCTCCTCTTCTGTTGTGAAGCGTCCAATACCAAACCTGTAAACAAGAAAACGAAATCCATTTCTGCATTTGATTTAGATAACATTTCTGTTATCTAATAACTATCATACTGCATATATACAACAGCAAACAATAAATAAAACAAAAAGGTTTAATTTTTGGGCTTTTTGTTTAAATGTCATTATTAGGTATACTGTAAGGACCAAACTGTATGCTCTATGATTATATATATATATATATATATATATATATATATATATATATATATATATATATATATATATATATATATATATATATATATATATATATATATATATATAATGTCTTGACACTTATCAAAATAGATTTATGGAAGTCAGTAATGGTGTGTACACACTTGTACAATGTGCATGAGATTTTGACTATATAGTCAAAATCTCATCTGGATCTCATGCAGATCGCACAGGTTTTAACCCTTGCGATCCCGATGCGCTCTCCCGTATCGCAGCCAGAAAGTCTTGGCTGCATAGACTACATAGTGCAGATCTGCACTATATAGTCTAAATTGTAATATAGTCTAAATTGTACAAGTGTGTACACACTATAAGTTTCCTTGCATGCAAGTTCCAGACATAATATTGAAAACAAAAACACAGTATTAGAAAATAAAGAACCAACCTAATAGAGGAATGGGCCAAATCCTCATCTGCTCCGATAGCTCTTAAAACATAAGAGGGTTCCAGCGACGCAGATGTGCACGCACTAGAAATCAAGGCAAAAAAAAGGGGATGTATCACCAGTGTGGGGGGAATTTACTAAAGGAAATTTGTAAAAAAATAGGTGTATTTGTATCCAGAAATTCACTTATTTTTGACATTTACTATCCCGAAAATACGGCAATTCGTATTGATAGCACATCAATACGAATTGCCATATTTTCGGCATAGTAAATGTCAAAAATAAGTGTATTTCTGGATACAAATACAGGTACACCTATTTTTTTTTTACAAATTTCCTTTAGTAAATTTCCCCTTGTGTGTCTATATAAGATTTTCTTTAGATTATTGCCTAGGTATCTGTCAAGGTAATCAGCCCATTGAAACTGTTTTTAAGACCCTATTACAATCTTTCTTTAGCATCAATCCTCTTTTGCAGAGCCGTGTTTAAATATCTGCACATTAGCTACACAAAATAACAAATGTGATCATAATTATGCTGCAGGTCACATAAATACAGTGCTCACTCAACATGGGCAATATATTAATTGTAAGAATAGATAAACAAATACTTAAATACGAGTACTTAACCACAGTAGGAACTAAGAGTCTGTACACTCTTGAGTGATACACACTGATGATTTGTTATTTTAATAGAGCAAATTGTCCCGATATCCTTCTAGTGAGCACTGTTAAAGTGACAATAACATGGTGATACATGAGCAGCAGATAAGGAAGCATCAAATCCATGTTTAATATTGGACAGAATAGCACACCTGGAAAAACCAGTAGTGTCATCTAAGTTGAAAGTGGTTTATTTATAATATGGCTATAGCCTAATTGTATACTGCATGCTATTTTATGTAACTACTGAACAGACAACCATGAAGAGTAGCCTACTTAATGCCAGGAGTACACAAGCATATTGTCATGCAGTAAAATACAGAAGACCATTATCATTTGTCGTACCTTCCAGAAGAGAGTGCAATATCTTTCAAAGCCATCAGTAAACTCTCTCCCTCCACGTAGGCAAAGGAAAGGTTTATACAGCCTGAAGAGAATGTATACATTAGACACATTTTTTACATTTAATATCAAAATCAAATTTGCAGCCGTGGCATCAGGTCTGAATTAGCCTCTATAGGTAGCGGTGTTCCCCAGAGCAACCAAACAGTTGCTTTAAATTATCTAAACTGCACAATACCTGTAGAATGGTAATCAAAAATGTCCTCAGTTTATTGCCATTATTCCAAAGTAAATAATGCTGTGAGCTATATATAAATTGCATAAAAATAAATTAGAGCACTAGGATTACATCATGGGTTGAAAAATATATTTAATAAAACAGGTATAAAACATTGTAAAATATGCTTCAGAAACAATATACTTCCATTACGTGAAGTTAGAATTGACAGTGGCCACGTGCCACAAATTATTGTTTTATACCTGGGTAACGTTGGTTGGGGTCTCCATTCAGCATAACATCTGGAATATTACTCATTATATTACTGATCAGTAGTTCTGACAGATAGCTGATTCTCTTGTGATCGTACTAAAATAAACAAAATATCACCAAAATAAAAAGTCTAAAGAGGCATAATGGAAATTAATAAAATACCATTAAAAATATTGTTCGTTTTCTTTAAGTATTTGAAACCACAAGTCTATGCCTTTCTATTGTTATGATATAATTTATAATTAAAATGGAAATCAAATCAAAACAATCAGGAAGTGATAGTAGCAATAATACCTACTGTCGTCTCTCTAGGTTTTTGTCCACTAGCAGTGAAAGTTATTTAATCTACAATGCCAACTATCTTAATTGTAAGCAAAAATAGGTCATTTATCAAACATATGGATAGAATAAAAGATGTCAGTACTGAAATACACTTGGCAAACAATTAAATTTTTGCATTATTTCCTTGTTAGCTAAACAAGGATTTAGAAGATTACTGGTGTTTAGTATTTTATTTTATAAATATTTAGAAATGTTGATTTCAAATTAAAAAGTCTGTATCCGTGCATAATTTCCTCCTAAGTATTTATAAATCAGTATATTCTAATTCTTTCAGGTTAACGTTGGAGGCCAAGAAGGCTTAAGGCCCCTAATACATTACTGCAACGGTACTTATGTAATATCTGGGCTCCCGTTTTTCTTATGAGACCGTGTCCGCTCGCCACGCTTCGGGCACAGTGGCTCGCTGCGCTCGCCACACTATATAAAATCAACTCCATGCGTATTTGGATAGTAGGGGTACGAAAAAATGGGGTGCATTTAACATGGGAGTCCAGATAATACATAAGTACCACTGCAACTTCTTTGAGTGGAGAAGTCGAAGCTAACCTCAATGAACCACCCAGCAGTATCCTGGGAGGCAGTATCGCATGCCGGAGCCTTGGCTAGGATCGCATGCAATATATAGCATGCAAAAGGACCATAATGCGATATATTTGTAAAAAAATATGAAAATTGTTTGGTCTTGGGTTATTGTATAACCAAAAAGAAAGTTATAATCAGTTTTTGTTTTTATTACCTACAAGCTCTTATTCTATTAAAACCTCTGCCTGTGGTTGGGAACAAAATTTGAAAACTGAAGTGACTAATCAGCCAATTCTTACACATAATTAATAAGAGCACATACATGATGCCTTTAGTAAGAGCTCTAACATCTGTTAAATTATGTGTACAACAAGTGTGTTACAGTTTAGACACAATTTGTTTTTACCTCTAACTCCTGCTCAGCCACCTCACAAGCTGCACCAAACCCAACAGTTAGCGGAGTTGGCACTGTCCCTGACCTCAGGCCTCTCTCTTGACCTCCACCGCTCATCAAAGCCTCCAATCTTACTCTAGGTCGCCGACGAACATAAATAGCCCCAACTCCTAAAGAGCAAATATAAGAAATGGACATTAAAACAAAACAACACATCAAAATACTACTATCTTTTCATATTTGGACATGAATAGAAGACTTGATCCACATTCAGATCACCAAACAGAACATAGGTCACAAACAAATAGAGAACATATCTCCATTTTGTTCCCTCTGATACCTTTGGGGCCATAGACCTTATGGCCACTTATGCTCATTAGATCAATCTTCATTTGGTTCACATTTAATGGAATTTTGCCAGCAGCTTGAGCCGCGTCTGTGTGAAAAAAAATCTTTCGAGAACTGCAGAGGTGACCTGAAGAGAAGATGGAAAAATAGCTAAGAAAAGTAATATTTCATTTATAATTAATTCCTTCAAAATTATAGAGAAAATTGACAACGCAAAAAATGGTGTAGTCAGATTTAGGCTATACAAAAGAAAAATACTCTGACCACAACTATTTATGTACATACACATCAGATATAAATGATGTACATAATTCAGGGCTAGACAAATCCCAGAAGCCAAGAAGCCAGTGTGCCTACAAACATTATTGTTAATGCTTAAACTTTGGGAGTGATTTCTATTAATGGACAATTAATTGAAAATTAACTCTTCCACTTAACATATAAGACATAACTTCTGTATTTTTATTGGAATCAATACAGTGCAACTCTGGGTACAGTAAGGATGTAGGGAAAGAAAGGGGGGAAATATACCCAGAGCTGCACTGTATTGATACCAAGTAAATTACTCAGACCCTGGGCCATAGGATAACCCCAGATAATGCAGCATCACAACCTACCCCCCTAGGTGGAGTGAAGTACATCAAAATATTTCTAGAACTTATGTGTAGCATATCAATTTCCTTGAAAGCTGTATTCAAACTCTACACCAGTTCTGCATGTCTTATAAATCAGCTCTTCTATATGTTGGAAGTTTAAATTTAGTTTATCTATTTACTCATATACTGACCTTCTATATTGATACAGACATTCCTCACTTAACGACCTACCTGTTTACCGACCACTCGGACTTACGACCCGGGCCTTCGTTTAGCGTCCGTGCTTTGACTCCTCGGACTTACGACCCTGCCTGCTCTGATTTACGACCTGCCCGCCTACCCTCTCGCAGTTACGACCTGCCCTGCCTGTTTAGCGACACGCGTCTCAGAAGTCTTAAGGGGTTTTATATATGCTCGTTTAACAACCAATTCACTTAACGACCGGGTTGTAGGAACGGATCCTGGTCGTTAAGTGCGGAATGTCTGTATTCACCAAAATCTGCCATTTTTTTACAATTATATTATACTATATATTATAAATACAGATATTTAATAATATAGGCTAGTATTAGCTAAAAAAAAAAAGGGAGAATAAATTGATATATCATTTTCTTAAAACAAAGTAGAAGGGACAACCTACTACAATGAGTGTTGAAATTTTCCTATCCTCCCTTATAGAAAAAGTCAGTAGACTTTAAGGATGATTTTTATTAACAGGTCAATTAAATTGACTGTTCCTGGAATTTGTTCTGCATTAGAAAATTAGGGCCTCTCAACAAAACCTAAATAATGAATTAAAAATGAAAAAAATCTCTGAAAATTATACTTAGCAGGAAATATAAAGGATTGCCTTATAATAAGCCTACTATGAGAATGAAATGTCGCTTTGGAAATTGTTAATCATTCACACAGAAACAACAACATTTACCTATGTCAGCTATAGGTTGTATCACCCCTATTTCATTGTTCACAGTCATAACGGACACTATGCTTGTGTCTGGCCGGATGGCCTCTTCTAGAACCTAAATAGTTAACAAAAAGTTACAAACCAGTGTACGAGGCAAACAGATGACAATATCTAGAATGATTTAGAAGTCTCACCTTTAAGTCCACCAAGCCATTCGTTTGAACAGGAAGGTAGGTGACCTGGAATCCTTCTGCTTCTAATGAGCGGCATGAATCCAGCACACATTTGTGCTCCGTCTGAGTGGTGATAACATGTCTCTTGCGGGACTTGTAGAATCTGGCAACACCCTTAATGCCAGGGACATAAAAACACCAGCGTAAGGAACAGTGGGGGTCACATTCTGCACTGACCTATAGCAGCCAAGCAATCATACGCTGCTTTCTTTTATTTGTAATAGACATCAAATCTTATTTATCTATTTATTTATTGCTGTTCATTAGTAAAGCTGTTGTACCTAAATAGAATGTTCGGATATGAGAACCAGTAGCGCATATATTTATTTTTAAAATGAAGCATATACTTTGACAGCAAATAAGAAACATCTGGCAAACCTATTCTGACCTTTTTCAATCTAGAATCCACAACCTCAGACTCAATTAACTCCTGTTTTTTTCTGATTTTGAATATATATGTGTCTGTCCCAAGAGCATTTAAATTTACCTAAAAGACGTACCCCCTTCCACCACTTCTGCAGACTTTTCGCCCCATTTACTACCCTTTTTGTGAATACAATTTTGACTCAAATCCTCCTAAACCTGCCAGCCTCCAGAATTAGAGCATGTCCACTTCTAATCAGTCTTTTTCATTGATCTACTAACTTCACATAAAATCTTGATTAATCCAAACCTAGTAGGAATATGTTGGAAGATTTCAGGTGTAAGGTTCAACAGTGTGTTTCTTCTATATAACTAACAGAAGATTGTTTTGAATCCAACTTTTCATAGTATTACCTTTATAGCAATATTGTTAGATTCCGTTGCACCGCTTGTAAAAATAATCTCTCTTGGATCTGCTCCGATCAGGGAAGCAACTTGCTGTATTAAAAAGAAATAAAGGTGAATAATAAAAGGAACCGGTCACTTAAAGGCTCAAGTTATCACATTTCAAAGATTGCGCATCACAAAAACAGTTTGTATATTAAAAATAAATGCTAGAGACCACAGTAAAATTAGTCAGCTTTGTAAAGCAACTTTGAATCTAACCAACATATAAAAAAGGTCAGCCGAAGTGGACTAAATTATATTTTAATACCTGGATACAGTGCTGGTAAAATTCTATTTACATTAAATACCAATTTAAACAAATTAAATGTAAAAGAATAAAACGTTTACTTAAGGCTGAGCACTTCCTAATAAATGCTATTTTGCTTAAGAGACAATAGTTTATAAAAGGATAAAATCCTAAACCAGTAGTTTTAACCAATTTTCACTACGTTTACAATTTCCAGAGCCCTTACATGTGGTCCTTGTTCTCCTAAAGGGGCCACGTGCCTCATTTGTAGAGAAGCACTACATGTAAATGCTTTATTTACACTCCTGCCACATGATTGAAGATATCCAGAGTGCGCTCACACATGGGAAGTTACAATATGTGATTGTGGTAACACAGTGGATGGCAATGGGAACATATCCCACTGCGATTTATGCATTTTGATTATAATGTGTTTTATTAATACTTTAAAGTCTATTGCCCCTTTCGCTGGGTCTGGAAAGGCAAATTATTATAAATATTCTAAAACTCTTTGCACATATTAATTTTCTAGCTACACTATCAAGCAGTGTTTAAAGTGCTTTTTATTCAAATTGCATGTATACAGCAAGAGAAGCCATCTAACTCTCAATAGGCACCACTCCTAAAGACAGTGGGTCGTTAGTAAGAGAGGCAAATACTGTAAGCACAATGGAGTGCCTACTGAACACCGTAAAAAAAAAAAAAAAAAATAGGGCTTAAAAGGTGGCCATACACGGAGCGATCTAGTTCAAAAAGCATGAGCAGCACATACTTTATATGCTGTGCGATGGGATGTGCGCAGAAGGGCGTCTCATCACACTGCCCTGTCACTCCATCTATGGGCACTTTAAGTTTTACTTTGAGTTGTATGGATGTTCATGTGTGACAATATATACATTTAAAATAAAACAAAATAATTGTAAATTAAGATGACTTCCTATAAGGGCTTTCTTCAGATCATAAAATTTAGGAAAATAGTTTTTTTCCCCAACAATTCAAGATCATAAAAATCAGCAAAAGAAATATTACAGAAACTAGGTGTTCCAACGTAGGAATCTGGTTAGTACTGTAGATAATCCTGAAATGTCTCTATGGCTTGCAACAGTAAAATATGGTACTGTATACGTTGCTTTAGCCTGCTGACGTTACCTCCCGTGCCTTCTCCATTGCCTTCTCGCTCTCCCAACCGTACGCATGGGTCCTAGAGTGAGGATTTCCATAATAATGCACCAGGTAAGGCAACATGCAATCTAATACTCTGGGATCCTAAAAAAAAAAATATAAAAAAAAGAGAGAATATAAAATATTTAAGACAAATGGACCCGATTCAGAGATGTACGCATATCATACATAACTCAGATTACAAAGATTATCAACTGCTAAAATAAACATATGCTAAAATATACATATTTCCACGCGAAGAACTGAGCAAATCCTTTGACGCCCACATTTGCTCAAGAGCACTGGTGACCTGGTCTCTCCGCCAATAGTGTTACATTGAACTGTCCCTGCCTGGCACAGTGCCTCTCTTAACCTTCTTAGCAAATGACCACTGTGGCTGTGCTGCTGTGAAGGAGATGGCAGCCGCACGCTGAAAATCGGGACATAACTTTTTTCCACGAGGTCTTCCTCACCTCCCTGTCTCAACTCTGAACTGCCCTGGATCTGTGAAGCCTTCTTTAGTTGTAATGATGTCATGTGCAACTGTGTACATCTTCTCACACACACACACACACACTCTCACTCACTCACTCACTGGTTTATGATTGTACTTACGCTAAGGGTTACGTCTGGGTTGCGCATGCAGTTTGCTGCATATCGCTCCTAACAGCTGTTCTCTGAAATGCCCATTTCTCTGAATCAGGCTCAGACAGCAAGGGATACACAATATTCTAATAATCTTAATGTTTATAGGTCATTGACTAGGACAACTCAGACTGCGGCCAACCAGCTTATCATATGAAAATACTAAAAACTTTAGTTCCATCCTATGTAAGGAACAGTCAAAACTTTCTACTTACTATTGTGTATATAACATTTTTATTAATGAGATGGCAAGACACGAAGGGCTAGAATTAATAACCCATGGTTTGTAAAAGCCGATGATGATCAGAGGCTTTGACCAATACTTTTAAAAGAAGCATTAAAAATAAATGCTACAATAGTTTACTGCATCGAGACAATGTTGCCCTCTATTACTTTTGGATATCACCCCCTCAGTGGAACAGACCAACAATTTGTACAATATATCACGAAATGTAATTGCAGGTGGTTCTAGGTTTTCAGTCCTTTGTAGAAAGCAATGACTTTAAAGCAACTAAAATGGTGCATGGCCTACATCACAAAACGTACCAGGAAAGACTAAAAGATCTTAATATGTATACTTTAGAGCAGAGAAGGGAAAGGGGGGACATGATAGAAACTTTCAAATATATCAAGGGCTTTAATAAGGTACAGGGAGACATTCTTCACAGGAAGAGGAGCAACAGAACACGAGAACATGCACTGAAATTAGAAGGAGGAAGATTCAGGGGAAATGTGAGGAAGAATTTTTTTCACAGAAAGAGTAGTAGATAAGTGGAATAGCCTCCCAACAGAGGTGGTAGACGCAAATACAGTAGTACAATTTAAACATGCTTGGGATAAGCATATTGATATCCTTACAAAAAAATAAGGATCAAATATGGTTTGAGGTAACATGTTTAAAAAAGGGGCAGACTAGATGGGCCAAGTGGTTCTTATCTGCCGTCAAATTCTATGTTTCTATGTTAAATATTTAAATCCAAGTCTGTAGAAGAAGGACTCAAGCGCTAGACTAGATGTGATCATACGGTAGTCAGTGACTTAGGGCCTTATTCTAGTTCACTCTTTCTGACAAAATTCTTCTTAGATGGACAAAACCATGTGCACTGCAGGGGGGGGGGGGGGGGGCAGATGTAAACTGTGCAGAGAGAATTAGATTTGGGGGAGTTATTTTGTTTCTGTGCAGGGTAAATACTGGCTGCTTTATTTTTACACTGCAATATAGATCTTACTTTGAAGTAAAACCCCACCCAAATCTAATTCTCTCTGCACAAGTAACATCTGCCCCACCTGCAGTGCACATGAAAGAGTGAACTAGAATAAGGTTGTGTGTGTGTGTGTGTGTGTGTGTGTGTGTGTGTGTGTTTTTAGTGGAGTACGATTCTAGGCTTTCAGTAAGGAGGGTAATGGTGGTTTCATCAAAGTTTTGTTAATCATTTCTACATTATACAGGGTTTTGGCAACACAGTTAAGCCAGGAACACACTTTGGGATATACTGTAGGATATATCGTTCAGACGTGGATCTGAATAATATATGATACACACCAGATCGGGGAAAATTTACTAAGATGGGAGTTATATTTCAGATAGGATGCTACTATGGGCAACCAATCAGATCCTGGCTATTATCTTCTAGAGGGTGCTAAATAAATAAGAAGTAGATTCTGACTTGTTGCCCAAAGCAACATCCCACGTAAAATAGAACTCCCATCTTAGTAAATTTCCCCCATAGTGTATACCCACAATCCATCATTCATTGAATCATCCCATTAGATGTACTGCATGTTCAATAGGACACTTTAATGAATGACACAATGGGGTTTATTTACTAAGATGGGAGTTGCCCATAGCAACCAATCACAATTTACTTCTTATTCATTTAGCACATTCTATAAGATAAGAGATAGAATCTGATAGCTTGCCCATAGCAACATCCCATCTTCAATAGAACTCCCAACTTATTAAATAAACCCTGATGTGTTTTACATGCATTGTAGATTGTGTATTGCAGTAAAATGTAAGATTGCGTTGTTCCAGTATGTACCCAGTTTTTAGCTAGATGATGACCCACAGTTACTATAACTTTTTGGCTTTAAGCAACACATTTTCTCATTCCCTTACAATCTTGTTTTGATGTCCAGTATATTAGGATTTGGAAAATAGTTTAAAGACATTTATTGCTAATTATCTGGGGGAAAAATGGTTTTAATACTATATTTTTATATAACACTCTATGTGAGACTTAAGGTGCCCACACACACTAGAAAGATCTGTGATCTTACAATTTATCTTAAGAATTCCCTTTCAGTCCTGGACAAAAGATTTCAGGGTACATTTTGGCAAAGATTTATTTTAGGATTTGATAAAAAGTCAGAAGAAGAAAAAAAGGTAGTTGTAGCGGAAACACTCCTAGGGTTTTTTAATATTAATATTATATCATGAAACTGTTTTTGGAATTATTCTCCAAAAGTGAGGAATCCTATTAATCTTTATTCAATATATGGATTCAGGATGCACCCAGCAGAGCCCTTCATGTGCAATTGTTGATGGATGCCTTATTACTGTGGCAAGGTATATCTTAAGGTTCTTCCAATCTATGGGTCAAACAGAATCACATATGATGGTGTGAGATCTGTAGTAGTATTATGCTGACTTAATTGCCATATTTAAAGAATATATAAATATTTAAGATCATCATCCGTATCAAGTCTGTTTGGATTCATCCCAAGCTTGAAATAAGCACTACCCTTCCCAGCCCCAACTGCCTATATTTTAAATTATATTTGACACATAATTTTAAATTCTCTTTTCACTGTATTGTGTAATATGTATATTGTATGTCTTCTATTGTAACCTCTTCAATTTCCCAATCATAGTGGGTGCATCCTGAATCCATATAATTAATAAAGATTATTAGGATTCCCCACTTTTGGAGAATAATTCCAAAAACAGTTTCATGATATAATATTAATATAAAAAACCCTCTGAGTGCTTTTGATACAACTACCTTTTTTCTTCTTGTTCTGACTATATATCTTTAGTTGGTAAGATAGCACCCCCGCTTATAAAATCATATACAATTTAGCGGTGCATACCCGTACAATATAGGGTTCTATTTATTTGTGTGCAGATCTCAACACATCCATTCACCACTAGCCCACGCAGACCAGCCAATTCAATGTTTTTTGGGCGTATTTTTATGTTTTTAGTCTGGAACTCTTTACAAATTTTCAAGTCATCCTTTGCAGGAAAAACATATGGATGACCGGCAGGGAGGATGTCAGCAGTCAGAATATCAATGCTGTCATCCTGAAGGAGGGAATCTTGAAGCATTCACAATATAAAAACTCAATACACAGAAATAAAGCCTAGCTGAAAGCTGTGAGAAAAAGTGTGCTTTACTCATGTAGCCACTAAACTAAAACGGAGGATCCAGTGGAGGAGGGATGGGTTATAAGGGCTGGTGTGGGGGTATACTAAAGTGAAATATGTATATTAGGAATCCAATTCAGGTTGGTGTTCAGGAGACTCCTGGAAAAATAAATTGCATAGGGGATGGGAAAACAAAGAATATTGGACTCACTATTCACAAGAAGTGCAATGACCAATTACCAAGTCAAAATATTTAATGCAGCGTACCATTGGAGTTGTTGCTTGAACATCCATATACAGGGGTCTAAGATCTGACTCCTCCAAGTGTTTCTTATCACGCCAATCTGTAAGGAAGTAAAATAATGGTCATATGTATACATCCCTATCAAAGTATATTGGCTAAAGCTTTTAGCTTTATATAAATGAGGGACGGAGGAGGTCCAATGTACAAGCTAGTACGGTAATAAATATGGTATATTCCACAGTCTAGTAAGAATCTATTGGAGGTGGAGGTGCTCCCGAGAGTCAATTAGTTGCAATAAAGGGAAAGGAAACGCACTCTTTTTGTTGGGGGCACTTTTGATATATGATAAAATATTTTAATAATACTCCTTCCACACAAAAAATTAAATTACTGGGTGAAGCAGTTCCACACAGGAATTTCATTAAAAACACGGGAACTTTTTCTGTGTGAAATGGTCGATCCGGATCTTAAACTCTGAGTCACTGACCCTGCAAAAGACAAGGGTTGGACATGCAGAGTTTAAGATCCGGATCGATCCTTTCACACAGGCGAGAAAAAACCCATGTAATAGAGGAAATCACCGGCTCTTTTAGACCAGGAGATTTCCTCTCCTTTGTGAAGGAGGGTCTGACAGCAGCAGTTGAAAAGCCGGGTAATGGCTGGCTTATTCGTCCATCGCTGTCTGAAAGTGGTTTAAGTCACTGTAAATGATAAGGAAAAGCACATACCTATCACAAGGCATGTATAGTGTTCATTCTAGCACTCGCCATCTTTGAAAACCCATGCAGTTCCTCTTCCCTGCCTGGGGTGTCGCTGTCTGCTGTAGTGCTTCTAGCACAGTGTGGTCTGTATATCAGCACTGATATGCAAAACAGACCTGTGCTAGAAACACCACAGCAGACAGCAGTGTTGTGTTCTGTCTTAAAGTCAGCTATGAGTTAAGATACTTACAACACTTTTTCAAATGTCAGGAGTATGTATGATGACACCATCATATATACTCCTGACATCATTTTTTGCTTTATAAACTGTATCTTCAAACTGTAGCTGACAACTACTCATAAGAAATTACGGGCGGTATTCAATTGGTTTTCACTAGGATTTCAGCTCGCTATCCCCAGTGGTGGTGAGGAGAAATGCACAAATGTGTTGCTAAACCTGACCATAATGAGTGCAATAAAATAGATCAATTGGATATCTATCGCCCTACAGTCTCCTGTCATTTCAGATGGGATATCGGGCGCGATATAACAATTGAATACCACCCTATAAGTTCCTTGATAGATTGCTTGCACTTAAGTTTATATGGCAAGTTAAGGCTATGGGGCTTAGGCAGCTGATGGTCTCAGAACTGTCCTTGCCTGCAGCATTTAACCATAAACCATGACAGAATTGTCTGTAAATTCCATCTTTTACCTTGCATTTGAATGCTGGGTCATTTCGCGGGTTCCAGTACCCTTGCACACAAGAAAAGGTGCAGTTTTAAAAGGCAAAATACTCGGTAGAAATGCTTGACCCGGTAATTTGCTTTTCAGTATGAACAGATAACTGTGGATGCATCTAATACTGTCTCTGTCACTAACAGTGCTCTCCTCCCCTAACTGCAAGCACCAGCGACTGGTGGTTTGTGGCTACTGACCTGTAGTTCAACCAATGTGATGGTGCTATCAATATCTACACACTAATGAGATGTTCCTTTGGGATCGGCAGCCATGGCTCTCCCTCCAAACAACATGTTACAGCCTCCTCTCTGCCTACTGGCTGTCAGTCTCAGGACAGGTATCGTCTCCTGTGCACCTCTGTGTGGGAGGAAATCTTCATTACCAAATTCCTGCTATAGCCCCAGGGTATGTCTGCCCACTTCTTTACACCCTCCTGTTTGCCTGTGAGACAAGGCTGCCAGGAGACTGATGCTGCAAACTGGCTGCTGTTGTCCCGAATCTGATCAACAGGAACAGGGTCTTTTTCTGTTGTGCCCTGCAGCACTGTTATCTTCAGTGGTCACTGCTAGTCTGCCATCTTCCAACTGCCAGCGGGCTCAGTACCTGGCAGTCCCAGCACATGCCAGATACAGCACAGAATGGGCGGGATTTATTAAATGGAAATATATATGAATTGCTCCCATCCACTTTTTTCGATGTAAAAGGTAACACCAGCTTTTATTGCGTTATCCTATGGTCTTCTTTCCGCATCTCGCACCACTCGCTACGGCCCCCATCACCTCCTATCCTGGCAGCTTCCTGGTGTGCTCCTCGGATCCAGTGACCACCTCCTCTCTAGCAAACGCAACTTTACCTTTCGGGTGCAGTGAGAAGGAGAAGCCCAGGAGTCGGGCATCCTCTCACCCAGTGGCGGCTTCGGAAAGGGCATCTCTTTATGGAAGAGTTGTCCTTTGCGATACTAATTGTGTTAATAAATAGGTGATTAGTATTGTTAAAATGCTTGGCAGGGAGTATATCACACTTCATACATCTTGCCCAATGTGAACTTAAAGGCCCCGATACATGTGGAAGAGAGTGCACCCAATCATACAATCTCAATGTATTGTAAAATGGATTGTATGCAGATTGTGTGCACACAATCATTCAATGCCGACCCCGGGAGATTGGAGGATTGGTCCTCTGATCTGACGTGCAACAAGTTGGGATTGGGAGCAGATTGCATGTGCTTTTTTTTGTCTTTAGATGGCTCATTTAACCAGAGTCATGTGACACTCCCTCCCAAGCAGAGAAGAGAGGTGCAGCTTCCGGATGGCCCGTGGCAGTGAAGATGCTGGGAGCGAGACGCAGAAGTTTCTAGTGGCAGATAGGCGGGCGGCTGAAGCGAGCGGTGGACGTCCTTTTGCACAATTCTGTCACTACTCTGAAAACAGTTTTCAGAGGATTGCTTCATTAGGGCTATTGGAGTAGCGCAGCAGATGTGAGCAGATTAAAAAACAGGATTTTTGGTGCTCCTGTGCTTTTGAACCTAGTAGGCCAGTCCCCTATTTAAATGAAGCGTCAATCATACAATCATGCAGTAGATTGATTGTATGACGGATTGTATGACAGATTGTGAGTACATTGTGTCCAAAAACCACCAAGGAAAATTGGACACAGTCATGATGGTAAAACTGGTCTTTCTGATTTATGGCCACCTTAACTCGGGGGTAGCCAAACCGGTCCTCGAGATCTATCAATGGTCCACGCTTTCCAAATCACCTAGCTGGTGCACAGCTGTAGTCTTTACGAACGGTCACATTTTCAAACCTGTCCTGCATTCATTCCTACTACAGTTCCACAAGTTGCCCGAAATACATGAACTGTTGGTAGATCTTAAAGACAGGTTTGGCCACCCCTGCCTTAACTCATTCCCTGCTGCAAGCCACAAAGTGTTCAACCAGGTTATATAATGTTTGGGGGTAGGAAAGGACAGAAAAGTCAGATAAAAGTCCATGGCAGAACTGATGGGGTGCCACACCCTGCCAACTTTATTTATAATGTGTCATTATGATAACTTAATAAAAAAATATAGTAAGGGTCAGTTAGAGCTGTCATCTTGGGGAAACAGAATGCATCTTCAGCCAAGTGTGACTCAACACTATATTCAGATATTCACTACACAACGCCTGGCACAGTACTGCGTGCATTAAGTAACATAAAGCACATGTTACCTAACAGACAAGAATAACAGCTGGAACATTTCACTATGCTTATATACTGTAGTCCTGGTTATGGGACAATATAGATATATAGATAGATATATGTCTACTTGGGTTATATTAAGAGTTTACATGCGTTAGTGGACCCTTGTTCTGAGATGTTTCCCCTATGTCTATATACAGCGTCCCATAACATGTTACTGTAGTCCAGTGGGTGGCTAGCAGCAGAGCCTCATACACCAGCACGCATCTCCCCGCTGTCACACTGCAGGCCGAGGCCTGGACGCAGTACCTGTCCTCTCCACATGACTGGCCCGGACACCAAGCGCTTTCCTGCAGGTCCCCGCAACCAGAAGCCTCCTGAGTGCCGCCCTGCACAGCATGATGGACCGGGACACAGTTAGCAGCTACCCGGCGTGCTGCTGCTAATGTTGTTGTTGTGTAACGGCGCCTGGCTGGGGGCGGTGTGTGACCGCATGTGGGCGGAGTCCGGGGTGTACTGCTGCGCACAAGCTTCCGGCCCAGGAAAGGAGGGTAGATAGGCTGCAACGTCATCAGAAAGCTGCTGCCCGGCCCCGGAGGCCGCACGCCCGATCTGACATTTCATTACATTACAAGACAAAGTACAGTGCAGAGATTCGGAGTGAGGGCGTGTGAGATACCGGCAGGAAGCAGAGGTGAGTACAGTAGGGCTGTCGGGGGCTGGAGCAGGGGCACAGGGAGGGCACACGTTGGGGTGGGGGCAGCAGAGGGCACATGATGATACGGCTGAGGACAAGCCAGCACTGCAGCTGTGCAATCCCCGCTCGTCGCTGCTACCCTCCTGCAGACCTGTTGTACGGGGCCGTGCAGACTGTGGTGTGACAGGAGGGGAGAGCGGCACAGTGGTCTTACTCGCCGGTGTGCAAGTTAGGTGCTGTAGCGAAGTTTTCCTGCCCACTATGGGGATATGTATCAAACCTTCACTGCCAGATGTATCAAGCTTCAAAAAGCGATAAAGTGATAAAAAACCAACCGATCATCTCCTACCTGTCATTTTTCAAACACAGATTCTCTAAGCTTCAAAAGTGATAAAATCCAGAGTGATAAACAGCCAGCCAATCAGCTCCTACCTGCCATGTCACAGGCTGTGTTTGAAAAAAGTCAGGCAGGAGCTGATTGGCTGGCTTGTTATCACTCTCTCTATTTTTATCTCTTTTGAAGCTTAGAGAATCTGGCCCACAGCCTGTAACATGGCAGTTAGGAGCTGATTGTCTGGCTGTTTATCAATCTCCATTTTATCACTTTTTGAAGCTTAAGATTAGAGAGATAAAGTGGAGAAGTTGCGCATGGCATTCACTACTGGTTATAATTGTATACCTCTGCTGTGCGGGTCAACCCCCGTGCTACAATCTCTGCCGCTATGGAGCTAGCACAAGTGCTTGTCCTCATATTTGTTGCCACCAGGGACCTGGGGAGGAAAGGTTTACAGCCTCCATGTTTCACAACACACAGCACAATAGCACAGCCTAATAACATACATTGCTACCACCACATGCTGAATTGTATAATGTATATGCACAATGCAAAGGACTTTGCCCAACAACACAAATATCAACACCAACCTCCAACAAAGAACTGAATCAATGATTGACAGAGGACATTAACGAATAAGAGACCACTAACGCCCCAACAGCTGCCATCCACCAATCAGATGACAGCACTGAGCCCCAGAACACCCGCCTCCAACAGACTTAAACCAATCCCGTCACAACAGCTGTAAACTCCCAAGAAGAAGGCCAGAAGGCCGAAATGCGTTGGATCACACACAGTGAACCGACAAAGAAGCAGCAACCAGAAGGGACATTCCCGATACCCCCGGCATCCACGCAACTGCACTGTGAAGAAACACCAGCGCAGCAGAAGAACAACGCTGCGAGGAACACAGGATAAAAAGCACGCAGACAAGCCAGAAGCTGAGTTGCCTCAGGACCAGCCCGCAGCAAGCCCCACACGCCGAAGCACAGGAAGGATCGAGGGTAGGTGAATACTGACAGGTCCGTCGGCGGGAAACTACGGGCGGCTGATTGCGATTAAAAGCATTACCCGCCCGCAACCCCCGCCAGACATGCCATGGTGGGCAACACCGGAGGAGGCAGAACACCATCCAGCCTTCGACGAGTTAAAACCCACCCGCAGGGAAGCAGTACACGGCGAGCCCAGACCAGCCAGAAAAACTACCCTGTCCGACCACAGCAAGCCAGTGGGAGCTCTGACTTAAGGACACCCCAGACGGTCGCTCACTACGAGAGCATATAAGAGGGATAACACCATCACCCGCTCCTTCCCTGACTGCACTCCTGCCTGCAAAAACATACTGCCACTACCCACCATCGAACCAGGGATATCAAGGACACCTAGGGCACAGGCCAGCGGGACGCCGCTACCTGACCCACCCGCGGGTGAGCCTGACCAACACCGGTCACCACCACGCTCCCCAAAGGATCTCTGGACATAACCACTGCACACCATTCTGCATATGTTTTAACCCCTTCATGACAGAGCCAGTTTGTGCCTTCATGACAGAGCCCTTTTTTTCAAATCTGACATGTCTCACTTAAGTGGTGATAACTTTTTTTTGCTTTTACTTATCCCAGTGATTTTGAGATTGTTTTCTCGTGACACATTGTACTTCAAGTTAGTGGTAAATTTGGGTCGATACAGTCTGTGTTTTTTTGTGAAAAATACCAAAATATCGTGAAAAAATGGAAAATTTAGCAATTTGCAAAATGTTAAATTTTCTGCTTGTGAGACAAATAATCATACCACTCAAAATAGTTAATAACTAACATAGACCATATGTCTACTTTATGTTTCCATCATTATTTCAACTTCCTTTTAATTTTTTTGGACACTAGGAGGCTTACAATATGAATAGCAAATTCTCAAATTTTCAAGAAAATTTCAAACACTGATTTTTTTAGGGACCAGTTCAGTTCTGATGTGACTTTGAGGGACTTGTATGTGAGACACCCCCATAAATGATGCCATTTCAAAAACTGCACCCCTCACAGTATTCAAAACAGCATTTTGGAAGTTTGTTAACCCTTTAGGTGTTTCACAGGAATTAAAACAAAGTGTAGGTGAAATTTCAAAATTTCATTTTTTTTGCAGATTTGCCATTTTAATACATTTTTCTAACGAATACAGTAGGTTTTACTAGAGAAATGTGACTAAAAATTGATTCCCCCAATTCTTTTGTTTTCAAAAATATCCTATATGTGGCCCTAGTGTGCACGTTGACCAAACCACAGGCTTCATAATAGAAGGAGCACCTACTTGATTTTGGAGCCTCCTTTTTATGAGATTTTTTTTTTAGGCACCATGTAGGTTTCTAGGCACCATAAGTGCTAAAAGTTAGGAACCTCCCCCACAAGTCACCCCATTTTGCAAAGTACACCCCTCAGGGAATTCATCTAGGGGTATAGTGTACATTTCAAACCCCCAGGGGTTTCACCAATTGTGGTACAACTGGGCTGTGAAAATGAAAAATTACATTTTTTTACACAAACATGCACTTCTGGCTCAATTTTTCATTTTCACAAGGAATGAAGGAGACAAAGCACCCCAAAGTCTGTGCCCCAATTTCTCCCGAGTACGGCAATGCCTCACATGTGACCAAAAAATACCAGTTGGGCGCATGGCAGGACTCAGAAGGGAAGGAGTGATTTTTGGATTTTGCAGCACAGATTTTGGTGGAATGAATGGTGGGTGCTATGTTGCATTAGCAAGACTCCCAAAGCACCAATACAGTGGAACCCCCCCACAAGTCACCCCATTTTGCAAAGTACACCCCTCAGGAAATTCATCTAGGGGTATAGTGTACATTTCAAACCCCCAGGGGTTTCACCAATTGTGGTACAACTGGGCTGTGAAAATGAAAAATTACATTTTTTAACACAAAAATGCAGTTCTGGCTCAAAATTTTTCATTTTCACAAGGAATGAAGGAGACAAAGCACCCCAAAATCTGTGCCCCCATTTCTCCAGAGTACGGCAATGCCTCACATGTGACCAAAAAATACCAGTTGGGTGCATGGCAGGACTCAGAAGGGAAGGAGTGATTTTTGGATTTTGGAGCACAGATTTTGGTGGAATGAATGGTGGGTGCTATGTTGCATTACCAATACAGTGGAACCCCCCCCACAAGTGACCCCATTTTGCAAACTACACCCCTCAGGGAATTCATCTAGGGGTATAGTGTACATTTCAAACCCCCAGGGGTTTCACCAATTTTGATACAACTGGGCAGTGAAAATGAAAAATTACATTTTTTTTACACAAAAAATGCAGTTCTGGCTCAAAATTTGTCATTTTCACAAGGAATGAAGGAGACAAAGCACCCCAAAATCTGTGCCCCCATTTCTCCAGAGTACGGCAATGCCTCACATGTGACCAAAAAATACCAGTTGGGCGCATGGCAGGACTCAGAAGGGAAGGAGTGATTTTTGGATTTTGCAGCTCAGATTCTGGTGGAATGAATGGTGGGTGCTATGTGGCATTAGCAAGACCCCCGAAGCACGGTGAAATGATGAACCTAATAATCCATAGATGTGTGGTATATTTTGAAACACTCCTTTATACATAGGCCGGGTTTGTCGGGGCAAGTTTCACAGTGGAAAATAGTTTCCTTTCTTATTCCCTTTTTATAGCAAACTTTGCACCTTTTTTGTGTCCTTCCCTTTC
This sequence comes from Crinia signifera, assembly GCF_055691185.1. Taxonomy (NCBI): domain Eukaryota; kingdom Metazoa; phylum Chordata; class Amphibia; order Anura; family Myobatrachidae; genus Crinia; species Crinia signifera. Next base: position 150,266,606 of record NC_139222.1, on the reverse strand, counting down.
TTGCAGTGGAGGGGATTTCGTTGGGAAAATGCTGCCCTGGTACAATACGGGGCCAGTACTAGAAGTACTGGGGCCCTCTGCCTGCTGGTTCCCAAATATTAGGCCCTTTATGACTTCCTCTTGAAAGTGCATAAATGTCCCCCTCTGGCCGGTAGAATGGAATAGCACGTAAGCGTTATACAGTGCCATCTGGATGATATACACGGCCAGCTTCTTGTACCAGATATTTGTTTTCCGCAGGGCACTGTACGGCTTCAGTACCTGATCTGAAAGATCCACTCCGCCCATGTACTTATTGTAATCTAGGATACAAATAGGTTTTGAGGTGTGGGTACTGGTACCTCGTACAGGGATGGAGGTGGTACTGTCTCCATGAATTGTTGTCAGTATAAGGACATCCCTCTTGTCCTTATATTTGACCAACAACATATTTTCGGTGCATATTCCCCTGCTTTCACCCCTTCTTAGTACTTGGGCAATGTGCGTTTTGGGGAGGCCTCTTTGGTTCTTGCGCACAGTACCGCAAGCTGCTGTACCTCTTGAACCAAGGGCCTTAAACAGGGGGATGCTAGTGTAAAAGTTATCCACATAGAGGTGATAACCCTTATCCAGGAAGGGGTGCATTAAATCCCAGACAATTTTTCCACTAACACCTACGAGGGAGGGGGGGCATTCTGGCGGTTCAATTCTTGAATCCTTCCCTTCATATACCCTAAACTTGTGGGTGTACCCTGTGGTGCTTTCACACAGCTTATACATTTTTATGCCATACCTTGCCCTCTTACTGGGAAGGTACTGGCGGAATTTAACCCTTCCTTTAAAATGTATAAGGGACTCGTCGATGCTAATACATTTATCAGGGATGTATAGCTCTGCAAATTTGGCACTGAAATGATCAATGACCGGCCTGACTTTGAATAGCCTGTCAAAGGTGGGATCATCTCTGGGTGGGCACTGTGCATTATCGGTGTAATGTATAAATTTATGGATTGCCTCAAAACGAGCCCGAGTCATGGCCATACGGTAAAATGGGGTGCTGTACAGAACATCTGTACTCCAATATTGCCTAATTTGTGGCTTTTTTACTATGCCCATATGAAACACCAGACCCCAAAACGTCATCATCTCTACTGCATCTACAGGGGTCCACCTAGCAAATGATGACGTGGGGTTTTGAGCAATAAACTGCTGGGCATATAAATTAGTTTGGTCCACCATTAAATTTATAAAATCATCAGAGAAAAATAATTTGAAAAAGTAAATTTCTCTGAGACCTGTGGAATCAAATTGGATTCCTGGCATGGCCAAAAACTCAGGAACCTGGGGCTCAAAATTGTCTGGTGGTGGGGTCCATACGAGATCAATTATTGGGGGGGGGGGGTCTCAGCTGCTCTACGGGGGCGTCTTTGAGGGGGTCCCTCATCACCAGAGGAGGAAGAGGAGCTTAAGACGAATCCTTCAAATTCCCCGCTTGCCTCACTGGCTGTGTCAGAATCAGAGGCAAGCATGGCATATGCCTCCTCCACTGAATACATTCTTCTGGATGACTGGGATGACATTTGGGATGCCATTTTTATTTTTGTGTTACTGGTAGTGAAATGTTTCAACACGTGTATAGTGTAGGGGGGGTACAAACTTTATTTCAACCCGGGGGGTATGTAGTGTGTAGTGTGTATGTAGTGCAGAAAAAAAAAAATACTTTATACAAAAAAAAAAAAATTGAAGGGGTTAAAAAAACAAAAAAAAAGGTCCTGCGCCAAAAATTGAGCACAGATGTTGGTCAGTAACGTCCGTCACTGAACAGCGCTCAAAGGCAACAGGAATTTGATCAAAAAAAAAAAAAAATAGATCAACCCTGTGCCGAAAAAGCTGATCAGTGATGTACGTAACTGATCAGCGCACAGTGGCCACAGGACACCCACAAAATCAGTGTGTGTAAAAAAAAAAATTAAAAAAAGACCACAGAGCACCCACAAAAAAAAAAAAAAAGGTGATCAGTGATGCGACACTGATTACCAGTGAGGGGCAGCAGGTGCACAACCTTTGGTGCAACTGACAGTGCAACTGGCAGCAACTGACAGGTATATATAAAAAAAAAAAACCTCTGCGCCCCCAAAAAGTTGCTGATCACCTCAGATATAGTGATCAGCACAAAAGGCGGGGGTAGCAGACACAAAATATACACTCTCTATCACTCTGTCACTATCTCTCTCTATCTCTCACTATCTATCACTATCTATCACTCTAGGACACTGCAGCAGCAGCACTGACAGTTATATGTATAAAAAAAAACCTGCACCCCCAAAAAGGGGGGGTAGCAGACACAAAATATACACTCTCTATCACTCTGTCACTATCTCTCTCTATCTCACTATCTATCACTATCTATCACTCTATGACACTGCAGCAGCAGCACTGACCCTGCACCCCCAAAAAGGGGGGGTAGCAGACACAAATCTCTCTATCTATCACTATCTATCACTATCTATCACTATCTATCACTCTATGACACTGCAGCAGCAGCACTGACAGTTATTTATATATAAAAAACCCCTGCACCCCCAAAAAGGGGGGGTAGCAGACACAAAATATAGCTCTCTCTGTCACTATCTCTCTATCTCTCTATCACACTGCAGCAGCAGCAGGAAGTCTCAGGAAGTCAGATCCAGGAAGCGTCCAGCACGCTACAAGCAGTGATCAAGCGATCAGGTAAGGTATTTGCAAGGATCAGGTAAGTATTAGCAAGGATCAGGTCAGTATCACGGCAGATAGGCACGGTGACCGCTCTGCACGCAATTCCAGACCGAAATGGCGTCTGCAGCGCAGTCACCGTTAGTTTAAATGTCGCGCCTTGGCTGTGATTGGTCCGTGGGTCCCACGGACCAATCACAGCCTTGGGGGCAGGTGGGGTGAGGGTGGGGTGAGGTGTCATCGTCACCGATGACCCCCTCATGCCCCCTGACGCCCGGCGGTGATTGACACCTGTGTTACCGAGCGTCTGATTCGCTGGTAACACAGGAAAACGCTGTGAATGGCTGTTCACACTGAACAGCCAATCACAGCGATCGCCGATGGGGGGGCGGCATCGCAGCCCCCCCTGGGCATGCAGGGACATGTCTGCTGTCAGGGACAGCAGACATCGTCCCTCTGTCACTGCGTCTCTAGACGCAGTGACAGTTTAAAGTCATGACGTGTATATATACGTCATGTGTCGGGAAGTACTTCCCGGCCATGACGTATAAATACGTCAAATGTCGTGAAGGGGTTAACATCTGCACGCTATGTAAAAATTACAATTTATGCACCTTGTTTAACCTTTTGCACCTTGTTTAAAAAAAAACATAATTTCTAACCACCCAGCAATTACCATTCATTATCACACACACTACCCTGTGGCTGGTTTCACACACTCCGGCTGCTGCCGGACGGTGAAATCCCGCACGGCCAGGGAGCCGTGCCGCACACATTAGTTGTGAATGGACACTATTGTGTCCATTCACACGGGACGGGCACGGCTGCAGCCGGATCCCACCACTGGAAGGGACGGCTGCCGGGCTGTGGCCATCCCTTCCATTATAAACTAGTGTGTGCGGCACGGCTCCCTGGCCGTACGGGAATTCACCGTCCGGCAGGAGCCGCAGTGTGTGAAACCAGCCTGTGGCCGGTTTAACACACTCCGGCTCCTGCCGGACGGTGAAATCCCGCACGGCCCTGGAGCCGTGCCGCACACATTAGTTGTGAATGGACACTATTGTGTCCATTCACACGGGACGGCCACGGCCCGGCCGCACGGCTGCAGCCGGATCCCGCCACTGGAAGGGACGGCTGCCGGGCTGTGGCTATCCCCTCCATGATAAATTACTGTGTGCTGCACGGCTTTCTGGCCGTACGGGTTTTCGCAGTCCGGCAGGAGCCGGAGTGTGTGAAACCGGCCTTTGGAGCAAAGCGCAGCACTCCCAACAGAAAAACCATTAGACTCCATGTATGGCCTATTGATGGGGTAAAAACAGGAACTGTTTCCAGAAGCACCAGATTAGCACAGCTGAAGGGAGTTGATCAGTTCTGGAGTCATCTGTTTCAGTTTTTAACTAATTCCTGAGTACACACCTATGGAATTATTGGGGCAATCACCGTGGGATACGGTCATTAGGTTGACCCTCTTAAGGTCGACATGCATTAGGTTGACAGGGTCTGAAAGTTGACAATTGGAAGGTCAACGAGTTTTTTACGCCGACAGGAGGTATTCCATGCTTTAGCATTCAGAAAGGCGTGGTCGTAGAGTAAAAAAGTGTGCCCAAAGCTTGGAGGGCACAGTGGTACACTTAGATGGTGTACATGTCGACATAATCTGGGACAAAAACATGAAAAACTCATGTTGGCATTTTTACTGTTGACCTTCCCATTGTCAACCTAATGTTTGTGTTGACCTCTGACCCTGTCGGACTTAAACATGTCGGCCTATTTCAGGTTTCTGAACCAATGTGCATTTTCCACCAATTTATTGTTACCACAACTCATGGTCAATAAATGGGGGAAGTGTTCGTAGACTGGTATATGAATGTAGATATTTTTCCTTCGCAAACTTAAGAGCTTCTAACTTTCCTTCAGCAGTTAAAAAACTACCGTAACGTGGATCCATTAAGTGTAATCTAAATCAATGATTTTTATTTTTTTTCAATCCGCACACACTGTTCCTGAAAAGTTGTGGTTCGTGTTAACCACTGGAAATTGGCCATTAATGGTTAGGCTATGCACATACACAACTGTAGTCTACCAAAAAGACCTTAGTTGCATATAATACAAACATAAATTAGGCCCCGGCTGCGTTGTGCACTGTATAAATACACATCACTGCATTGAGCATCTTACAGATGTAGCGCCGCTCATTCAGTGCTGGGGCTCGCCAGACCACCCCTACTGGCGAGCAGATGCTACATCTGACTTGCGTCACAGTTTCCTGGCGGCGGGGCATTAAAACCCTGCCCATCTCCACCCTAGAGAGACGGGCAGTGTTGGGGGGGGAGCAAAGAAGTTGGAGGGCGGCGGGGACCCGGGGGAGCACCAGTTGAAGGGGATGAGCATGCTTCTCGTGTGCGCGCGCATCCCTTTTCGGCGGCTGGCTAATATACCGCCAGCCCCTGCCTGAATGAGAGGGGCTCCATCTGTATGTGTCAGGATTGAGCTTTTTAACTCTATGGAGAAAGTTATTATTTAGTGTTAGCTAGGAGGGTGGGGGTAAAGTGTAAGAGTGCTCAATGTGTAAAAAAAAAAAGTTTTAAAATAACCCACAGCAAAAAAAAGTTACTAACTTTATTTTTTTTACCCGCATTTGGCTTTCAATACTAGCAGCCACTGCAACAGTTTTAACATGCCCTAATATTTTGGGATGTATAGTAACACAGAAGCTAGTTTGGCGCATGGTGAATTACTCTGTTCTATACGGTTATCAAAATAGTATCCTCAATGAAAAATGTATGATATTGGTTGAGTTTCAGAAGGGTTTTCACCATGAGGGGGGATGTGATAATTAAGTATGGGAAATAGATGTTTGGAGACTGTATATGTGTGATGCTGTAGCATCGCCCCCACAATGTGCCAGACGTACTAATCCTTGAAAAGTGGAAAGGGATAAATAACCAACCAATCGGCTCCTAACTTATTTTTCCCCATCATCCATAAGGAATACTGGGGGTTCACTTCATACTATGGGTATTGATGGGGTCCAAAGGAGCCTGTGCATGTAAAACTTCAAACAGGGTGTGCTGGCTCTTTCCCTCTATGCCCCTTCCCACAGCTCAGTTTATAATAATAGGAGAGGATGCACACTCTGGATTTCCAGAGAATTTTCTTCTTAATTTTACCGACCTCTTCAGGTGCTGCTCTGATACCCGCTGCCGGAACACATTCCGGAATGGGTTAGTGTACTGCCTGGCATTGCGCCACCGCAAACATGCTCGCAGCTTGCTGCGCACCCCTAACATGAGCAGAAGCTGGGGGCCCTGCAAACATGACAGTTGGGAACTGATTTGCTGGTAATTTCTTACTCTCAATTTGATCACTTTTCAAGGCATAATACATCTTGCCCATAAGGGGTAAAAGTTCTCACTATCTACCGTTACATGCCACTTTAACTGCATATTTATCGCCCATTGAATTACAATATAGGTTTGGAAAGTGACCATCTGCGTATGTGAAATGGGAAAAGTAGGATTTCATTTTATGCCAGTGCTACACATAAAGCACTTGCTGATGAAATGTGATTGAGAACATAGAGTGTGCTGAAAGCAGCATTCTGATGGATAATTATACATGTTATTGAAAATAGAGCATGTTTGTAATGTTGGGCTTATGGGATTGGGTCATCTACTATGAAGCCAAGGTACATAAAATATTAATACTGTCTTACAGATGCCAGTAGCAGTTGGTGGACCCTATGGGCAGTCACAACCCAGTTGTTTTGACAAAGTTAAGATGGGATTTGTGATGGGTTTTACAGTAGGCATGGCAGCCGGGGCTGTGTTTGGCACGGTCTCCTGTTTAAGGTAAGCAAACCAAAATCATTCTAAGCTGTTATCTCCTGGGATCAAAGTCTGTTAAAAAGATAAACTGTACCTTGTGCTATTTGGGTACAAATGTTAATGGTCCTTTAATATATAATGAAACTTAAAACCAAATGACCTACATCCAGTATCAGACATTAGGTTAATGTTGGTACTGTATTTTGTCACCGGAATGCATAGCAGTCATTACTTGTTCCACTAGAATGACACTATTGTAGGACTTACTATTTTCTTTGTTAGTGTGAACATTCTTTTATTTCATAGTACTAGCCAGAAATGGTTCTGACCTATCAATGTAAATTGGTTGCAGTCTGCTAAAAGTAAATTTAGGACGGATTTGTTTCTTCAGATACACAACTGATCTTCCTTTTAACATGTAAGTAAATCAGAAAGGTGTATTGCAACCTTATATATGCTTCATGGAGTAACTTGTCAAGAAAGTAGTTTAGAGTGACATCAATGTATCTTAAGGCCCCCATACATTATGGCGACTTATCCTAAGGACAAGTCGGATGGACCCAATTTTCCTGTGAGCTGCCAGGCAGTTCACCGGGAGGCTCACATACGATTTGGCACTTGATCTTTCATTTTATAAATGTGATATATCGCATGCGATTTTATCACATGTAAAAATGGGGAGCCGGTGCTGCAGCTAGCGCTGAAGAGCACCTGGATGGGCAGTGGGTGCTGAGCATTAGCAGGTGTTCAGCAGAGGCGTGTATTAGAATTTTAAAATAACTTGTCAAATGACTGTCTGGTGCCTGATTGGCTGAGAGGGCTCTCTCTCTATCAGCCAATCAGAGGCCAGCTAGTCATTTGACAGGTTATTTTAATACTTGCTGCTTCCAGTCCTGCTGAACACCCGCTAGCGCTCAGCCACCCACCCTGCTGCTCCTCACCGCCCGATCCAGCACCCAAGTTCATACATAATCTACCTCCTGTTTCGGTCCGATGTCTACGGGACTGCGCCTTGGATTGGATGTCACACACATGCGATCCTGGGACATGGCTTGTCCTTCAAAGGTAGTAATTATTTAAAAGGATTGTCCACTTTTGGAGAACCCCTTTAAATAATTACCTTGTCTAATTGGAGATCAGACAAAATCATGTTGGGTTTTTCAGATACCTGTATCGATGTACTATTAGGGTCTGAGTTAGGAGCAAGTACTTTGCACCAGTGTTGCTAGGTAAGGGGTACAAATATTTATATATCTTTCATGCAGGGTAAATACTGGCTGCTTCCACTTGCAGCCCACAAATACTGTATTTTTTACACTACATTTTAGATTTGAAATGTTTAAATAATTGATTGGACTTTGCTGTTTATCCCTTTTTTTTTTTTTTTTTTACCCGAAGAGGTCAGATTACCCAACTTGATGTTTGTTTAACTAGGACAGTACTTTAAAACATATGGTCATATGTTCAACAATTGTGCTTTTCTTTGCAGATTTGGAATGAGAGGGCGTGAACTTGTTGGTGGCATTGGAAAGACCATGTTGCAAAGTGGTGGAACATTTGGGACGTTCATGGCCATTGGGATGGGAATTCGATGTTGATCTTCATTTTGTTTTATCTATTCACTATAAATCTATAAAATATTTTGCAGAGTTCATGCACATTGTCTTTATTCTGAGTTAGTTCTGTGGCCATGCCTAGTACAACTAAGTACTAAAGGCAGTAACAAAATAACAATGTTATGATTGATGGTTGAATGTTCACTAGAGTTCTTTAAAATTCAATTCCAACTCTAAAATATATCATCTTTGTGTTTGTTATTTTTATATCTGAATCAGTTATTTAATAGCCCCTGGACATGTCGCATGCAGGAAGTGTATTGCGGTCTGTTTCACAATATTTCCGAACTAGCAGTCGCCTTCATTGTTGGCCATACATCAGAGAGATTTCAGGGCCAAATGCATGATTTCGATGGTGTTTTTGTGCACATGGTGATGTTTCGTTAGGATTACGATCCGATGCATGGGTCGTGAGATGGATCTTACGTGCTGCACATATGATCTGTGAAGACTTGTTACATATTTGGCATATTGTGTGTTAAAATGCACCAAATCGTGAGCTCTGGAGCTGTGGGGGAGTTCAAGGGGAATCGTGAGATGATTTGTATCGGATGCTGGTTGTTCGAATGTATGGCCAGCATATTAGAGTATGTCTTTTTACAATTCTAATGAAACTGGTGTTGAGGTCCAAAATAAGAACCCCAAGCAGGTCTTATTTGCTACTAGTAGCCATACTGTAATACATTGAGGAATATTAATTATATGTGTGTGTGTGTGTAATGTCTGGTGTCCGTGAGTCTCTGAAACACTGTCATCTGCTAGCAGTGATTGACACTACATCTTTTTCTCACACATGCACAAACACAGAAGGTAGCAAACTAGCTTTCGAAGCTTTTGCTTGAGCGGGCTTACTAGTATAGTATAACATTAGCGTTATCAATATAACATAACACATTAGGGGTCCAGGGTGGTTGCTACTGCTGATCTCTTTTTACTCCACTGGTCTGATTCTGAGATTATTTAAGTATGCTATCATAGTAGCTACAGCTTTTATTAGCTTTGTGATCATTTTTTTTTTTAATGAAATTTATGACTACTGAAACCAATAATAAAACATTTATATTAAGTTGTTGTTTTCCCTCTAATTAACTATTTTAACTTTCATAGTTTATTTTGCATATTTTGTTTGTCCTACATTTATCTTGTGTTGCAAAATGTTTGACGCTTTTTTACTATATTCAGCGTGAGGTCTATATATTACCAGCATGCGTAAAAGAGGTTTTTACACTTTAATATATTTTTAGGGAATATCTAATGCACAATGCTCACATAAAGGAACAACCATATTTATGTAAAAATATATATTTTTTTATAAAGCATAAATCCTAGAGGTAGTAAAACATGCACTAACTTCTATAGTAAATCAATGATTTAATGAATCCATATAGACAGATGGGCACTGTGCAGTATTATTATATAGTGTCCATTTGTATATAGCAGCCTAGGCAAAATTAATGCTGTGACTCATTAGATCAATGAATCGGTAGGAGTTCTATGCCTCATTACATGGTAATTGGGATATAATAATTGGCTAGCACAGCATGTGTGATGGAGATTAAGTACATTGTCTCAGCAGAGGCCTCTCCTTGGGGACACAGTTTTCAGCTGGCAATGTAGGCCTGTCTGTTCCAATGTAAACTGAAAACTTTTCTCACTGGGGGGGGGGTAGATTTATTAAGCTCGGTGAAGTGATAGGGCGAGATTCTCTATTACAGAAATGCGGTAAAAACCCCGTTATCGGGGTTTTTACTGCATTTCTGTATTCTCTAACCTCCCTCCGCAGTGTCACCGCTGTGGAGGGAATCGCCAGCAAAAGCTGGCGGTTCCCTGCAGAAGCCTATGGGCTTCTTACCGCAGCGGTGTGTGAGGGATCCGTCACGGATCCCTCCCAGCATGCCCTGCGGCCGGCGCGTCAGTCTGCACAGACGGACTCCCGGGTCATAGACCCGGAAGTCCAGCAACGGCGCCGCATCGCAAGGGACAGCTCTTACCGCAAGAGCTGTCCCTTGCGTTAATGACCGCATATTTTAGAGAATATGCGGTCATTAGAAATGTGATGCCCGGCGAAGAGGGCTGTGGATTTTAGAGAATCCCGACCACAGTCTGGTTTTTATCACCAGCCAATCAGCTCCTACCTGTCATTTTTAAAACCAAGCATGTAACTTCACAGTTAGGAGCTGATTGGGCGGTGATAAAAATAAGACACTTTATCACTTCCCTGAGCTTAACAAATCTGCCCCTGAGTTGGTTGGCTTGCAGAGGTACTGAGCGCTGTGCTGCTCTGTGAGATGGCAAATGAGCAGTGAATCATGGATATATCAATTTATAAGATCACTTCCAGCCTTGGAACAGAAATGTGGCAATGACAAGTAGGTGGACTGACACATGGATTGTTAAATAATGTGGACAATTCCAGTTGTGAATTATTTTGATTTTTACAAGCATGCTCAATTAGGTTTGTTTAATGTGATTGAATATGGGGATGATTGTCCCAGTTGGTATGGTGTGTTCCTCCTCCCCCCATGTATACCATGAAAAATATCCTACTTTGGATTGAAACACATTGATGACGTCAGTCTAATGCGGTTTCAAAGGCTATATTAACCAGGTGAAGAAAAGGATAAGTATGCAGAGAAAAAAAAAATTATATATATATATATATATATATATATATATATATATATATATATATATATATATATATATATATATATACCGCTGTTCAACATCCTCACAACTCAGGTAAGATTCTATTTATTTATATAATTCAGCAAATGTTATAATCCAAAGACCGTTAAATGTCAAGTGTACTGTAAAATAAAACCTATTTTAGGCTATGTATTCACTCTCTGAAATCTTTTTTGTGTGACATCTGAGAATTTATGAACAAAGTTTACCATCTCTCCAGAATAAGGGTAGGAGAAACTAGCCTGTTTTACTGAACAATTCTGTCAAATAAGTATTTTTCACAAAAGAGAAATAAGAATAACAGGATTTTGGTATGCATAAGTAGATATCTTTTCAAGAGAAATAATGCAGTTCTTTCCAATAGTACAAATTATTACACAGTAGATATAAGAAATGATAAGTAGCAACATGTTTTTTTTTTATTCATTCAGGGATATAACTAGCTGTGTGCAAGCTGTACCTTGCCCACAGCGTACCTGCTAGCTGGCAGATACCTAGTCTTCAGATGCCAGGTAGGAGAAACGCCCCCAAGGCATCACACTAGAAAAGCAAGTGAAATGTTAAAGAGTGTTGGATAGGTTAGAGCAGCTAATTGCTTCGGTATCCAGAGCTCTGAGATTATGGTCGTCTGAGTTACACACTGACATTAATGATAGAATTTCTAAACAATACCTTTTGCGGAATTTACAGATCATACAGAAAGCTATTGAATATGTGTGAGGCCTCTCTTGATGCAGTGTCATTCTCAGCTAAAGCTATGGCACAGGGAGTCACGGCTAGGAGAGCACTCTGGCTCAAACCATGGCATGCAGATGCCAACTCCAAAAACAGACTTACTACGTTACCCTTCGAAGGAGGTTTCCTGTTTGGCTCAAAATTGGATTCTATGATCCAGAGAAGCCAGTCCTTTCGTCAGTCATACAGAACAGGTTCTAAATTATGACGGTGGATCTGTTGTAAAAGTGGGAGCCTGTCTACTTCAGTTCGCAGATATCTGGAGAACGTCAATTACAGACAGATGGGCAATCAATATTATAGAAAACGACTATCAGATAGAGTTTCTGAGAAAACCATGGAAAAACAGATTTATCAGATCCAGAGTTCCAGGGAAGCTGGTGGAGCGGCAGACTCTCTACATGAAGATTCAGCAGTTACTGGAAATCAGAGCAATAGAGCATGTCACGGAAGACCAAGTACGTCAAGGGTATTACTCAAACATTTTTCTTGTAGAAAAGAGTACAGGTGGTTTCAGGACCATCCTGGACCTGAGGGAATTAAACATCTTTATCAGAAGAACAAAGTTCAGAATGGAGACGATAAGTTCTATTCTTATGGGCCTGAGACAAGGAGACCTTTTAGCGTCTATCGATTTAAATGATGCCTATTATCACATTCCGATAAGGCAAGAAGACAAGAAGTTTCTCAGGTTCTCACTTCAAGATCACCATTATCAGTTCACCTGTCTTCCCTTCGGGCTCAAGACAGCCGGTAATATACTATCTATTTGTTTGCAGGACTTTCTTTCCAATATCTTCAGCCACAGAGGCATATGACCATCAAAAAGAACATTCAGTTCTGTTTTAGATCTGATTTAGAGTCTAATCCCAAAACATAATATATAATACTCCACAAAAGTTATAATTAAAAAGACAAAAGGACACCGTTGTTTTTATTAAATACAATTGTATGTTTATATGTATACAATATCCAGATATTTCACAAATCTGACAGTTTTTTAATAATAAATGATTGTAATTTTAATATGAATATCTTTTCAACTTACCTCTGTGCACCAACAAAAAAGACATTCTTTTCTGTCCTTTCTATTTTGTACCAAACAGTGTCTTTGGCTGCACCCCCTTCGAGATTTATACATTCAATTGTCTCATTTGGGGCCAAACCGGTGCTCTAGAACAAGCCAGTGCAGATTTTTTCCCTTTTCCCTCTTCCCATGATCCTCCCCTAACAAGCTTAAACCCCTGTGCCCACATTCTGATCGGCCCACAGGCCAGTCAGTCAAAGAAAATGGATGACCATCTATCATTAAAACTATCAATGGTCCCATCATATAATTTGACATCAATGGCTGGGTGCAGTATCATCATCAATGAAACATCACTGGTGACTGCATCAATGGTCATCCCTCATTATGGGACTGATAACCCAAATATTTATTTTCTCTAACCCGCAAGAGTATTCAACTGGTTCACCTGCTGAAACAGTCACATCACTGTTCTCTACATTAGTCTGGTTTTTATCCCTGATAGATTCATTTTAGTAACCTGGTATGGTGTTTTTTTCTTCTTACTATCAGATCTTTACTTGTGTCACAACCATATACACGGGTTTAATCACTGATATTCTACACCTTTATTCTACACTGAGTCCTCTAGTGTGCACTTAGGGCCTTATTTTGATTCATTCAGTCCTCCGTGCGTTCGCACAGAGGACAGATGGTTAGTATCTGCGCATGCGTGTTTCTGCGCATGTGCAGACACAGGGTGCGTGCACCCATGGCAAACTTTTGGTTCCAGTGGTTTATAATGGTTTATTTTAGTATAGATGGTGGAGCCCTAAGTATCCATGTAAGATTATCAGTGTTTCTCTTTGTAGGGGTGTGCAACCACTGGACATATAATTGAACAGAAAGTTTTACAGAGGCAAAAGAAATGTCTCTATGTGGTGCACCTAAGAAACTTCACAATAAAATGTAACTTTTAATTAATCATATACTAAAATCGATAGCGAAATAAAAAACACAATACTGTACATACAAAAAATGTAGACACGGACATGTGAGGATATTTCTACCATCACAACGTGGGGCCCATATGCCCAAATATTATTGATACATTAAGTTTTACTATATTAGTGTAATGCAATGCTTATGTCTGTTTTGATACTCTTCACAAATAAGTGTACTCAAGGTTGCGCTTAATAATGAGCTTTTCCCCTTTAAGCGGCAGAGCAATATTGGATATGATTTCCAATATCTCAGCTTGTGGTTGTTGGCAAATAATGATTGTAAAGATAGGGAAAAGGGGATGTGGACTGGTAACCTGTGCACTAGTACCACATAGAATTTGAAGTATAATTTGTGTAAAAATATATAATGATCAGGATACTGAGGAAGCGGGACCTCCGCGAAACAGCTGTCTATCCCACACCCAGCTTACACCTTTAACCATTGAGGGGGAACCAGACTCCTCACTACTGCTCTCAGGCCTTGAGCAAAAGAGATCCTGGGATTTCTCTTCGGCAGATTGACACTCTTTCTGGCAGCAATCGGGCAACAATCTGAGTGGTGGTAATACCCCAATTTAGGGGCCTTTTTCTTAAAATAACAAATATTTGTGATCACCATTTTCTTTATCTGCCAGATTATACGATATGCCATGTACTAAAGTGTAAGCGTTGGAATATACACTATAGAGTCAGAAATTTATTTATATTCATTTGTGCCTCCCCTGCCGGGAGAGAAATCTTATGAGATATTATTTGCATGTATATGTATACGCTTTCTTCAGAGACAGATTATCAAGTTTTGAGACTGCTTTATTTGTTTGCTGATTTTTCTGCACCTCACAGAGTAGGAAGAGTGAGGCATAAGTGCACATTAGCCAGTTGATAAAAAATGACAACAGATTAATCTTTGTCTCTATATATATTTTTCAAAAGAACAGACTTTTCCTAGTCTTTTCCTATCTATGATTCTTTTTCCTCCTTTTTCTTATCTGTGGGGATCTTTCGAATTGCACTTAAAGGTGCAGTGCACCGCTCATCGCCCACCAATACTGTAAAGCAAGTGGGAGAAAGCAGCGTGTACAGACACCCAAGAATGCGATACACTTGCTCTTAATCTGTACACTTTCAGGGTATAAACCTCATTGATTGAGGGTAGACATCCCTGCAAGGGCACTGCCAACCAGGGAGTCACCCACTCTAACATTGAGGGACTAATATCCTAATTTCATTTCACACCCAAAATCTGCAATTGTCACACGGGCAGACTCGCTCAATTGTAAGGACTGGTAGAGCCAGCCCGGTAAGAACAATCAGCAGCAGTCACCGTGGTAACAAACAACCTGCAGGGGTGTACTTACACTAGCTCGGTCCTACTCTTTATTTGATAATTTCTGGTGTTCTACATACCAATTCTTGGTTATATGAAAAATTACTCTCTCAAGAAAAGCGCACTTACTCTTCTAATTCCTGAACCCCAATTTTCAGATAAAAGGGATCACCCTGATTATTCTTTCTAAAAGAATATAGATAAGAGATTAGGCCTGATAAGCATAAGATAAATATCATTGGTGTAAGATCAATACAATAAAATATTCGCGGTCCACTCCATACACTGTGGTACCTCTACCCCCCCAAAATATTTTTATGTGTGATTGGTAGATACCAACTCACAATAATCTTAGAACTCATATTAAAATAGAGTTCAAAAGGAGGAAAATAAAACTCCTTGTATGTTCAATGTGTGTTCGTCCTGTCATGTTATTGAGACAAAAATAGTTTTAATGAATATATAATTAAACGTTAAGTTTTAAATTCAAAGTGTGCCCCCAAAAAAAGAGAGTACTTTCTCTTTTCTCTTGTTTGTAAATAATGATTGTAGTAATAATGCGGGTATATCAGGTGCACTAAAAGCGCTTTGAAAAAGACACCGCCGCTCCAATAACCCAACCAGCTCTACTCAGCGTGTGTACGAGGGATAACTGCATTGCCGGACTGTAGCGTCACTGCTGCGCCCAGAAAGGATCGCTGTATGCAGCCACTGGTAGCACCACAGAATAAAACTACAAGCCGGAGCTAAAGGGTCATGGTGCTAGTACGTAGCACACCGTGCCTCCTCCCAGACGGACTCACGGGTGCCGAGACCGCCGGAGTGCACCTCTGAAATTATAAAAAAAAAAAACAGATCAAAATGCATTCATATTAAGGAGGGGGGGAGTAGGGCACACACATGAAGTGTGCGGTCACCCTCTGAGGACCATGAAACACGAATGAGAAAACGAGAGTTATGGTAGACCTACCTTAGGGTAACTCTCTTTCTTCGAGGTTCATGGGACCCATAGGGCACCCACCCTTATTTAGGCCTGAGGTATTCCTTTGTGATACACAAAGGAGACTAACACAGCCTTGGTCATGCCTTCCCTCACTCTCCTTCTATGTGAGTGCATTGGTATGCTCTTATCTGTCTTCTTCCTGCTATTGGCTGGTTAACAACCTGAGGAGCCCTGCATGGAGGTGGGGTTATAGGGGAGAGGAGCCGCGCATCCTGGGATGTATTCAAAGCTTCGCTGATTGGTGCCACAGTCCTCTGGATCCATCTACAACCCTGATGTCCCCCTGTGGGGAGCATGAAACCCAAAGAAGAAATTGGATATGTTTCTTTGTATAATCATTTGGTGTTAGAAACTAATGTAACCAATAAGACACCACCAGTGATCTAAGTCAAAGGATGGTGTAACTAATAACCTTATTAATTCAACAATATAAACTGGACTCTGTCCCTGAATCTCATGCAGGGTGAGTTGCAATTGCGATATTGTTCTCTTAAAGAGACTCTGGGTTTGATCAAGTAGTGTTACTTTTACTTCAAATTAGCAACATATAATTACAAGAAAAGAGGATTTTAATTGCCTACCGGTAAATCCTTTTCTTTTTTTTTTTTTTAATTCAATAATTTTTATTAACATAAAGAAAATTTTTCGTTTTACATACAGAACAATAAACAAGACCAAAAAAAAAAAGCAAGGCAATAAACACAGCATCAATTACATACATTTGCGAGTCTGCATGGGCTCGCCTGTTATTAAGCAGTCAACATTCCTGCTGTGTTGTTGTTACCATTACTGCCATTACTGTTATACCATTGTTGCCAAATACTCAACATGCATTATGATACAATAAAGTTCAATTGCAATTTCACATATACTAAGAGTGTTGTGGTAGGCATTCTAAACACATTCCATACTGTCCTATTAGTTTGAATATTTCCCTGACCCGATGAGCCCGAGGGATGCAAGCGAATATATCCTTGGGTCCTTAACGACGGTACTCTTTACTTAGAAGGGCGCCCATCTCGGGCATTGAATGCACTAAAAAATCAGGTGCGATGCGACAGACGAGATGCCCGAGATTTCCCATAGGGAACAATGTTAAATGTCTCAATTGACCCGATTTTCCTGTTCAATGCCTCAATTGACCCAATATTTCCATAGGAAACAATGTTAAATGGGCCACAGAGGCCAAATAGGCACCCTGAAGTGAATAATGGCCACCCGAATTGTTAACGCCACCCCACGATCAACGTCAACCCGAAGCGTGGCGAGCGGCGGCGGTACGCGTCCTACGACCTTTTCATACCCCCACTTTCCACGTCGGCGTGGAGTTGAGAATAGAAAGTGTGGCGAGCGGACGCAGATACCTTCACAGGTATCCGCGTCCCCTCGCGGGCTTCACAGCTGTCCGCGTACCCTCGCGGGGCTCGCTGCGCTCGCCACGCTTCGGGCTCGGTGGCTCGCTGCGCTCGCCACACTTTCTATTCTCAACTCCACGCCGACGTGGATAGTGGGGGTATGAAAAGGTCGTAGGACGCGTACCGCTGCGCTCGCCACGCATCGGGTTGACGTTGATCGTGGGGTGGCGTTAACAATTCGGGTGGCCATTATACACTTCAGGGTGCCTATTTGGCCTCTGTGGCCCATTTAACATTGTTTCCTATGAAAAATCGGGTCAATTGAGGCATTGAACAGGAAAATTGGGTCAATTGAGACATTTAACATTGTTCCCTATGGGAAATCTCGGGCATCTCGTCGGTTGATCGCACCCGATTTTTTAGTGCATTCAATGCCCGAGATGCACGAGATTTTTTACTAACGATGCCCACGATCAAAATCGTGGGTGCCCTTCTAAGTAAAGAGTACCTTAACGACTCTATGTATAGTGTGTGATCCACCGTATATTTGTGTTATTTCGTGTTGCTACAACTCCCAGTCTCTCTCGTGTGTACTATCAGTGGGGAGTTCTTAATGAACCGGTCTGTCTATGGTCTGACATAGCGGGGGGAGGACAGCCATCTTCCCCAAAGTCTCATATATTTGGGCTCAGCGCGCCTAGACATATAAACAAATCTCTCGTGACACGCCGTTTCATTGGTGAGTGCCACCCAAGACTCAAATGTAGGTCCAGTAGATGCCAGCCACGCCCGCGCCATGCAGACCTTGGCCAGCGTGCATAAAATATTTATATAGCCCAGGATGTCTTTGTCAAGTATATCATCCCTAGTTGTGGCCAGGAGGCATGTCTTGGGCGTGAGTGCCTCCAGGGGGTACCCCAGTGGATACCATAGCATGAGTGACCCGTTTCCAGAAGGCTCCCACCACCGGGCAGGCCCAAATTAAGTGCCAGTAGTCAGCTTCCAAATGCGCACATTTAGGGCATCTGGCATCCGATCTCCCTCCCATCCTGAGGAGGCGAGTCGGAGTAAGGTATACTCTGTGTAGGATATACAGTTGTATTTGTTGGTAGTGTGCGCAGGAGGTCGCAGCTCGTGGACTGGCCAGGGCCAGCTCCCACACCTCAGTAGGCAAAGGGCCCAGATCCTCCTCCCATCTCGCCCTCAGGTTCGGGAGTTCAGTATCATGGTGTGAGGTGAGCAGTGAGGTGTATATTTTGGATATTTGTTTTGAGTCTCCCAGGGTTTGTAGAAGGGACTTGATGGGAGCCACGCGTATATTAGGTTGGCCCTGGGGAAACTGCGCACTACATGCATGCCTCAACTGCAGGTATCGGAAAAAGTATGTGTTGGGTATTTCGTGAGCTATCTGGAGCTGCTGGAAGGAGTTGAATACTTCATCGGTATATAATTGCCCTATGGATGATATTTCATAGCGCCCCCAGACCTTTCTAAGTTCTTTTCCATTCAGTTCCTTAAAGCCTATTGTATCGTCTATTGGGGTTTCAGGGTCCCAACCCACTGCTCCCATAACATGGTTTGCCCTTTTCCAAACCAGAATAGCTTGTTTGATCAGGGGTAACTTAACCAGTGCGCTGTTACCTGAGAGAAGGAGCTGCAACGGAGTGAGTCCCGGCACCGTGTTGGATATTATTTGTGTGGGCAGGGACACTTGTAGCCACCCCCCCCATCCAGGAGTGCAAGTAGTAAAAACGAAAATTTGGCACCGCCATGCCCCCTGTAGCCCTCGTACGGGTAAGTGTGTTAAGGCTAATCCTGACCCTCTTTGATGACCATATTATGGATGATAGGATTGCGTCTATTTTTTTAAATATATACTGTGGGATATAGATCGGGGAGTGTTGCAGGGCATATAACATTTTGGGCTGTGCGATCATTTTAATAAGCCCAATCCTTCCCGTAACCGTAAGGGGTAATTTCCCCCACACGGCTATCCTGGATTGAAGGTAGTCCAGTTGGGGCTGGATATTGTGCGGTATGTAGTTGGATGGGTCATTGGATATCCATATCCCCAAGTATTTAAATTTGTCTACCCACTTAAGCGGGAGGGGGATGGTTGTGTTAGCCGGGTATGGGCCAGTATGGGGCATAATGCATGATGCATGATTTGTCCCAGTTTATCAGTAGGCCTGAGTATTTCCCGAATGTGTTCACAATGTCTAGTATTATGGGCATGGTAGTTGTGTAATCCAAGACAAATAAGAGTATGTCATCTGCATACAGCGCTATTTTATCTGTCCGGGTGCCCATCTCAAATCCCTTTACATCCTGCCTATGCCTCAGGAGGCATGCCAGTGGCTCCACCGCCAGGGCGAATAGGGCAGGGGAGAGGGGGCAGCCCTGTCTGGTACCTCTATGTAGCGGGAACGAGGAGGATATATACCCGTTTGCCGACACCCTAGCGCTTGGTGAGGAGTATAGTAGTTTCACCCACCTGATGAACCCTGGTCCAATACCAAGTCTAGACATAGTTCCCCACAGGAACGCCCACTCCACCGAATCAAATGCTTTTGCAGCATCAAGAGATACCACAATGGATGTCGGGGCATCCCTGCGGGGAAGCTGCAGGAGAGTGAACAATCTACGCAGGTTTATGAGCGTAGACTTACCCGGCATAAAACCGGTCTGGTCACCATGCATGAGCTGTTCTATGATTGCATTGAGCCTCATGGCCAGGACTTTGGCCAGTATCTTAATGTCTGTGGTAAGGAGGGATATGGGTCTGTATGAATCAACTTTTTGTGGGTTTTTATCAGGTTTTAAAAGTACTATAATAAGGGCCTCTGACATAGAACGCGGGAGGGAGCCCGATTCAAATATTCCGTTAAAGGTGTCAAGTAGTTTGGGCGTGTAGAAGGTGATATACTTTTTATATAGTTCTAAGGCTGGTTTCACACACTCCGGCTGCTGCCGGACGGTGAAATCCCGCACGGCCAGGGAGCTGTGCCGCACTCAGCAGATTACAATGGTGGGGATGGCCACAGCCCGGCAGCCGTCCCTTCCAGTGATGGGATCCGGCTGCAGCCGTGCGGCCGGGCCGTGGCCGTCCCGTGTGAATGGACACAATAGTGTCCATTCACAACTAATGTGTGCGGCACGGCTCCCTGGCCGTGCGGGATTTCACCGTCCGGCAGTAGCCGGACAGTGTGAAACCGGCCTAAGGGGATGCCATCCAAGCCCGGGGCTTTATTACTCGGGAATGATTTTATTGCCGCCTCTATCTCTTTAGCCCGGAGAGGGGATTCAAGAGCTTCCCTCGCCTCAAGTGACAATGTGGGCATGGGTATGTTGGCCAAATACTCCTCAATCTCTCTATCCGTGTGCTGTAGTTTGGTATCATATAATTGCTTATAATAGATCTGGAATTGTTGTGTTATATCTGGTGTATTGTCGTATTTGTTCCCATTGTTATCTATCAGCTCAGAGATGGTGTCCCCTGTGAGATATTGATTGTTTTTGTTAAACAACATTTAAGTACATGTTTTATCTTTTAGGCACGTAGTCCATGCTCTCTGGGCCCCCAACCAATCTTCCCTGGATGTGGCCAGTCCATCATCCAAGTATGCTAGTTCTAGTGAGCGACAGGATGCTTCCAGGGCCAGCTCCTGTTGTTTATATGATTTCTTAAGAGTGGATATGGATTTTATCATGGTTCCCCTCAAAAAAGATTTAAACGCATCCCACACCACAGAGGGCGGCGCAGACCCTATATTATTGTCAAAGAATTCTTTCCAAATGAGTTCTAGGTCCTGTCCTGCTCCCAGTCTAGTAAGCCAAAAGGGGTTGAGTTTCCAATGAACCTGTCCCCTCAAGCCTCCCACGTCCAGCGTGAGAGATAGGGGGGAGTGGTCTGATATACCTCTGGTCTCGTATTGTATCCGCTGAGTTCTAGGCAGGATCTCAGGCGTAGCCAGGGCCAGGTCTATCCTAGAGAAGGCAGTATGAGTCACCGAAAAACACGAGAATTGAACCACGTCTGGGTGTTTACGCCTCCAGACGTCATCCAACCCCATACCCTCCACCATAGCACGGAATTGTCCGTTACCCCTTCTGTGTGTGTCCCCAGAAGACATGCGTCTGTCTAGTGCGCAGTCCATTACATTATTAAAATCACCCATGATAATGGCGGGGGTATCTGGGTAGACAGCCATTAGTTCTGCGGCTTTTTTGAGCACGTCGTGTGAGTATGGGGGTGGAATATAAACTGCCATCAGCAGCACCGAGAGAGAGTGAATTCTACATTTCAGGAAGACTGATCTACCCCATGGATCAATTTGCACCTGTTCTAGCTGGAATGGGATAGTTTTGCGTATAAGTATGGACACTCCCCTCGATGCGGAGGTGTGTGTGGAGTGATAGGACCATCCCACCCAAGGCTTTTTAACCCCTTCCCGACATTTGACGTATATATACGTCATGGCCGGGAAGTACTTCCCGACACATGACGTATATATACGTCATGACTTCTAACTGTCACTGCGTCTAGAGACGCAGTGACAGAGGGACGATGTCTGCTGTCCCTGACAGCAGACATGTCCCTGCATGCCCAGGGGGGGCTGCGATGCCGCCCCCCCGTCGGCGATCGCTGTGATTGGCTGTTCAGTGTGAACAGCCATTCACAGCGTTTTCTGTGTCACCGGCGAATAACGTTCGCCGGTGACACAGGGATCGGAGGTGATTGGTGCTGTAAAGTACAGCACCAATCACCGCGGGGTGTAAGGGTGACACTGGTGTCACCCCACCTCACCCCGCCCGCCCCCAAAGGCCGTGATTGGTTCGTCGGACCGACGGACCAATCACAGCCATGGAGGGGGGTTTAAACTAACGGTGACTGCACTGCAGACGCCATTCCGGTCTGGAATTGCGTGCAGTGCGGTCACCGTACCCAGCTGCCGCCATATACTGACCAGAACCCCTCTAAATACTTACCTGATCACTGCCTGGATCTTGCTTATTCTTGTGACATCCTGTGACATCCTGTGCTGTGTTGTGCTGCTGCTAGTTATTAGATAGAGAGATAGAGAGAGAGAGATAGAGAGAGATAGAGAGGCCTAGTGACAGAGAGTGCTATATTTTGTGCTGCTGCAGTGTGATAGAGCTATAGATAGAGAGATAGAGAGAGATAGAGAGAGAGAGATAGAGAGAGATAGTGACAGATTGTGCTATATATTTTTTATATAACTGACTGCTGCCCCCCCTTTTGTGCT
Organism: Crinia signifera; assembly: GCF_055691185.1. Classification (NCBI taxonomy): domain Eukaryota; kingdom Metazoa; phylum Chordata; class Amphibia; order Anura; family Myobatrachidae; genus Crinia; species Crinia signifera. Next base: position 150,244,087 of record NC_139222.1, on the reverse strand, counting down.
GATCAGTATAAATTAACTGATCAGCAACTTTTTGGGGGCGCAGGTTTTTTTTTTAGAGATATATTCCTGTCAGTGCTGCTGCTGCAGTGTCATAGAGTGAGAGATAGAGAGATAGAGAGAGATAGTGACAGAGAGTGATAGAGACTGCTATATTTTGTGTCTGCTGCCCCCTTTTGTGCACCCCCAGCAACTTTTTGGGGGTGCAGGGGTTATTTTTCATATATATAACTGTCAGTGCTGCTGCTGCAGTGTCATAGAGTGATAGATAGTGAGAGATAGAGAGATAGAGAGAGATAGTGACAGAGAGTGATAGAGAGTGCTAAATTTTGTGTCTGCTGCCCCCGCCTTTTGTGCTGATCACTATATCTGAGGTGATCAGCAACTTTTTGGGGGTGCAGAGGTTTTTTTTTTTTTATATATACCTGTCAGTTGCTGCCAGTTGCACTGTCAGTTGCACCAAAGGTTGTGCACCTGCTGCCCCTCACTGGTAATCAGTGTCGCATCACTGATCACCTTTTTTTTTTTTGTGGGTGCTGTGGGGTCTTTTTTTTATTTATTTTTTACACACACTGTGATTTTGTGGGTGTCCTGTGGCCACTGTGCGCTGATCAGTGACGTACATCACTGATCAGCTTTTTCGGCACAGGGTTGATCTATTTTTTATTTTTTTTTTTGATCAAATTCCTGTTGCCTTTGAGCGCTGTTCAGTGACGGACGTTACTGACCAACATCTGTGCTCAATTTTTGGCGCAGGACCTTTTTTTTTTTTTTTTTAACCCCTTCAATTTTTTTTTTTAACCCCTTCAATTTTTATTTTTTTTTTAACCCCTTCAATTTTTTTTTTTGTATAAAGTATTTTTTTTTTTCTGCACTACATACACACTACACACTACATACCCCCCGGGTTGAAATAAAGTTTGTACCCCCCCCTACACTATACACGTGTTGAAACATTTCACTACCAGTAACACAAAAATAAAAATGTCATCCCAAATGTCATCCCAAATGTCATCCCAGTCATCCAGAAGAATGTATTCAGTGGAGGAGGCATATGCCATGCTTGCCTCTGACTCTGACACAGCCAGTGAGGCAAGCGGGGAATTTGAAGGATTCGTCTTAAGCTCCTCTTCCTCCTCTGGTGATGAGGGACCCCCTCAAAGACGCCCCCGTAGAGCAGCTGAGACCCACCCCCCAATAATTGATCTCGTATGGACCCCACCACCAGACAATTTTGAGCCCCAGGTTCCTGAGTTTTTGGCCATGCCAGGAATCCAATTTGATTCCACAGGTCTCAGAGAAATTGACTTTTTCAAATTATTTTTATCTGATGATTTTATAAATTTAATGGTGGACCAAACTAATTTATATGCCCAGCAGTTTATTGCTCAAAACCCCACGTCATCATTTGCTAGGTGGACCCCTGTAGATGCAGTAGAGATGATGACGTTTTGGGGTCTGGTGTTTCATATGGGCATAGTAAAAAAGCCAGAAATTAGGCAATATTGGAGTACAGATGTTCTGTACAGCACCCCATTTTACCGTATGGCCATGCCCCGGGCTCGATTTGAGACGATCCTTAAATTTTTGCATTACAATGATAATGCACAGTGCCCACCCAGAGATGATCCCACCTTTGACCGGCTATTCAAAGTCAGGCCGGTCATTGATCATTTCAGTGCCAAATTTGAAGACATGTACATCCCAGATAAATTCATTTGCATAGACGAGTCCCTTATACATTTTAAAGGAAGGGTTAAATTCCGCCAGTACCTTCCCAGTAAGAGGGCAAGGTATGGCATAAAAATGTATAAGCTGTGTGAAAGCACCTCAGGGTACACCCACATGTTTAGGGTATATGAAGGGAAGGATTCAAGAATTGAACCGCCAGAATGCCCCCCCTCCCTCGTAGGTGTTAGTGGAAAAATTGTCTGGGATTTAGTGCACCCCTTCCTGGATAAAGGTTATCACCTCTATGTGGATAACTTTTACACTAGCATCCCCCTGTTTAAGGCCCTTGGTTCAAGAGGTACAGCAGCTTGCGGTACTGTGCGCAAGAACCAAAGAGGCCTCCCAAAAACGCACATTGCCCAAGTAATGAGAAGGGGTGAAAGCAGGGGAATATGCACCGAAAATATGTTGTTGGTCAAATATAAGGACAAGAGGGATGTCCTTATACTGACAACAATTCACGGAGACAGTACCACCTCCGTCCCTGTACGAGGTACCAGTACCCACACCTCAAAACCTAATTGTATCCTGGATTACAATAGGTACATGGGCGGAGTGGATCTTTCAGATCAGGTACTGAAGCCGTACAGTGCCCTGCGGAAAACAAAAATCTGGTACAAGAAGCTGGCCGTGTATATCATCCAGATGGCACTGTATAACGCTTACGTGCTATTCCGTTCTACCGGCCAGAGGGGGACATTTATGCACTTTCAAGAGGAAGTCATAAAGGGCCTAGTATTTGGGAACCAGCAGGCAGAGGGCCCCAGTACTTCTAGTACTGGCCCCCGTATTGTACCAGGGCAGCATTTTCCGAACGAAATCCCCTCCACTGCAAGAAAGGGCAGGACACAAAAAAGGTGCAAAGTTTGCTATAAAAAGGGAATAAGAAAGGAAACTATTTTCCACTGTGAAACTTGCCCCGACAAACCCGGCCTATGTATAAAGGAGTGTTTTCAAATATACCACACATCTATGGATTATTAGGTTCATCATTTCACCGTGCTTCGGGGGTCTTGCTAATGCCACATAGCACCCACCAACATTCCACCAGAATCTGAGCTGCAAAATCCAAAAATCACTCCTTCCCTTCTGAGTCCTGCCATGCACCCAACTGGTATTTTTTGGTCACATATGAGGCATTGCCATACTCGGGAGAAATTGGGGCACAGATTTTGGGGTGCTTTTTCTCCTTCATACCTTCTGAAAATGAAAAATTTTGAGCCAGAACTGCATTTTTGTGTAAAAAATGTAATTTTTCATTTTCACTGCCCAGTTGTATCAAAATTGGTGAAACCCCTGGGGGTTTGAAATGTACACTATACCCCTAGATGAATTCCCTGAGGGGTGTAGTTTGCAAAATGGGGTCACTTGTGGGGTGGTTCCACTGTATTGGTGCTTTGGGGGTCTTGCTAATGCGACATAGCACACACCAACATTCCACCAGAATTTGTGCTGCAAAATCCAAATATCACTCCTTCCCTTCTGAGTCCTGCCACTTTTTGGTCACACATGAGGCATTGCCGTACTCGGGAGAAATTTGGGCACAGATTTTAGGGTGCTTTTTCTCCTTCATACCTTCTGAAAATGAAAAATAAAATTTTGAGCCAGAACTGCATTTTTGTGTAAAAAAATGTAATTTTTCATTTTCACTGCCCAGTTGTATCAAAATTGGTGAAACCCCTGGGGGTTTGAAATGTACACTATACCCCTAGATGAATTCCCTGAGGGGTGTAGTTTGCAAAATGGGGTCACTTGTAGGGGGGTTCCACTGTATTGGTGCTTTGGGGGTCTTGCTAATGCGACATAGCACCCACCAACATTCCACCACCAAAAATCACTCCTTCCCTTCTGAGTCCTGCCATGCACCCAACTGGTATTTTTTGGTCACATATGAGGCATTGCCATACTCGGGAGAAATTGGGGCACAGATTTTGGGGTGCTTTTTCTCCTTCATACCTTATGAAAATGAAAAATTTTGAGCCAGAACTGCATTTTTGTGTAAAAAAATGTAATTTTTCATTTTCACTGCCCAGTTGTATCAAAATTGGTGAAACCCCTGGGGGTTTGAAATGTACACTATACCCCTAGATGAATTCCCTGAGGGGTGTAGTTTGCAAAATGGGGTCACTTGTGGGGGGGTTCCACTGTATTGGTGCTTGGGGGGTCTTGCTAATGCAACATAGCACCCACCAACATTCCACCAGAATCTGAGCTGCAAAATCCAAAAATCACTCCTTCCTTTCTGAGTCCTGCCATGCACCCAAATGGTATTTTTTGGTCACATGTGAGGGATTGCCGTACTCGGGAGAAATTGGGGCACAGATTTTGGGGTGCTTTGTCTCCTTCATTCCTTGTGAAAATGAAAAATTTTGAGCCATAACTGCATTTTTGTGTAAAAAATGTAATTTTTCATTTGCACAGCCCAGTTGTATCAAAATTGGTGAAACCCCTGGGGGTTTGAAATGTACACTATACCCCTAGATGAATTCCCTGAGGGGTGTAGTTTGCAAAATGGGGTCACTTGTGGGGGGGTTCCACTATATTGGTGCTTGGGGGGTCTTGCTAATGCGACATAGCACCCACCAAAATTCCACCAGAATCTGAGCTGCAAAATCCAAAAATCACTCCTTCCCTTCTGAGTCCTGCCATGCACCCAAATGGTATTTTTTGGTCACATGTGAGGCATTGCCGTACTCGGGAGAAATTGGGGCACAGATTTTGGGGTGCTTTTTCTCCTTCTTACCTTCTGAAAATGAAAAATTTTGAGCCAGAACTGCATTTTTGTGTAAAAAAATGTAATTTTTCATTTTCACTGCCCAGTTGTATCAAAATTGGTGAAACCCCTGGGGGTTTGAAATGTACACTATACCCCTAGATGAATTCCCTGAGGGGTGTAGTTTGCAAAATGGGGTCACTTGTGGGGGGGTTCCACTGTATTGGTGCTTTGGGGGTCTTGCTAATGCGACATAGCACCCACCAACATTCCACCACCAAAAATCACTCCTTCCCTTCTGAGTCCTGCCATGCACCCAACTGGTATTTTTTGGTCACATATGAGGCATTGCCATACTCGGGAGAAATTGGGGCACAGATTTTGGGGTGCTTTTTCTCCTTCATACCTTATGAAAATGAAAAATTTTGAGCCAGAACTGCATTTTTGTGTAAAAAATGTAATTTTTCATTTTCACTGCCCAGTTGTATCAAAATTGGTGAAACCCCTGGGGGTTTGAAATGTACACTATACCCCTAGATGAATTCCCTGAGGGGTGTAGTTTGCAAAATGGGGTCACTTGTGGGGGGGGTTCCACTGTATTGGTGCTTGGGGGGTCTTGATAATGCAACATAGCACCCACCAACATTCCACCAGAATCTGAGCTGCAAAATCCAAAAATCACTCCTTCCCTTCTGAATCCTGCCATGCACCCAAATGGTATTTTTTGGTCACATGTGAGGCATTGCCGTACTCGGGAGAAATTGGGGCACAGATTTTGGGGTGCTTTTTCTCCTTCATTCCTTGTGAAAATGAAAAATTTGGAGCCAGAACTGCATTTTTGTGTAAAAAAAATAATTTTTCATTTTCACTGCCCAGTTGTACCACAATTGGTGAAACCCCTGGGGGTTTGAAATGTACACTATACCCCTAGATGAATTCCCTGAGGGGTGTAGTTTGCAAAATGGGGTCACTTGTGGGGGGTTCCTAAATTTTAGCATCTTATGGTGCCTAGAAACCTACATGGTGCCTAAAAAATAATCTCATAAAAAGGAGGCTCCAAAATCAAGTAGGTGCTCCTTCTATTATGAAGCCTGTGGTTTGGTCAACGTGCACACTAGGGCCACATATAGGATATTTATGAAAACAAAAGAATTGGGGGAATCAATTTTTAGTCACATTTGTCTAGTAAAATGTACTGTGTTCCTTAGAAAAAATGTATTAATATTGCAAATCTGCAAAAAAAATGAAATTTAGAAATTTCACCTACACTTTGTTTTAATTCCTGTGAAACACCTAAAGGGTTAACAAACTTCCAAAATGCTGTTTTGAATACTGTGAGGGGTGGAGTTTTTGAAATGGTATCATTTATGGGGGTGTCTCACATACAAGTCCCTCAAAGTCACATCAGAACTAAACTGGTCCCTAAAAAAATCAGTGTTTGAAATTTTCTTGAAAATTTGAGAATTTGCTATTCATATTGTAAGCCTCCTAGTGTCCAAAAAAATTAAAAGGAAGTTGAAATAATGATGGAAACATAAAGTAGACATATGGTCTATGTTAGTTATTAACTATTTTGAGTGGTATGATTATTTGTCTCATAAGCAGAAAATTTAACATTTTGCAAATTGCTAAATTTTCCATTTTTTTACGACATTTTGGTATTTTTCACAAAAAAAACACAGACTGTATCGACCCAAATTTACCACTAATTTGAAGTACAATGTGTCACGAAAAAACAATCTCAAAATCACTGGGATAAGTAAAAGCAAAAAAAAGTTATCCCCACTTAAGTGATACATGTCAGATTTGAAAAAAAGGGCTCTGTCAGGAACGCAAAAACTGGCTCTATCAGGAAGGGGTTAAGGGCCAGTATTTTGGCACCTTCCAAATGGGTTTCCTGTAGACAGGCTATGTCAGGGTCGTATGCTTTAAGTTGTCTTAAGACCAGGTTCCTCTTTATTTTATCGTTTAAGCCCCTAACGTTCCACGAGAGAAGCTTGATCCTGTTTGAGGCCATTAACTATTGTGTATTGGTATGATAGTGTGGGACCACAAGGGTGCAAGCGAGATATCAGGACAGTATTGGTAGAACACGGAATATGCATGTACAACATTGTCGGCAATTTTGAAACATGTGGCTGTTAGTAGCCATATAACTAACTGTAAACATTTCAAAAATCCCGTACCCCTCTCCCTGTATACTTTTCTAACTAAGTACACCTCTTCCCTAGAACCAAAACTAAATTAGAACAAATTAAAAAGAACAACCAAAAGGAGAAATTAACCCTAGTAGTTAATAGCTATTTGAGGCAAAAAATTAAATGGCTTCTGTGCATGCGCATCAGGCTAAGCCATCCGTCCCTTCTTTGCACATGCTTATAGTTTAATGTGAGTTGTGTCTATTGTTGTGGACCCCTGCTTCACCCGATATAACGGCCGGCCTCCAAGTGGGGTTGCAGCTAATGTGTTATTTAAGACGTGCGATGATGTTCCGTGGGGGGACGAACCAGCGGGTCCCATCTCATCAATTCCGCCTGGGCCAGGAGGTGGCGGAGTCCCGCCATTCGCATCAGAGTAGTGTCTAGGGGATACATGGCCATATTTTGGACACCCCTGATTACCCAGGAGCATAGTCGTGCCCCCCCCCCTACATTATGGCAGGCATGCTAGTACCTATGTGTCCCCAGGTATATGCTGTAATATATCTTTAGAGCAATACGGGGAAACATACAGGCAAATTAGATACGGCAAGAGATAGTCCAGTTATGTTTAGTGCATGTCATCCCCTCCCACCCCGACCCCCATGCACACAGTGGAAAAGTTTGCACATCCTAAGTATATAAACAAAAGAAAAGCATAGTAATATAAATGTAGGCATTCTCAGCAGATATTACTGTATACATTACGTGTCTGCATCCAGTGGTCTTCGTGCAGGCCTAGTAGAGTCTAGCCAGCGGGCTGCTTCTTTAGGAGTAGAGAAGAACTTAGTGTCCCCATCCACAATAACCTTCAGGCGAGATGGAAATAACATGGCGTAGGTGATGTTTAACTCCCGTAGTCTCCTCTTCACCGGAAGGAACTCCGCCCGGTGTTTTTGGACCTCCACGGCAAAGTCAGGAAATAGTGACAGTCTGCTGCCGTTCCATGTCAGCGGACCCTGAGTGCGGTTCAGTCGGAGGATAGTGTCTCTGTCTCTATAGTTGAGGATTTTTGCAATGAAGGTGCGTGGCGGAGCGCCAGGGGGCAGGGGTCTGGTTGGTACACGATGGGCACGCTCCACAGCAAAGAATGGGGAGAAGGAGTTGGTTCCATAAGTGTCCAGCAGTAGTTTTTCCAAAAATTTCTCTGGGTTTTGCCCCTCCTCCTTTTCAGGCAAGCCCACAAGGCGTATGTTACATCTCCTCAGGCGCCCCTCCATGTCGAGTATCTTGTCTTGTACAGCGGATAGCTGAGTGGCCATGGTCTGTACTTTGGTGCTGAGGGGTTCCAGTTTGTCCTCCAGAGTGGAGGTTCGAGTCTCCACCTCGCCAACCCTTTCTCTAACTTTTTGTAGGTCCTGGTGGATAATGGACAGGTCAGACTGGGCATGTCCAATCCTTTCTGTTAGCCTGGTCTCGCATGCGACAACTGCCTCCAGCACCTTCTGCAAGGCGTCGTCTGTATGGGTGTCAGAGGGGGGGGGGGGGTTCCAGCGATGAGGAGGCATTAGAGTCTGAGTCCCACTCAGGCGACCGGCCCCTGGGGGTAGATGATCTGGCATATCGCTCCAGTTTAGCCGCTGCATTTGCATTCTGTGTTTTACCCATAGTGGGTGGCAGTATCGGCAGTATAGCAGATGTATAACCACAGGTTGCGTGCAGTGGGGAGCCGAATTGGGGTGGTGTGTGTCAGCAGGTAGTTGTCTGCCCACAGGGGAGTTTGCAGCCACCCCAAATAATGTAGATGGGGAAGTCAACAGCTCAGAGGTGACAGCAGCAGTGTCCCACTTTATACCTTCAGTGACAGGTTATTTTGTGAGGCCCAGAAGGGGGCTATGGGCCAGCCTCCTGTGCAGGTCCCCTTAGGGTAGGAGGCAGTAGGGGGAGGAGTTTTACTGCCTGTGTGCCAGCTGGATGCTGCAGGGGTGCCCACCGATTGTGTCCAGGGCCCAGTACTTGAACCCCAGAGTTGTTAGTAATAAATGATCCAGCAGCCTGAGTATCCCAGTCAGATAAACATATAAGAGGGCAGTTCTTATAAGCCTGCTGATCCTCTGCTCCTGGCCGGGGCTGTATGAGGGGACTTGGAGGGGTTAAGGAAGAGCACCTCCCGGGGATCAGGGGGGTTTTGGGGGAGAGTCGCCGGCTCAGTGTTACCGCTGGATGGTACAGGGATGCCCGTGCCCCGCGCTGTGTTGCGGCGTCCTCCGGCCGGGGGTGGAGGCGGCAGGCCGCGGGAGTAACGTTGGTCGCACTAACTCACCGCTAACCTGCTCGCCCGTCCCCGCTTCCTCTGTGCCTCTCGCGTCGGTCAGTCAACGGCGCCGGGCAGGCGGGGGGAAGATGGCGCCCGCAGCCCGCGTCACAGGCCTCAGCGCGGCTCCGATCCGGTCAGGCAGTCTGCCGGGGCAGCGGGGGTATTCGGCGCTCGTCCCCTCTTCACCAGCCTCCCTCTTGGTGTTCAATGCGGCCTCCCCTCTCCTCTGCTTGGAAGTCGGCGTCCTCCTCGTGCGTCCCAAAATGGCGCCGGCGGTCTCCCGTTCAGGCTCCCCCGGCTTTACAGGATAAAAGTGCCGTGCAGGCGGTCAGGTCTTCACCACTCTGGTCTCCCGCAGGTCAGCGATAGTTCCCACTGGTGTTGGTGGGTCTTATTTTTGCGTCTGTGCAGTCAGGATATGTTTGCAGGAGTTTTGGGACGGAGAGCTCAGCTATCTGCTTCTACTCCATGCCGCGTGAAGCCACGCCCCCCTCCGGTAAATCCTTTTCTTGAAGTCCATATGGTATACTGGGTTCTCAATACATTGGGGAAGAAGAGGTCCTCCACAGGAGACAGGCACATAAAACTCTTCATAGTGGGTGTACTGGCTCCTCCCCTCTACTTCCTCTCCCACAAGTCAGTTAAGGAAAAACTGTGCCCGAGGAGAATGAACGTATGTGAGGTAAGGATATAAGTATATGTGAGTGCGGTGAGATTCATACCAGAACACCCTTAAACAACAATAAAAACAACAATGGAAAAACACAGTTAACGATTTGTAGAACACTACAAGTAAACATCACCTAAGTGACAAAATAGGCAACAAGCCAAAAAGACGTCACAACCTTGAAGTGACAATCAGATACAGTAGAACTCTGCACAGAGACGGGTGCCCAGTATACCATATGGACTTCGAGAAAAGGATTTACCGGTAGGTAATTAAAATCCTCTTTTCTCTATCATCCATATGGTATACTGGGTGCTCAATACATTGGGGATGTCCCAAAGCTTCCAGAAAGGGGGGGGGGTGTGTGCGTAGACTGCTGCAGTACCACCTGCCCAAACTGGGTATCCTCTTTGGCCAGGGCATCACATTTGTAAAACTTTACAAAAGTGTGATGAGCCAACCAAGTAGCAGCCTGCATAGTTGCAGAGCCGACACACCTCAAGCAGCCACTCAGGATGCGCCCACAGCTCTCATGGAATGAGCCTTCACAGAAGGTGGAACCAGGATGTCAGCTGCTCCATAAGCCTGATGAATAGTAGGACATATCCAATGTGCAATCAATTGTTTTGAGGCCGGCAACCCTTTTTTCTGGGCATCATATAGCACAAAAAGATAATCAGTCTTGCGCAGCCTGGCCATTCTACCAACATAGACCTGAAGCACCCAACCCACATCCAAGGATTCCGGAATCCCAGAGTGACCCACACTAGACTGGTTCAGATGAAAAGCCGAAACAACCTTCGGTAGGAACTGCTGTTTAGTTCTCAGTTCAGCCCTATCTGCATGAAACACCAAATCCAGATCAAAAATCCGCAGGTGGAAACTAATTAGTTTCACACTAGGCTACATACCTTCTCCAAATCTTATGGTAATGGGAAGTCATCACCGGTTTCCTTGCCTGGGTCATGGTGGCAATGACAGAAGCATGAAGGCCCTTCCTGGCTAAAATCTGCCTCTCAACCTCCAGGCTGTCAAACAAAGTCGCCCTAAGTCCTGGTAAACGAAGGACTCCTGAGTGAGCAAGTCGACTACAAGGGGTAGATGCCACAGGGTCCCCACGACCATGGCCTGAAGATCCGCGTACCATGCCCTTCGAGGCCAGTCCGGGATCACCAGAATTGCGTCGACTCCTTGGTTTCAAATTCTTTTTAGTGCTCGACCTATCAAGGGAATGGGAGGAAACTGGTATACCAGGTTGAAACACCAAAGCATCATTAGCACATCCACTGCCACTGCCTGAGGGTCCCTGGACCTGGAGCAATATCTGTCCACCTTTCTGTTGAACCTGGGAGCCATCAGGTCGATCTGTGGTAATCCCCACAGATCTACAATCTGCGCAAACACCTGGGGACTGAGACTCCACTCTCCTGAGTGTAATTCGTGATGCTGAGAAAGTCCGATTTCCAGTTGTCTACACCTGGAATGAATATGGCCGACAAGGCCAAGGCATGATACTTTGCCCATTGCAAGATCTTGGATACCTCCCTCATGCAGGACTTGCTTTTTGTCCCCCCTGCCGGATGATGTAGGCAGCCGTTGTCACATTGCCCGACTGAACCTGGATTGCCAGGCTCTGCAACAGGGGGGGCTGCCTGCAGGAGCGCATAATAGACTGCTCGGAGTTCCAAACAGTTGATGTGTAGTTTGGACTCCCACAGAGACAGGGGCTGGCTGGCAACTTTTAGCCTAGGGGGCAAGTCCAGAGCACTGGCCCATACCACCACCGCCGCCCCCCCCCCCCCAACTCTCTGGAAGACGGAATGCTTGTTGCGCGCCGGCGGTACGCTGAAAAATTAGGCTTGTGACCTGTACCATGATTGTATTGTGTACCTGCAGATTGCACTTTGTGATGCTAATTACACATTATGCCGCACACCTTGATGCCCATTACACCCCATACTGTGATGGCAATTACCCAATGCTCCCCACACCGTAATGCCCATTACGCCCCACACCATGATGCCCATTACACCACACAATGTGATGTCCACAGTGCCAGATTTGCCCCCACAGTGCCAGATATTCCGCCACAGTGCCAAATACACATATGCCCCCACAGTGCCAGATATGCCCCCACAGTGCCAGAAACACATATGCCCCACAGTGCCCGAATTTCCCACCAGCAACTCACCATTGTGCTGCTGGGGGGAGGGGCAGGGGAGAGCGCAGTACATGCCCCTCCTGCCCACCGGGGAGGCTACTACCGACCATACTTGCCTACTTTTGAAAACTAGTTTCAGGGAGATTCCAGGCGCTAATAAAATGCAGCACCATTGAGGCGGGGTCTGCGCATGCGCGAATATGCGCATGTGCAACTTCCCTGGTAAAATGCCTTCGCTGACTTTCACACTCACTGGGGCATTCGCTCCAGTATTGGAGGACACAGGGCACTAGCAGGGAAAAGCCCAGCGTTTTATGGGTGCGCCAATAAACACGCTGGACGTACCCCTGTGAACGCAAGCATGTCTATGGCAGGCGGATGACATCAGCTCCCGGCCTGAATTCGGCCAGGATAAAAGTCAGTCAGTCAGTCAGTCAGTCAGTCAGTCAGTCAGTCAGTCAGTAGACTGTTTAATCAGCGAAGGGGAAAATAAATCATTCGATGGGGAGCGACCTTCGAATGATTTCTCTCCCGTGTGGCCACATGCGAGGGGATGTGTAAAAGTACACATCCACTTTCATGCTAATGCGGGGATTCGCACGCGGGGGGGTAGCAACCTAGTGAACAGGTCTGAATCAGGCCCATAGTCTATTATACACAGCCACACCATATAACACACAGCACATTATTACATTATACACACCCCAATTTTAATTTATACACAGCAGCTCATAAACAGTCCACTCATTATTGCATTATATACAGTACACAGCCCCCTCCCCCCACACAAACACATTACACAATGCATTATATACACAGCACCCCTCCTCCCCCCACACAAACACATTACACAATGCATTATATACACAGCCCCCCCTCCCCCCACACAAACACATTACACAATGCATTATATACACAGCCCCCCCTCTCCCCCCACACAAACACATTACACAATGCATTATATACACAGCCCCCCTCCCCCCACACAAACACATTACACAATGCATTATATACACAGCCCCCCTCCCCCCACACAAACACATTACACAATGCATTATATACACAGCCCCCCTCCCCCCACACAAACACAATGCATTATATACACAGCCCCCCCTCCCCCCACACACACATTACACAATGTGCTTGTGTGATGCCCTCATATTACACCCCCACTCCCCAGCACACTCACCTGCCTGTGTTACTCCTTCCAGGGGAGTGCAGGGACCCTGCAGGGTGGTGGGAGCAATCTGTGTGGTGAGGGCGAAGCAGCATAGGGCAGCCGGTGACAGGAGGACATAGCAGGGAGAGCAGCAGGCTGATGCACGGAGTGTGGTGGGCGGGGCCAACCTCAGAAGCCCTGGCTGCTGCTGACTCCCCTGCTCCTCCCATCCACACACGTCCTGACTGTGGCAGCAGCTCGGCCACTACTTTCCACAACCCTGCGGTGGCAGGCTTTGATGTTACCGGCAAGGCCCCGCCCCCTGCGCGTGGCTTCCAGAACACGGCCGCGGCTACAGGAAGATGGCCGCCGGCCTCCCGCACTGAGGACATGTACTCAGTGCAGGGGTCCGGCGGCCATTTTCCTGTAGCCGCGGCCGTGTTCTTGCAGCCACGGCCAGCGCAGGAGGGCTGGAGGAGGTGGATCCAGCACGGCCCGCCGCCAGTGACTGGGTGAGCGGCCCGGGGGGCACATGGCACCATGCCCCCGGCCCAGCCCGCCCCTGCACAGAGACCATTTTCCTTGAAAACGCCTCCCCTGCTCCCCTGCCGAGAAGACTGGCGTCTGTTGTCAGGATCCAATCCCAGATCCTGAAACGTTTGCCTGCCAAAAGGTTTTGCAGGTGCAGCCACCATTGCAAGGACAACCTTGCCTGAGATGACAGACGTATCCGCCTGTGCATCTGAAGATGGGACCCCAACCATTTGGCCAACAGGTCCAACTGGAAAGTCCAGGAGTGGAACCTTCCAAACTGGATTGCCTCGAAGAGGCTACCATTTTTCCCAGTAGTTGGATGCACTGATGGACTGACACCAGAACCAGTGTAAGAACCGCTAGTACAGTACCAGCAGTTGAATGGCTACCATTTTGTTCTCTGGCAGGAACACTTTCTGTTCCACCCTATACAGAATCATCCCCAAGAACTGGAGATGCCTGGATGGATACAGTGAGGAGTTTTGCAGGTTCAAAATCCATCCGTGTGATGATAGTACCTGTATCGCGATGTTGATATCCATCCTCAACAGGCCCTCTGATTTCGCCTTTATCAGCAAATCGTCCAGGTATGGGATAACATTTACCCCTCGAGTCCTGAGTAAGGACATCATTTCCGCCATCACCATGGTGAAAATTTACAGAGCCGTGGACAGGCCAAAAGGTAAGGCCTGGAACTGACCATACTCGTTCCCAATTGCGAACCTGAGGTATGCTTGGTGCTGTTGCCAAATAGGAATGTGATGGTATGCATCCTTCACATCCAAGGATGCTAGGAACACCCCTTCCTCGAGACCGGCAATAACCAACCTCAGAGATCACTCCCGGGATATCTGCCTGCCATTTAGGTATCATTGCAGTCCAGACTGCCTCTGGGGAAGATGGAAGAATATCAGCATACAAATTTTTCAGAATAAAGGGCCCAGTGGAACTCAGACTAAACACCTGTTGCAGCACATCTGGTTTCCCAGGATCTGGCATGGGACCCCTCTTTGATTGTATAAAGTGTCTGACATGGAGGTACATATAGCAGTCTCTAATCGGTAGAGAGTATTTGGCCGAAAGATCTTGAAAAGAGAGGAGATGCCCCCCAGGATCAAACACATCTTTGACCGCCATAATACCCTGCTTCTTCCACCTATCGTAACCTCGTTCCAACATCACAGGAGAAAAGTCAGGGTTTTCCCAAATGGTAAAATATCTAGTATTCTGGTAATCTCGACCTAGATATTTATTAATGCTTATCCATGCAAAGTATGTATCTGAAAACAAAATATTTTTCCGAACCTGCTGTGGTAATTTAGCTCGTTCCGTAAAGCAAGCCTGCCAGAGAAAACGTCATCAATATGTCTCCCTCCAGAGACTTCTGTGTGTAGGAACTAGTTCCCTGGAGCCAGTCCAGGATATACCTCATGAATACCGCCTGACTAAAGGCCAAGATATTAGGTATCCCCAATCCCCATCCGCTTTTTTAAGGTATACTTTATGTCGGGAAATACGTGGTTTCTTACCTTGCCATAAAAAAGCAAAAGAAGGCCCTATTGAGTTTTTGTATATCCTTCCGATATTCGTAATGGGAGCATTTGAATACAATAAGACAGTTTTGGGAAGGCTATTGACTGCAATAATGTAGCCCTCCCCAGCAAAGACCTCCACAAATCCAGCAATCTAATAATTTCTATAACAATGGGGGAGTAGTTGGACTGATCAAGGTCCACAATATTACCGGGGATATGTATGCCCAGATATTTAATAGATCTAGTCTTAAGTTTAAAGGGGATGCAATATGCGTAGGTAATTCTGCAATCTGAGGCCCCAACACCTGGAGGACTTCAGATTTGTGGAAATGTATCTTGTACCCCGCAAAGGATCCGAAATCCTCTATAATTTTCCTTATGGTAGGTAAAGATTCAGGCAGATTAGATACGAACAGGAGCATATCATCTGCGAATAGGCTGACTTTCAATTCTGTGGAACCTAAAGTAATGCCCATATACTGCTGGTTAGTGCATAACGCTATCGCTAATGGCTCCAAAGCCAGTGTAAACAGCAGTGGGGATAATGGGCAACCCTGTCTGGTGGTCCCTTTTTGAATAAAAAAACGGAGCTGATATATATGCATTACATGTAATCTGTGTATAGGGTTGAGAGTATAGGGATCGTATGGTATCAATGAAGGTCGGGGGGAATCCAAACCTCGCCAATGATTCATACAGGTGATCCCAGATGACCAGGTCAAACGCCCTTTCAGCATCCATAGATAATACAACCTGGTCACCCGAGCCCCCTTCTTCCCCCAAGTGCTGAACGACAGCCAATAGTTTGCGTACATTTACCACCGAGTGACGACCATAAATGAATCCAGTCTGATCCTCAGAGATAACTGTAGGCAGAATATATTTAATTCTTTCAGATATTAGCTTTGTCAACAATTTATAATCTGTGTTTAAAAGAAATATGGGCCTATATGAGCCTGGGTCCTCCAGGTCTCTACCTGGTTTTGGAAGCACCTTAACTACAGCGGTGACCAAAGTGTCACCCTAGATTTTAATATTTTATAAAATTCCCCCGAATACCCATCTGGCCTCGGGGCTATGAGAGGTTTAAGTTTGGAAATCGCTTGTGGTACTTCCTCCACAGTTACAGGCACCATAATGCGGTCGGCCGCTGTACTCAAAATCTGGGGCAAGGGTATAGATGCCCAAAATTTCTCCTTTTCCCCCTGATTTATTTCCACTTGGGAATAAAGCTTATAGTAGAATCCCCTAAGAATATCTATCATCTTTGGTCCCTTGTGGGTCATGTCCCCTCCCGGGTTTTTCAAGACTTTAATGAAAGTAGAGGGCCTAGAGCCTCACATCGTTAGATAATAAGCGTCCATTTTTATTGCCATGTCTATTAAACTGAAAGTTAGTATTATTTATACACGTCAATGTTTGAGATTCAAGTAAAGCATCAAATTGAGTCTTAGCTTGTAAATACACCCTTCTATGTGTGTTGGGGTGGGGGACGACTTGAAACTAGCATATGCAATTGTTAGTAAATCCTGAGCACCGCTTTGGCAGCCTGCCACATCAGTAATGGGTCTGCACCATGGTCATTTTTATTATGCTGATACTCCATCCACCTGGCCGCTAGAGCATCTTGAAATGCCCAGGAATTGTAGGGAGGTCATACAGGCACGTGGAGGCCACAAACACTACTGAGCCTCATTTTGACTTGTTTTAAGGACATTACATCAAAGTTGGAGCCTGTAGTGTGTTTTTCCACTTTAATTTTGAGTGTGACTCCAAATCCAGACCTCCATGGGTAATAACTTTGATTTCTATTGATCATTTTGTGTGATTTTGTTGTCAGCACATACAACTATGTAAAGAACAAAGTATTTAATAAAAATATTTCATTCATTCTGATCTAGGATGTGTTATGTTACCAAAACTTAATAACACTTGACCTGGTGGTCCAGCTGCAGTGTATAGCATCCAGTGTGAGCAGGGGGCTGCGCGGTTCCCATGTAGGGATGTCGCCATCATATTGCCGTACATCAGCCGGGGTAACCCAATAAAGGCTACTCCGGGTAACACTCACCCCAGATGTCTTCAGACTGAGCCAGGGGTGTGCGGCAAGCTGGGGGCGTGAAGCACAATGCCCGCCACGACAAGCAACCACACATTACAGTGGTCCTGCAGCAGGGACAGTTCGGTACCTTATAAGGCCAGCAACTGTAGACCTCCCCTGGCTTCCCAGGAAGCAGGGAGTTGTCCGAAACAAGCTCCCCAAAATAATAAACAAAATTAAATGAAGAAAAGCTCTCTTCTGGAGCTTCATGTAAGTGCAGCCTCTCCGAGGGCACATTTTTTTAAACTGACTTGTGGGAGAGGAAGTAGAGGGGAGAAGCCAGTACACCCACTTTGAAGAGTTTTATGTGCCTGTCTCCTGCAGAGGACTCTTCTTCCCCAATGTATTGCGAACCCCGTATACCATATGGATGACAGAGAAAATAAATTGTATTAAGTCATACAACAGTGGTAGCCAACTGCAGTCCTGAAGAGCTACCAATAGTTCACATTTTTTCAGACAATCTAGCTGCTGCACAGGTGTACTCATTACTAACACATTTTAAAAGATCACAGGTGGAGCTAATTACTTCATTTGTGATTCTGTGAGATCTGGAAAACATTAAAGCCCCGTACACACGGGGGAGATATATTGCTCAGCCATATATTGCTAGCAATATATGGCTGAGCAATATATTGCTCAGTTTCTCCTTTTCATCAGCAACCAGAGATGGTCGCTGATGAAAGGGAACCTCTGCCAGCGGTGCCGCAGAGGTAATTAGCTGGTCGCAGGAGCAAGCTCCTGCGACCAGCGATTACAATGGGGCTGAAAAAAGGAGCGCGCACCCGGCGATTTATCGCTGCGGCACACTTCCATCACTGGCAATATGGTCGCCTGCGACCATATTCCCAGCGATTATAGCCCTTATCGCCCCTGTGTGTACGGGGCTTA
Source organism: Crinia signifera (assembly GCF_055691185.1). Classification (NCBI taxonomy): domain Eukaryota; kingdom Metazoa; phylum Chordata; class Amphibia; order Anura; family Myobatrachidae; genus Crinia; species Crinia signifera. The sequence goes on along the minus strand of NC_139222.1, from coordinate 150,226,143 downwards.
ACTGTCGGTAGCTCTCAAGGACTGAGTTGGCTACCCCAGTCATACACCAACAGTCATGAATGATTAATAAACATCACACACACACACACACACACACACGAAGAAAAAAAAATGTATATATAAATATATAAACAAAATAACCCCTTCAATGCGTTAATACGTCAAGAGGCAGCAACCTTATAGTAGTACATTTATTTATAAGGCGCCACAAAGTGTCCGCAGTGCCGTACAAAAAAAAATAAACAATTACTAGTAACATACAGGGTGCGTTGATAAAATACAGCATAAATAGGGGTATAGCTGGTAGAACTAAAATCAGCATCAGTTCTGAAGTAGGTGTCGAAATTGTTGAGGAGACTGTTAGCAGGGGAAAAAGAGGCAAATTATACTTAACGATAATTCCTTTTTCTTCCTAGAAATCCCATGGCAGCCATAACACTGGGGTGTTCCCCTTCCCCATAGAACAAGACAGGATATTTTTCTCTAGGACTGCCCACCTTGGGTATAACAGCCTCCTCCTCCTCTGTGTCTTTTAATGTCTCTGTAATATTCGTCCTGGAGAAAAACACAACATAATACACAGGGAGGGAAAACCACTGGCTGCCATGGGATCTCTAGGAAGAAAAAGGAATTATCGGTAAGTATAATTCGCCTCTTTCTTCTACGATCCCCATGGCAGCCATAACACTGGGACATACCCAAGTATACACACGGGAGGGCTAAATGCTGCATGTAAAATGTATTATATAGAAGCCAATCACCCAGAAAGTGCTTCTTGTGCTTCATGCTTCTGAAAGTGGGCAGTAGAAACATTAAGCGCATAGTGGTTTAAGAAAGTATGGATAGACGACCATGTAGCTGACACTGACGCCTTCACCTTATTCGCCAAGAAAGTGGACACTGCCCAGGTAGAGTGTGCCTGAACGATAGGAGGCACCACCTTGCCTTCTTTCTTGTATGCAAATAATATAGTCTCTCTGATCCATCGAGATATAGTCTGTTTTACAGGTGCCTTTCCTTTCTTTATTCCTTCCGGAATTACAAATAAATGTTTTGTCGACCGAAAAATCTTAGTTCTTTCTAGATAGATGGATATTGCTCTGACAAAAATTGGGTAACGTTATCTCCTGATTCAGGTGAAATGCTGACACAACTTTAGGAACAAATTCTGGATGTGTTTGCAGCACCACCCTATCTGGGAATATTGCCAGCGAGCCCCGCGAGGGGACCCGGATTACTCCACATGTATTCCCCGTCCGCTCGCTGCGCTCGTCGCGCTTCAGACTCGGTGGCTCACTGTGCTCGCCACACTATATAAAATCAACTTCACGCCGACGTGGATAGTAGGGGTATGAAAAGGTCGGAGGACGCGTACCACTGCGCTCGCCACGCTTCGGGTTGGCGTTGATAATGGGGGTGGCGTTAACAATGGGGGTGCATTTAACATAGTAATCACCCATCAGGGTGCCTGTACAATTAAAAATCGCATCGCATCGTATGCCATTGTAATGGCATGCGATGCAACACAATATTAAAATTGTACAAATCGGGTCCCATTGCATACCTTAACTAGTGGTATGCGATGGCATAGGATGGGCGCTGTGCTAGGAAACAAGTACCACAGGTTCAAGTCCCATGGTGCTACAATGGATTTAATTGGTGGCCTGATTCTTTTCATCGCCCTTCCAAACCTTTTGACCATTCTATCTTCTGCTAGAGGTCTATCCAATAAAACACTTAGAGCTGAAGTTGTTAAGGTTTCAGGTGTGCACCCGAAGCCGGGACTGCTGCTCAGGACAGCCACGGCGGAATCCTACACTACCTCTGTTGACCCCCCGGGTAGGGTGACCGGCTCCTGCAAAAACTAGGCTTCGCCTGTAGCCACCACGTTTGGAAGGGCGAGTTAGGCCCGCCCTGGCTCCGGTGCAGCCAGGTGTTAGGTATATACAAGGAACCGGGGATCCCTCCAGGGTACAGTCAAAAGGATAATCTAACTAAAGGATCCTAACTGAAATTAAAGGAAAAAGGCAACTTGATGTTACGAGCTAATGCGGCTAATAGAGCAGCGACCTAGTCGCCCACCAACTGCGACCGCATCGCATACACAATATAAGAATACACCACACCAAAAGGCACACGATGAACAACACGCACGTATACAAAACACAGAATGAACTCCCACTGGGAGAACCCCATAAGGAAAGAACTGAGGACACAGCAACTACTGGAGGAAACCCCTACACACAGAAATAGGGGAAATAGCAACAAAGAGGAAATGCCCAGGAGGGGACCTTGCAAGAAATAAAGAACCAGGTCCCCAGAGATGGGGAACTTTCTGCACCAGGGAACGGGCTGTCAGCCAGGAGATGACCACTGGAGAGTACCAGAAGCAGACAGGCACAGGAGCTGGAACAGATTGTGATCAGGCAGGTGATACAGCGTCTGGGCGGAAGCTAAAGCTGCCAGACAGGATTCTGTAACTGAGTGAAAACAGGCTGGAACTGCCAAAGGCCAGGAAGGCTGCACTGGGCTAAGTGCAGGGAGAAAGGACAATTGCCAGCAAATGGCTGGTAAACTCCAACAGAGCAGTACCCAGACGGGGTCAGCTGTGGAACGGGAATAGCAGCTACTTGCACAGGAAGCAAGAAGCTATCACTGGCAGAGTATTGAAGGGCTCAAATGATTAATTACACCTGGTAGAGATCCAGGCAGCTCCCAAGCTGTACTTATTGAGCTAATTACCTCGCAGACTAGTGAATTAATTAAGCTCACAGAATATTGAGCTGATATGGCACAGACCTACCACTGGAGGTTACCAGTGTGTCAAATGCCAAACACAAACTGAACAGAACCATAAATCCTGGTTCCTAACAGAAGTCTGTGCTTTAATCGTAGCTGTGGCTAGGCCCATTTGGAACCCTTCAAAAAGGAACTGTAATACTTTATCCGTAGGGATAACCGTAAATTCCCCTTTAAATTGTCCCCAGTTGATGAACTTGTTCCAAGTCTTGTAATAAGCCACAGAAGACACCTTCTTCCTAGCTACTAACATCATTTCTGTCACTTGTGGAGATAAATTGGGTCTCTTCAGTATTTGCCGCTCAATTTCCATGCCTTTAGACACAAAATCGATGGCTCTGGATATAGAATGGGACCCTGTTTCAGCAGGTCTGGTCTGTTTGGCAGTTGCCAAGGTTCCTGCATTGACATTCTGAGAACATTTGAAAACCATGCTCTTCTCGGCCAGTGAGGTAGTATTACTACTACTTGTACTTGGTCTTCCCGTATCTTTTTCAGCACCTTGGTTATTATTGGAAAAGGAGGAAAAACATACCCCAGGTTGAATTTCCATTTGATTGAAAAGGTGTCCAACGCTACTGCCTGAGGATGATAATATTTTGAACAGAATTTGTTCACCTTTCTGTTGGCAAATGTGGCCATCAAGTCCACTTCTGGTATGCCGAAATGGTTTGCGATCTGTTGGAACACTTCCTTGTTTAGTTCCCATTCTCCTGGCAATACCGTCTTGCGACTTAGGAAATTTGCCACCACGTTATTCTTGCCTGGTATGTAAACTGCCGAAATCGATAATAGATTCCTTTCTGCCCATGTCATAATCTTTTCTGACATCATCATAAGTTTTGGACTTCTGGTCCCCCCTTGATGATTTATGTGGGACACCACTGTCACATTGTCGGACATAATTCTGAGATGAGACTTTCGGATCTTTGATTTTAGAAGGCACATAACTTCCCAGACTGCCTGTAATTCTCTCTTACGTTTGATGAATTTCGCGCTTCTTTCCAAGACCATGTCCCTTGAACTGAAGCACTTCTGAGATGGGCCCCCCTTCCGGACAGACTGACATCCGTTGTCAATACCAGGAAGTGTGGACTTTCCAAACTGGAATTTCTTTTCTCTAACTCTTGTGTCCACCATCTCAGAGAGCAGATGGAAGCAGAAACCACTGGAGTTGTCTTAAGTTTCAGTTTGCCCAGGGTATTATTTTTATACATGAGAACATCATCCCTAGTAACTGCCTTTATTAGAGGAATCTTCCCTCTTTGTAAAATCCATTCTATCATCCTCTTTATCTTTAGACACCTCTCCAATGATAGGGCCACTGAATAATTTCTGGTATCTATCCTGACTCCCAGAAATTGAATATTCTTGGTTGGACATAATTGACTTTTCTCTTTGTTTATTATCCACCCGTGTATTTGCAAAGTCTTTATAGTCTGACTCACACTCTGCCTCACTTCTTCTGCTGAGTTCCCAGCAACTAACAAGTCATCTAAATATGGCCATATTTGGACCTTCTGCTTTCTTAACTCTGCAATCAACGTGATCAACACTTTGGTGAATATTCTTGGAGACGTCCTTAGTCCAATTGGAAGACATATAAATTGGAAATGCTGACCTGCCACGTAGAATCTCAGGAACCTTGTGATCCACACATATTGTAATATGGTAGTACGCATCCTTGCGATCAATGCTAAGTACTTGTCTTTTCTTATTCCTGATACTATTGAAGTCAAACACGCCATCGAAATTTTATCTTTTTGATGAAACAATTCAGCTCTCTCAGATCTAGAATGGTCCTGAATCCACCATTGGCTTTTTCTACCAAGAAAAGATTTGAGTAGAATCCTCTTTTGTGCTGACTTTCTGGAACCAATTTGATTGCCTTTTGTTCCATCAGTATCTTCACATATAGTGCTGACCTTTTTTCTAGCTCTCATGAACAAGGGAATGGGGAAAATGTGAGGATACCGATGCACTAGTCATGTGGCACAATAGTAATTAACTGTAACCACTTATAGTATGTTTTTTCCACAATATAAACAATAGTAAGCTAAATTGCTGCTGCATAGTATTGAGGTGGAGGTGCTCCCCTGAGAGTAAATTAGAACAGTACAAGGACAGACAGAACAGTACTCTCTGGTATTGGGGGCACAACTTATTCAGAATTTCTTTAAAATTTAACTTTTAATTATATCTTAGATAAAGAATAAAATTAACTTACAACACATATACAGTGACATACAAATACGTGAAACAAGAATTATAATTGCCACTCTTTATAAATATTGGGCGGTTTTGGAGCAACTGACAGATAAATTAACTTTTTGAGTTTTGTGAAAATATATACTTTTTGGTTAATGTATTACTCCAATAGTGCAAATAGTCACATTGTGACTTTCAATTTCCTTGAGTGTGTGTAAAATCAATAATCAGGTTAGTCACAGACAGAATATTGGTGCATGCCCTGTGAGTTAGAGCACAGTGGGAGATAGCGGAATATCTCTCCCTGTGTTCAGTTACACTTTTCTATAAACTTTTGTCTCTGACTGCATATATATTAAAGAGTCAGGTTTGCAAATGCAAAGGATGAATAGATATTAGTGCATGTACTTTATGTTAGAGCACAGTGGGAGATAGCGGAATATCTTCCCCTGTGCTTAGTGACACCCTATAACAGATATTTCTAAACACTGTTTGATTGATGTGTTAATTGGATAACAATATGGGTTGATTGCAGTGTTAATTGGATAACAATATGGGTAATAGATTAATTATATTGAAAACCTGACACCGACACAAGAATAATGATATATTCAAATTGCTTTCTGGTTAATACCAGTGTATAAGAAAAATGCTGCTGGTATATCTGCAGTGCCTCTCAGAAGTGATAAATGGTGGGAAAACAACCCCCACCGGTTTTAGAGACTGCTGCTTTTTGTCTGGGATAACCATGGTTTTTACAAGTGAGCGAGTACCTTTTCCTGAATAATAGGGTAGAAATTAGGGTATTACTTCTGTCCCTTTCCTAAAAAGAAAATATGCCCTGTTGATACAAGTTCAGTGCAGGGTATTCACCTTAAGTATTTGGGATGAGTGCGTACCAGTGAGAAAAATAATTAGGTGTATAGAATTAATATAGAGAAAATAGCCAAGCCTCTTATCTCTCTAGAGCACGCTGCTGCTCCCCACTTGCCCTTGGGTATTGGTGGGGGGTGAGCGGTACTCCAAATAATAGCGGGGGCTGGTATATATAGAGAGGAAAAGTATGGGGGACTAGATTCTGCTTTAATGCGTTCCCGAATGCAGAGTCCCAAAGTTTATAGAAAGAGAGGCAGTGTCGCAGAGTGATACCTTATTCCTCTGTGGTCGGAGATGTGTCTCTGTAGGAGCCCGGGCAGAGAGCCTGCTGTATGGATATTGCTCCGAGGTCCGGGTCTCCGTGTGTCTGTTACCAGCGGTCAGACGGTTCAGCTTTAGATCATGCCGCGCTCAGCGTGTCAGTGCACGCTGCAGCTGACAGGGTGTTGTAAAGTTCCGACGGACCGTTTCTCAAGTCTTTGGAGCAATATCCATACAGCAGGCTCTCTCCCCGGGCTCCTACAGAGACAAGTACCCACTTGTCCTTTATCGTGCCTTCCCATTCTTCTGTAAATTGCAACAGTCTGGCCCCTATATCTGCAGTCTGGAGATAGTCATAATCTTCCTCCTTTTAGAAACGCCCACAAAAGGATTGTCGAAAGGACGCAAAGTATTAGAACCTCCTCTTCTGTAGTAGGGTCTACCTGGCCTGTAACTCTTGGCTTCTTTGTAAGATTGTTTAGCCGAACTCGGGTAAGGGAAACGATTTCTTCTATCTTGTGGTAGACAAACCGATTTTTCACCCGATAATTTTTGTATCATCATGTCCAATTTGGAACCAAACTAAAAGTTGCATTCAAACGGTAACATTGTAAGTTAATTCTTGGAATTCGCGTCTGCGCTCCAGGGTTTGAGCCACAGAGCTCTTCTTGTCATTACTCCTGCGGCCATTGCCTTTGCTGCGAATGAAACTGAATCCAGAGATGCCTCACATAGTCTATGGATTTTTGCATGATCTTCAGACATAACAAGTATTGTTTTGAAATTCTCTCATCCACATCTGTATGTAGATTGGATGCCCACAATCTCAAGGCTCTGGAGACCTATGCTACCGCTACAGCTGACTTGAGCGAACCAGCAGAGGCTGAGTGAACCTTACGCAATGCATTTTCTATCTTTCTATCTATCGAATCCTTGAAAGCTGCTGCATCTTTTACTGGAATAGTCAATCTTGAAGTGAGCTCTGCCACTGCAGCATCTACTTTAGGTATAGAACACCAACCCAAGAACTCATAATCTTTGTAAGGATACATCTTCTCGACATGGTTACCTAGTGTCAGCTTCTTATCCACATTTGTTGATTCCTTAGCAATAATTTAGAAACATAGAAACATAGAATTTGACAGCAGAACCACTTGGCCCATCTAGTCTGCCCCTTTTTTAAACATGTTACCTCAAACCATATTTGATCCTTATTTTTTTGTAAGGATATCAATATGCCTATCCCAAGCATGTTTAAATTGTACTACTGTATTTGCGTCTACCACCTCTGATGGTGGCTATTCCACTCAACTACTACTCTTTCTGTGAAGTAATTCTTCCTCAACTTTCCCCTGAATCTTCCTCCCTCTAGTTTCAGTGCATGTCCTCGTGTTCTGTTGCTCCTCTTCCTGTGAATAATGTCTACCACCTGTACCTTGTTAAAACCCTTGATATATTTGAAAGTTTCTATCATGTCCCCCCTTTCCCTTCTCTGCTCTAAAGTATACATATTAAGATATTTTAGTCTTTCCTGGTACGTTTTGTGATATAGGCCATGCACCATTTTAGTTGCCCTTATTTGTACAGTCTCTAATGTATTTATATCCTTCTGGAGATATGGCCTCCAGAACTGAACATAATACTCTAGGTGAGGTCGTACCAATGACCTATACAGTGGCATTATTACTGTACTTCTTTCTTTTGCTGATACCTCTCCCTATGCAACCAAGCATCTGACTTGCCTTCTTCATTGCTTTGTTACATTGCCTACCTGCTTTTAAGTCCCCTGAAATAGTGACACCTAGATCCCTCTCTTCCTCAGTAGTTTCCATTATAGTGCCATTTATACTATATTTAGTCTTTGGATTTTTGAGACCCAAGTGCATGATTTTGCATTTTTTGGCATTAAACTGTAGTTGCCATACTCTTGACCATTCCTCTAATCTACCTAGATCATCAATCATTTGTTTTACCCCTCCTGGTGTGTCTACCCTGTTGCATACGTTTGTGTCATCTGCAAAAAGGCACATTTTACCCTCAATTCCATTTGCAATATCACCAATAAAGATATTAAAAAGCACCGGTCCAAGTACAGATCCCTGGGGTACTCCACTTGTAACCTTTCCCTCCTTTGACTGTACTCCGTTTACTACAACTCTCTGTTTTCTGTCCTGCAACCACGCTCTTATCCATTCAACTATCTTAGAATCCAATCCCAAGCTTTCAAGTTTATTTAACAGTCTGCGATGTGGGACAGTGTCAAAAGCTTTACTAAAGTCTAGATAAGCTGCATCTACAGCCCCACCTTAATCTATTACTTTAGTCACCCAGTCAAAAAAATCAATTAGGTTTGACATGATCTTCCCCCAGTAAACCCATGCTGTTTTGGATCCTGTAAATTGCTGGTTTTGAGATATTCTACAACTCTTTGTTTGAAGAGTGTTTCCATCAATTTCCCTAATACTGATGTAAGGCTCACTGGTCGATAGTTGCTTACCTCTTCCTTGATTCCACTTTTGTGCATTGGGACTACATTCACTATATTCCAGTCCTCTGGGATTACTCCAGTAGCTAGTGACTGGTTGAATAATTCTGTTATTGGTTTTACCAGCTCCCCTTTAAGCTCTTTTAGTATCCTTGGATGTATCCCATCTGGCCCCATTGATTTATCCACTTTCAGTTTTGAGAGTTCTGTGAGGACTTTCTCCTCTGTAAATGTACTTGTCTCTCAGTTTTCTGATTATACTTGCAACTTAACTGTGGCCCCTTCCTCTCTCTTTCAACAGTGAATACTGAGCAGAAAGAATTATTAATATTATCTGCTATTACATTGTCCCCCTCAAGAAAACTTCCACGCTCTGTCTTTAGTCTAATTATTCCACTTTTTGTTTTTCTCCTTTCACTTCTATACCTAAACAAAGTTCCCCCCCCCCCTTGTTACCATATAGGCATATAGATATTGTTTTATACCATCATTAATGTAATGTGATTTTAACCATAGTATATATTATGTATGTGTATATAAAAATAGGAATAGCTTAATAATTAGGATACCAGAGTTTAACGTTTAGACATTGTAATTTAGCTTGTTTTACTAAATAATATGAATGACCACTTTGTAACATATCAAATGCAACTGAATTCATTTAGGAGACAAAATGTCTAAGGCATACTGTTAAGCAGATAGAGTGTTGTTACCCTCCCCAGATAAATCAATATTTATAAATTAAGTTCATATAGTACTTTGTATGCCTGATAGAGAGGGTCAAGGCAGATGTGCATAGAATTGGCTTCAGGATGTGTTTGGGAGTCATAAAACCCCCTGTGCCCAGGATATAAGTTTTATGACAGGACAGGTCAGGGAAACAACCCTTTTGTTCACAGCCTGAGCAAACAGATCCTTGATTAACCTTAAGGAAGACCAGATTTTATGACACCTTGAGTCTTGGGAACCAACATTATTCCATGGGAACAGGCAATTTCAATCACTGAATTGGTGATATAAGGAAAGAGACAGATAGAGCACACACACACTGACACACATACAGACGCACATGGACAGTCAGTGAGTTCAGATCAGAGGGACGGCTGTGAAGGAATGGGCTGGAGTGTTGGTTACAGGTAGCTATTGATATTCACTGGTCACTATGACCATGTAACTTGTAAGTATATAATTTATGTCAGTATCGTAGCAGTCTAAGTCTGTCAATTGTTTTAATGTCATTTTATGTAATATAAGCAAGGAGGCGTATATAAATATATATATAATAGCATATACATAAATTACTGTGTTAATGTATTCTGTAATGGTTTGTTTTGCCTGTAAATAAATATCAGACTTTCTGAGCTAAAATTACAAGTCTAGAACTCTTATATTTTGGGAATTAGATTGATTAGTACTCTGCATATTGTATTGTAAAGTATATTAAAATATAATTGCAGATGTCAAATATATATGTTATATCAATACAAGATATAATAAATATATTTTATAGAATATTTCACTCTCAATAATTATTACTGGGATAAGAGAGATATATGATTCCTAAAACTCAACAATGGCGACCACGGACGGGACTTGTACATTTTGGTATCTGATTGTATGATTATAATATTTATAAGGAGTAGCAGATGCGTGAAGCTGGCTACCTAACCTACAGAATCACAGTGAGGATGTATCTAGGAAAACGTAATACTATTGTGTATTTTTATCTTGCATTGTTTGTAGACCTAGAATAACGTTTGGGTGAAACAGAACTGATATTCCATTGTTACAATTATCTGGGAGTGCACGCTTAGATATTGATATATGGCATCATTCAGCAATATTTTTAACTAATACGATATTTACTAGGCTCAGCACAAGGGCTGGTTAGCCTGCTGACACATTGCAAGATCACAGTGGGGTATGTTACTAAATAGGCACATGATAATTGTAAGGCCTAGAATAAAATAGAATGGAAATGAGCATTTCCAAATAAATGATAATTAGTACCAGATATTAGAGTTAACTTTGAGAATCCGGACACTCTCATTGGGAGGATATCTTGTGTACAAAATATAAATATAGCATTGCAAAACGTGTGCAATGCTGAATTCACATAAAGTTGCAGTGGCATTCAGGAAAATGCCCAAAACTGTTACTTTAGGATCTAGAGAGAAATCAGGTTCATGCCTCAAGAGGGCATGCCTGAAAATGAATGCAAAGGTGCATTCCTTCTTAAAATCCCTAAAGGTTAAGAAGTGTACTCAGAAGAATTCTGAGACAAAAGTAAATTTTCTGGCAGATTGTGAACAAACTGCCCAGATCTCTCATGAAGGGATCACAGAAGCACCCAGCAAAGGTGTTAGGAGCAGGGATGAGACCACAGAGGGGCTCATTCACAAAGAAACTACAAAGTCTGAAATGGTCACAGATGCTAATCAGGGCTCTGTAATAGAGGAAGAAAGTAATATTGTATTGATTAAGGGGGGAGATCAGTACATTGAGAAGGAGAATGATTCTGCAGAATCCACTCTCACAGCCCCCATTGTGACAAAGAAACTTGTGTTGCCCTCAGGGGAACAGACAATAGCCTTGTGTACACACACACCAGTTGTAGGTAAAGTTGTCACAGAGTTAAAAGAGCAAATGTATTCAGCCACAAATATGTTTGAGCTGAGCAATAGCATGAATTTAGGAGTGCATGTTAATTCCCAAAGTAACAATACCTTTGCCTCCCCCACACTGCACCCAGCGACATCTAGTGATGTCCACAATCTCTCAGAGAGACCACATGCAGAGTGGCAATCTGTGAACACCACACAGAAGTACAGGAATGCTAAAAAGCATCACCAGGATGAAAATGTTTATATGTCCTGGAGTCCTAACCATTTTATTTTAGGTTTGGTCAAACATGAAGCTCCGAGTCATACCAAGCATATTTGGCACAGCCTAACAAGTTTTTCGCCCCATAAGTATATTTTTCAGAAGCTCCAAGTTTCCAGACTGAAGAAACTCGCAGGACCACCAAAAGCAAATCGAGAAAAGATGCATCCTGGCAATGACAACAGGGAGTATCGTTCTTTTACTTTTTAGATTAAATCTAGTCCTTGGGTGGTGTAAGAAACTGCCACATGTTTAAATGGATACAAGATCCAGATTAAATGTAACCTCATCACATCAGCAGCAAAGTTTATGTTGTCAGTAACACCTCCTATTACATAGAGGAGAGAATTGGTACAAACCAGAAAACATGGCCAGCAATGTTGGACCAGTAGATAGCACAAAAGATATAGCAGCAATGTCACACCAGTATGTAAATAACAATGATAGTAATTGTATTTCTTTCTGTTTCAATTTTAGGTTACAAGTTCTACACAGCAGCTTCAATACTAATTGATACAAAACCCCAAACAAAGCTCCAATTCACACAAAGGAACAACTTCTATTAACCCCTTTATTGCTGCAATTATGCAAACAGCCAGTCTCCTGCACAGCCAGTATCTGTGGCCTAAGGAGAATCCAAAAACTGTCACATGGACAAAATCAAAAGACCTTTTTGTTATTATTTTATTTTTCTTTCTTCAGTCCTTCAGAGAAGGAAAAGGCTTAACTACAGCAACTACTGTTTGTTTTCCGGACACATGCACACACCTCTTACCATGTGCATTCCACTGCAAGTATGCAGAATCCTTTTGTACATACATTTTTTTTTAATTGCCGATCAATTCACACATATGATCTTCATTCTTATGTCATTGTATATACCTTGTAAATATTTTATTTTTTCTTCATATTCTTCTTATAAGTATATGCTGATTATATATATACGCTTCCTTCTTAAAAAGCTTCAAACTAATTTAAATATCAGACAAAGAATGGTATGCCTTACATCAAATTGGAAAAGAAAAATGTTTTGTTAGTCGTTGGGATGGATCATTCTCTTAATACAGACTTAACCAAGTCTAAGAGAATGAATAATAGCATAGATAGAATATTGTAGTTATTGTATATGCACATGGCTGCATATCACACAACACTGGAAGGAATCAGATATAGCCAAACCCATTCTTAACAGATATTTAATATTTGTTTGAAGCAAAATCATAATCATTTGTTGTATTGATAGGATGTTTTCATAGATAGGTCAAATCAAAATATTATTGTTAGTTATTGGATTTAGCTGGTGTATGGTTATTTTAGTTTAAGATAAGATAGTATATAGGACAGGATAGGTAAGAGATCAGAGACTGAATGGTAAATTATTATTCAGTGAGGAAATTTAGTATGAATGGAGTGGATCCTTTAGAATCTACCCCAGACATTTACCTGCCAATGCCTGAAGATAAAGGTTCTTATCAACAAGTAAAGCAAAAATACTTGGTTAAAGTTTCAACTGCTGTATTCAATGTCACAAACTGTTTTGTTCAACACAATGAGGTTGGGGTTAAAGAGAGACATGGACACTTATCATGATTGCAGCGCGATAATCTTAAAGGACGCACAAGGACACTTGTCACGATCACAGCGATAATCGTAAAGGACGCACAAAGCGAGCTTGCTAAGGACTGTTCAAAACTGTGGTGAAGAAATTTATCAAGACCACAGCACTCCAAGGGCCACACATTCCCTTTATACACGTAAATCAACATTGCAAGCAAGTCAACAGTGTCTATGAAGAATTCTACTTCTACGTCCACCATACTGCAAACGTAAAGTGTCTCCAAGAACTGCAACCCACACAGGTGACAGCCCTCAGCCAGGAAATCACTGTGAGCAACAGTACAAGGAAAGTGTCCTCACACATCGACCAAACAACAGCTACAAGGCAAGCTGTGGCGTGGCATATAACTGTCTGTAGCAATGAAAAATATTTTCCTCATGAATACTGAATAGAAATAACCTCTGTCCCTGGTCAAATTTAGTTATTATAGGGTAAACTAGGTTAATTAAGTAAGGATATTTCATTCCAATGGTTAATTTATGTTTAGGATAGTTTGAAAAAGAATGTTTAGAAATATATATGAAACAATTATGGTAATTTATTGTGTGACCAATCAAAATAATTTCTTATGGTCACAAGCGGGGGACTGTTACCATATAGGCATATAGATATTGTTTTATACCATCATTAATGTAATGTGATTTTAACCATAGTATATTATATGTATGTGTATATAAAAATAGGAATAGCTTAATAATTAGGATATCAGAGTTTAATGTTTAGACATTGTACTAGTATAGCTTTTTGTTTTACTAAATAATATGAATGACCACTTTGTAACATATCAAATGCAACTGAATTCATTTAGGAGACAAAATGTCTAAGGCATGCTAATTAGCAGACAGAGATATGTGGATTCCCCCAGTTACATAATACTTATTAACCAAGTATAAACAAAGCAGTGGTGCAAGTAGAATTTTTTTCTTGGTGGTACTGATAGCCTCCCCCCAAAATGGGCGTGGCCATGTGTCATGAGGGGGCGTGGTCACACAAAGCTAGAGGAGTGACTAAATGACAATAGTGGCGTGGCATCAGGAGACAGGGAATGAGAAACAGGCAATGACTGGGGTGGGTTTGCTCTTGCTTTGGGGAGAGCCGGGCAGCTTGTGCTTACAATTGTGGAGCCTGCTCTTCATACTGTTGGCACCGCTGATTCCATGTCAGTGTGACAGGCTAAATCAGCAGTAGCTGCATACAGCACCAATCATAACGCTGGGTGGGCGTGCTGTGGATGCATTATATTTAGACTTAAAATAAAAATAGATTTGACAGTGGGTCAGGGGGTAAGTGGTACTGCGTACCTGCAACATATTTCTTACAGGTACTCCGTACCACGCCGTACCCCCTTACTTGCAACACTGAAACAAAGTAATGTACTTCAAACCCCAGGATGCAAATAACAGAACAATAAGACAAAAGGATATTTAAGGAAATACTATTTAGCACAGACTGTATATTTCTTGCTATTGTCTTGTTATACTGCGGGACAGGATACAACTGTTTAAACTGGGGTACTTCAAAGGAAGACTAGATTTTATGACACCTTGAGTCTTGGGAACCAACATTATCCCATGGGAACAGGCAATTTCAATCACTGAATTGGTGATATAAGGAAAGAGACAGATAGAGTAGACACACACTGACACACATACAGACGCACATGGACAGTCAGTGAGTTCAGATCAGAGGGACGGCTGAGAAGGAATGGGCTGGAGTGTTGGTTACAGGTAGCTATTGATATTCACTGGTCACTATGACCATGTAACTTGTAAGTATATAATTTATGTCAGTATCGTAGCAGTCTAAGTCTGTCAATTGTTTTAATGTCATTTTATGTAATATAAGCAAGGAGGCGTATATAAATATATATATAATAGCGTATACATCAATTACTGTGTTAATGTTTTCTTTAATGGTTTGTTTTGCCTGTAAATAAATATCAGACTTTCTGAGCTAAAATTACAAGTCTAGAACTCTTATATTTTGGGAATTAGATTAATTAGTACTCTGCATATTGTATTGTAAAGTATATTAGAATATAATTGCAGATGTCAAATATATATGTTATATCAATACAAGATATAATAAATATATTTTATATAATATTTCACTCTCAATAATTATTATTGGGATAAGAGAGATATATGATTCCTAAAACTCAACACCCTTTACCCACTGATTGGGCCATTTTCTCTTCAGGCCAACTTTTTTGCTTTCACAATACTTGCTACTTCTTTTGCAATCCACAATGGCTTCCTTTTTCTTGTGTTTTTCCTAACTCTTTTGGCACAAAGTTCTGTTGCTTTTAGAATTGCACTTTTTAATTTTTTCCACTTATCCTGCACTCCTTCCAAGTTCCTCCACTCTGCCAAAGAATCCCTTACAGAGTTTCCCATCTCTACAAAATCAGCCTTCCTAAAATCTAACACCTTTGTTTTTGTGTGCGATGAGTCAGTCTCTGTCTTTATTTTGAACCATACTGCTTGATGGTCACTGGATCCCAGATTTTCACCCACATTTATGTCAGATATTCTGTCACCATATGTAAGTATTAAGTCTAATATTGCGTCCTTACGAGTGGGCTCCCTCACCAATTGCTGGAGGGATGCTCATTGCAAGGAATTCAGCATGTCCCTACTTCTAGTGGAACTTGCAACAGGCAGCTCCCAGTTTACATCAGGTAGATTAAAGTCTCCCATGATTATCACATCTCCTTTTAATGCCATTTTATTGATGTCCTGCAATAGTCTGTTGTCTAGTTCTTCTTCCTGACCAGGTGATCTGTAGATCACCCCTATACGAAGAATCACCTTCTCCCCTGTTTCTATGGTCACCCAAAGGGCCTCAGTTTTTTCTTCAATACTTTGTATTAAGGTAGTCTTTATATATTTTTTCACATATATTGCAACCCCTCCTCCAATTTTACCCATTCTGTCCTTCCTAAATAAAGTATATCCTGGTATAGCTATGTCCCAGTCATGATTTTCATTGCACCATGTCTCTGTAATATCCACAATATCCAGTTCATCCCTTGTCATGATTGCAATTAGTTCTGGGATTTTATTTCCTAAGCTCCTAGCATTTGCACACATAGCTCTTAAAGTTGTGTCTGTGCTTCTCCTGCTGCTAGCTATGTTCATCTTTCTGCCTATATCTATTCGGTTTTGATTGGCATTATCTTTTGTTGCACTGGATAGGCTTCCTGTTCCATTTTCCTGTAGAGACAATACCTCTAGGTTGGGGGAGCAGATTTCATCATTCTTATTTGGTTCCCTGCCCCCCTCTGCTAGTTTAAATAGTTGCTTATGTAGCTTCCCATTGTCTCACTTAATATTCTCGTTCCCCTTGAAGATGGGTGCAGGCCATCACTTTTATATAAGGCTCTGTCTTGCCAGGTAGCTTGACTTTGACCTAAATATCCAAATCTCTCCTCATTGCACCAATTTCTTAGCCAAACATTGAAGTTTCTGATTCTCAGAGTTCTATCTTCCCCTTGGTGTACTGGCAATACTTCTGAAAAAGTTACAGTGGTTGCCACCTGTTTTAGAGCGGTTCCTAACTTCCTAAATTCATCTTTTTATGGCCATGACTTCAGCATTAACCAGGTTATTTGTGCCTAGGTGGACGATGACATACACCTCCCCATCTTTTCTTGCTGCCTTTACAATTCTTAGCATGCGTTCTTTATCTCTTGAAGCTGTGGCTCCAGGTAAGCACCTTATTTGTTTCTCTACTTTAGTAGCATTTCCCAGATTAACTCCTCTATTGATGGAATCTCCCAAAAGAAGTGCAGTCTTTTTTGGAGGTGAAATTTTCCTGGTCCTACAGTTAGTAGAGGTAGAAGTCCTCATATCTTCCTGTTCTTTGTCATACATTCCAACCCTGCAAGAGCAGGGACCGGAAATGTTCTCCCCTTCTTTGCTCTGTCGTCAAACAAGGGGTTCCTGTATAATTCATTGCTTTATAGATATTTTTCAGCATACTTTCTACCAACTCTAAATTAAAGGTTCTCACGTCTTCTAATTCACCCGACTCATCCATGGAGTCCTTCTCCAAACACTCCACTTCCTCATGACTAAACTCTGCCTGGGATCTGGATCTTTTAGGAGTCTGTGACTGTAAAAACTCTCCTTTTGATATAAAAGACTCTTTCATCCAAGTCATAAATTCTTTAAGATTATCAGATTGCTCTGCTTTTTTATCCAATTTATTATGTCCTGCTTTATATTCCTCACATAATGATTTTTTCTGAGCTGATGCAAATTATTTATCACAAGACATGCATGTAGTTTGTATAAACCTCTTTTTATGAACTGAGGTAGCAGGCACACTAAAACAAACAAAATACACTAAGTATCTTAATAAATAAAATAACTAATGCCTAAAACCAAAGGGCTTACCTCACAGAGGCATCATCCGTCTTATGGGGAGAAGGCATATCCATAATGGCAATTCATTAGCAACACCATGCTCTTACAGCTGCATAAAGGCTGTTCCTCTGCTCAGTGTTTTAAATATGGTGCCATAACCCTTTCCATGCTGGTATCTCCTATACAGGATGGCCAAACGGTACAAAAAATGCTTCCCCTTGTTTCCGCGGGGAAGCATTATACAGCCTCTGGGTGGAAGTGACGCAAGCCGCGAACTTCCGCCCCTTCTGCCTGTTCTCCAGAGCGTGCAGACGCAGCTTACAGCCCGGTCTGCCTACTCCATGATCCGGACACCTATTACCAACACCTCCTGCTTCCTTTTTTGCCCACTGCCATGCGGGACACCATAATGTGCCTCCGTTCAGTGCACCTCCGGACTGTATTGTCAGCATGTGACATAAGAAGCAGCATAGGCAGGAAAACTATGCATAAGATCAGTTCAAGATACTGCCCTCAGCATATTCCTCTCCCCGGGGAGCCACCCCATTCAGCTCCATGCTGACAGAGGTAACCCTGATTAAAATAAAATAACAACCTACGCTGTCCTTCTCTAATGGAGACAGGAAAAAAGACACAGAGGGTGGTCCTAGAGAAAAATATCCTGTCTAGATCTATGGGGAACGGGAACATCCCAGTGTTATGGCTGCCATGGGGATCATAGAAGAAACATAGTAATAAAAGAATATAAAGTGCACTAAGATTGATCAGCTAAATGAACACTAATAAGTGAGAGTATGAGTTTGATCACACTCAAGTGTGATACAGCAATTGAGTCTCTCACCCCTGATGAAATCTTGTAGACTAAATTAATCTTGTTTTTTGAGGACTACAGTTATGAACTGTATCACTTGAGTTCATGGAATGAAATGTGGTGTAACAAACTTTTTATCATTGTTATTTTATAAAAGATTTTTATTAAATTTGTTAAAAAAATTCCCAGCTGATTGTAATTATGGACGGGTTTCTCCAATAACCCCCGTCGCACATCACCAGTATTCGCATTGTTAATAATCACATATGCAGTAACATATGAGATTTACGCAAAGGCAATGGTCAGCAGGTCCCCCATCCCCCCCTGAACCCTTACACGGCTGTGAGGGCTCCGCTTCCTCCTCCATGCACCTAGAAACTGTGCAGGGAGGAGGAGGTCAGGTCACTGGTCCGGGAAGTACAGCAGGAAGCTGCCCAGACACAGGTGAGGGGGCGGCGCAGAATGGCAGGGGACACGAAGGGAAGCCCATAGGCTCTAGATGGCGTAACCCCCTGCAGTTCTAGATGGCGTAACCCCCTGCAGCTTAGCTTTGCTGCATATAAAATTACGGTAAAAACCCCGAAAACAGAAAGTTATGGTAGAACCTACCTTGGTTAATTTTCTCTCCTTGAATTCCATGGGAACCACAGGGGACATCGGGGTTGTAGGCGGATCCAAGGGGTCCGATGCACCAATCAGTGAAGCTTGATAAAGATTTCCTAGGATGCCCAGGACCCTCTCCCCAGCAACCCCGCCTCCAGGCTCATCTAGCTCAGTTTTGGTACCAATCCATAAGCAGGAAGCGGAGAAAGGAAGGGGACAGAGTCCAAGTACCCATACATACACAGTACAGCACATGGACAAGACAATGGTCGCTACAGGTTACAGTGTAATATATCACACATAGGGATACCTCAGGAAAAAATTGAAGGGAGAACGCCCTGTGATTCTCATGGACTTCAAGGAAAGAAACTTAACCAAGGTAGGTTCTACCATAACTTTCCATTCCTTGTCAGGGTCCATGGGTCCCACAGGGGACATCGGGGATGTCACAAGCCGCATTCAAGGGAGGGAATTTGCCTGAGGGGTCAGAAGTACCTGACGACCAAACGAGGCATCCTAGGAGGCGAACGTGTCAAATGCATAGAATTTTATGAAAGTATGGATGACCACGTTGCAGCCTTGCACAGCTGTTCAGCAGATGCACCTTGGCGTGCTGCCCAAGATGGGCCAACCGCTCTAGTAGAGTGTGCTTTAATGGAGATAGGATCCAGTAGATTAGCCTGTTGGTAAGCCTTTTGGATAGCCATGCGAATCCAGCGAGCGATAGTCTGTTTGCTCGCTGGCCACCCCTTTTTGTGAAATCCGTACAAAACACAAAAAGAGAATCAGATTTATGACCGATTTGGAACGGTCAACATATATGGTCAGAGCCCTGACCACGTCCAATAAGCGTTCGTCTGCTGATAGGCCGTCTGCTATGAACGCAGGAACCACAATCTCCTGATTAACATGAAATTTGGAGACGACCTTCGGCAAATAAGAAGGTTTTGCCCTTAACACCGCCCTATCGGAATGGAAAATAAGAAAGGGCGATTTGCAAGATAGGGCTGACCGATCGGAAACTCTTTGGGCTGAAGAGATGGCCAGAAGGAATATAGTTTTAACTGTCAACCATTTGAAATTGGCCGCATTAAGCTGTTCAAATGGGGGCCTGGATAAAGCCTGTAACACAAGGGATGGATCCCAGGGTGTTGTAGGAGGGACATACAGAGGTTGGACATGTATGACTCCTTGTAGGAACGTGCGTACATCCGGAAGAAAGGCTATTTTCCTCTGGAACAAGACAGATAAAGCCGAGACCTGAACTTTTAGGGAGGCCAGTCTCAGCCCCATGTCCAGGCACTTTTGGAGGAATCGCTTTAAAAAAAAAACAAAGATTCCCAACTCCACCGCGCCTCTAGATCTGCTGCTCAGTTTCTGTCACAGGAGTTCAAATATATAGAAAAAAGGACAGGAACCAAGCGCTGATCTCATTCTATTCAATGGAAGTCCATTTGTGTGTAACCTCCTCTCGAACCGCCCACAGAATCTTTCTCTCTAAGGATTTATGTAGCAACCTAATGGACCACACTGACCTTAGTGATGGTCCCTATGTACACATAGCATTTTCTTTCATCTTTTATTGAAAGGTTATCTACCGCTCCAGAAGCCAAAAGGTTAATGTACTGACCTGGGTTCTGGTCCCTATGTTCACGTAGCGATTTCTTTGGAGCCAAGATTCCCCCAGATCAGAATACCAGTGACAATGATGGATTTCTCTTCCAGAAGTTTATTTTCACAAGTATAAAAAAATCCAATAAACAGGATAAAATAGTAAAAAACAGGATCCTTTATCAGAAGGAACCAACATAAAACATTAATATCCTCCTCACCCAGGATGAGTATGGGATGAAATGTCCACTCAGATGGAAAAGCAAATGTTGGTCCTCCCTGGCTCTGGTCTCCTGATTACACCAACGCGTTTCTGACAACAGGGTCCTTCCTCAGGGTGTAATTGCACTATGATAGTTGGTTTTTTTTATACCCTAAGGCAGTGGTAGCCAACCCTAGGCCTCGAGAGCTACCAACAGTTCACATTTTCCAGACAACCTAGCTGCTGCACAGCTGCACTCAATCACTGACACATTTTAAAAGATACACAGATGGAGCTAATTAGCTCACTTGTGATTCTGTGAGGAGACCTGCAAAACATGCACTGTTGGTAGCTCTCGAGGACTAGGGTTGGCTACCCCAGCCCTAAGGTGAGTGTTTGAGGGAGGGATTAATGCCTCCTACTCACTGGTTGGGCACAAAACCCGGCATCTAATCATAGTTAAGACCGCCTCTACTTTACACACACAATCAAATTTCCATATAAAACATATATATAATTCCAAAATTACATATTCCTTAAAAGTACATAAAAATCCAAAAGATACATAAAAAGGTAGATCACTACATAGAGATCAATAGCCAACTCCGTAGCCGGATTTTCAAGCCTCCCACTTGTCCCGCGCACCTCCTAGCACCCTATCGTATCTGCTGCCGGAAATGATGCACCGTCCGCGTCACTGACCCGCAGACCAGGAAGTGGAGCGGCGGCTGTGACCCGCATCCCTTCCGTGCATCCTCCTGTATTGCGAGGGATATCATATGGTAACCAAACAGGTTGCCAGAAGTTAGAATCCATAATGTCCTTTCTTTTGAAGCACACATATTAGTTATTGTGGAGCGCAGCCGGAAATCCTTCAAAACCTCTTTACTTCCGGTCTGTGACCCGCATGGATTGCATGGAGTGGAACGCAAGCCGCTGTCAATGTAGTGACCCTGTCACTCATTGTTAATAGCGTTTATAGGAGACAGCGCATCATATAAAAGATAGAAAAAAACTTATATCAGTATAATTATCCAGGGGTTGAACACATTAAGGTACATAGACAATACTTTTGAATAATGATATGTAGACATGCATGCATTTTAAAACACTAAATAAGAAAGAAGAGAAAGGATACATTCCTTTATATATTGTAAGGGGTAAACACTATCAAAACCTTCAAAGAAACCATTTCAATTCGAAATCCGCATTGAGTCCTCGTGGAACCAAGGTCCTCAATGCGTATATCATCTTCATCTCTGATTTAGCCAGAGCTGTGTCTCTATCTCCATTTCTCCACTGAGTGGGGACTACTTGGATACCACAAAATGACACCAAGTGTCCAATCTCTTTATTATCTGTAGTTTTGAAGTGCATTGAGACGTTATGGGGGAAATTTACTAAAATAAATTTGTAAAAATAGGTGTATTTGTATCCAGAAATACTCTTATTTTTGACATTTACTATCCCGAAAATACGGCAATTCGTATTCATATTGATAGCACATCAATACGACTACGAATTGCCGTATTTTTCTGATAGTAAATGTCAAAAATAAGTGTATTTCTGGATACAAATACACCTATTTTTTTACAATTTTCCTTTAGTAAATTTCCCCCTATGTGTCTCCATACCTATTCTAATATTTCTCACATGTTCAGCAAGTCTGCTTTTAAGCATGCGGGTTGTTCTTCCCACATACTGACTCCCGCATGTACATTCCAAAAGATACAGTACTTCGAATTACATGTAATAAAATTCATTATTTCGTAACTCTTCCCAGTCTGGTTTGATTTGTAATGTGTTATCTTAGGTACATCACTTTTACACAATTTACATAAACAACATGACCCACATCTATAAAACCCTCTTGATTTGATATTTCCCATGGGGTTAGGGGGTATTAATAGCACTCCGTACCAAGGCGTCCTTGATGTTATTAGCTTTACGAAACACAAATCTGGGGTTTCTCTCTATTTGTTCCTTTAGTAGAGGGTCCTTGGCTAATATCCCCCAATGTTTTTTTAATAATTGCTTCAACTTGTTTATGGTGGTTATTAAACTGGGTAATAAATGGAATGCTTTGTTTCTTATTGCCAACAGGATCTTCGGTACTGATGTAATATCTGGGCTCCCGTTTTTCTTATGAGACCGCGTCCCCTTGCGGGGCTCGCCACGCTTCGGGCACGGTGGCTCGCTGCACTCGCCACACTATATAAAATCAACTCCATGTGTAGTTGAATAGTAGGGGTATGACAAAATGGGGTGCATTTAACATGGGAGCCCAGATAATACATAAGTACCGGATCTTCTTTGTCACATATCATAGTGACTCTATTTTTGTTTTGGCCAGTTTTTCTAGCAGCCTCTATAGTAGATTTCTCGTAACCTTTTGCCACAAACTTACTCTCTAAAATGTTGGCCTGTTGTTCATATGTGGTAATTTCCGTGCATTTCCGCCTAATGCGTTGGAATTGGCTGTAAGGAATACTCCTAAGCCAATTCTGGTGATGGTTACTAGTTGATTCGATAAATGAATTGCAAATCGGTCTTCTTGATGTAATTACTAGTTTTTAATTTATTGTCCTCAACATAAAAGGTAAGGTGCAAAAAATTGACCAACTCCGTTTTAAACATTGTTTAACAGTGTATTTCTATCTAACTTCAGCTGTTGTTTAGTGGCCATCAATGCATCTCTATCATAACCTCTCGATATGAATTTATCAACCATAGTGTTCATTTGGACAATCGATGTTTCCTCATTAGAATTGATTCTTTTCACTCGGAGGAGTTGGGAATACAGGAGACCATGTACCAACCCCATTTGGATGACAGCTTGATGGTAATAGCAAATTGTTTCTATCTGTTTCTTTTGTAAATAATGAAGTCTCAATAGCTCCATCTCTTAAAGAGATACATACATCCAAAAAATGAACTTGATTAGCGCTGTGTGTAAATGTAAACTTTATAGGACGTGCTAAGGTTATGCGCCTCCAATATAGCAATCAAGTCTTCTGCTGGAAAATAAAAATGTTCGCCTAGGATGGCAAGACCGCCGCCCCCATCACACATCCAAAGTTTTGAACAAAGAAACGTTCTTTGTAGAGAAAAAAATTATTTGTTAGTATAAGGTTAAGCAGTTCAACCACTAAATCAATGTTAGGACCAGTATAATGCTCATTATCTTTCAGGAATTGGCTAAGGGCTAACAACCCCTCACTGTGGGGGATTACGGTATATATGCTGCATACATCGATGGTGAACAGCCACATATCGCTACCCCCATAAGATACCAATGCCAATTTCCGCAACAGAGAGGAAGTATCCAGTAAATAGCGGGGATGAGCTCTAATACTAGGTTGAAGGATGCTGTCAATATATACCGATAAAAGTTGGAACAATGAATTACGGGCAGACACTATTGGTCTGCCCGTATCAGAAAGAGACTTGCGCACTTTTGGAATGCAATAGAAAACTGGTACTGTAGGAGGTTTAGGAACAAGACTGTCCATAATTTTTTTTAGAAATAAAACTAGAGTCCAGTCCTTTTTGTAGTACTTGAGGTAGTCATTTCTTATAATCTTCAGTAGGATCTTTGGACAAAGCATTGTACGTCACTCCATCATTGAGATGTTGCAACGCCCGGATGTGATATCTATCAGCGTCCTGAATTACCAGGGCACCCCCTTTGTCGTCTGATATGAAAATTAGTGACCGATTATCATGTAGAGCATTCAATGCCAATCTGTCCGCTCTGTTGAAATTACTCCTAGGAGGTTTCGTAACAGGAGTATCATCCGCCACTTTTTCATTTAAGAGATGTATGAAGGTTTTCACAGAAGGGTTAAAAGATTGAGGTTCAAAGTTAGATTTAGGCAATAATCTTGTGAGCTGCGGAGGAAGGACTTCAGGCTGCACAGGAGGTGGTAAGGCAGGACTTTTTGCAAAATGTTCTTTGAATTTGAGGCTACGGTGTAACCGATGTTGATCGATGTTCCAATCTGATTTGGAAAAATTGGAAGACTTACAGAAAGACAGGCCTTTGGATAAGACCCTCCGTTCATCCTCGGTTAATTCATAGTAAGATAAGTTTATAATCACATCTTCTATTGCACCGGTGGTTCCGCTGCCCGACCTTTGCCTTTCACCACCACACCTGGTGTAGCCACATCACCTCCTGCTAGTTGAGCCCTCGTGAATACCTCTAAAGGGTGTGATGGTTGGTATATTTTCTTATTGCTATTTAGTAATGTTTTTGAGTGATGTCATATGAAGGCATGCACGCCGGCTGTGTGGCGCGGTGTTCATTATTTAAACCGCGGCAAGACCTATGAGGCCGACAATAATACTTAAGTGTATTGAAACGTTGCTGAGTCTGCATTGTCTTCAATAAAATCTATTTATAAATTGGCTGGAGTGCAGCACGTCTGTGGGATAATTGCTGTGCGGGCACCCGCCGAAGGATATGATTTAAGCGTGTCTGTCATCGACAGGGCACTCACCAAAGCTTTTTGCAATAAAAAGTTTAGACTCACTGCTTGGAGGTTGCTTTGTGATGCACTGCACCATGACTAAGGTCCATGTCTAGGACCGAAACGTTGGGAGAATGCAGCACTTGAGGAATAAAAGCACTTTTTATTGCAAAAGCTTTGGTGAGTGCCCTGTCTCTAGATCTATACATACCTTAAAAGGACTACTACAGCAGCACCCCACTGTTGGGAGAATTACTGTGAGTGCATTGACAAACCAATGAGTAGATATATATATATATATATATATATATATATTTTATGATGGTATTAAGGAATGAACGGGGCTATTAATGTATCCAATTTAAAGATTTTTTTTAAATCGTCTGAGTGCGGCATCCCACTCCTCAGTTTAAATGTAGTCTATTATTAACTCTGTGCAACATCTTTGTCTGTGCTGACTCCGGAGTCTTTGGGTGGGAAGCCGAGCTGCTTGGACTAATGACAGCTTGCTGTAGTGTATCACCCGTCGCAACAGGACCCCTTCCCTTCAGCAATCTTCACCCAGTACTCCTACTTACGCCTTTCCTTGTCAGAGTGGTAATCATTATACGGCTCAGTTCCCGCTTGCTTCAGCACTGTCCTTTGTAGTAGGTGAATTAATTTGGTTTCGTTACACCATCCTTTGATTTATAATGTAACCAATAAGACACCACCAGTGATCTAACACCAAAATGATCATTCAAAGACATACAGGGGCACAGCGCAACACAAACCCATTGTTATCTTTAGTACAGGTTAATCTTTAAGAATTTTTATTTTCAATAACTATTAGCAAATACTGAAGCATAGGACACATCTCAGCCCAGATTAAATATCATAAATAGTAGAAATATTGTTAAAATTCAGACTTTCATACCAGATATTCATTAAGCAGTGAAAGTACCATTCCTATATTGACCTCGTTTTGAGACACTTTGTAAATAATGTGCATTCCACATATCAAAGTCTTAACACTCACTATAATAGAATACCACATGGTGTTAATTTCTCACTGAATAGGTGGATGTCTCTGGAGTGGAGGTGGTTTGCTGCCGGATGGCTGACAGTTGGGATTCCGATAGTCATTACACCGATGTCGGAATCTCAACTGTTAAAACCCTGACACTCTGGATCCTAACAGCCACCATCTATTTTATCTTGTGGAGGTCCCCCTCCCCCATAGAGGGGGAGCGTAATAAGCCACTGTGCCCGCAGCGAGCCCGTAAGGGGCTTTGTTGCACTCCCCCCCCCACTGTCTGAGTCTAGGCAGTCGGGATCCTATACCACATCCAAGCTCCTGAGGCCTGGTCCGGGTTGCCGTAAGCATTGCAGGAAGCTTCTTGTGTTGGAGAATGGTAAAAGGATGACAACTTTTGAGAAAGACCACTTGACGTGTTACGCTGGGATACACAAGAGCTATTGTTTACTCTATTTCTTTATGGACCATCTGTCAGCCCTGCCACAACTGTAACAAAAGGTCTTAAATAGGGTCTTTACCTGTTTAAGCTCACCTTCTTTAGGGCAGGAACAGCACTACTATTTTCAGCAATTAGTTTCTATTCAACATTTCGATTCCCTTTTTCACAAATAGAAATGTTCACACTACAAGCAGAACAATTACAAATGGAATCCCCGGCCATGTATGCTTTAGTTACTAGTACCCCTTCCACACGGCACCTTAAACAGTCATGGTGCGAAAGCACCAAACCTTACATCCCAGGTCTACTAACCTGGCAATTCTACTCAGGATATAAGAGGAGTTAAACCCAGGTTGCTCTGTGTATAACAGGTGACCAGTGTTTAATACAGAATTTGCAGGACCTGGGAAGGAGATATTGGGTCAGACCCAACAAATGGAATGAGAAAGCAGTATCAGACAGCTGGGGGTAAACTCCAACTCAGCCTTAGTTTCTCAGTTTTTGCATGCTTTTACAATGCTCAAGTACCCAGGTCATTCCATGGGCAAGGTGACTTACACTGCATAGAACAGTTGAGAGCCAGGAGCAACAGATATCAATCCAAGAACACATGTACTCAGTGCAGCCATTCAGTTTAAAACCTATACAAGATAATGTAGTGAAATAAACAAATATAAATCCTACACAGAATTATGCACCATAGTATGTAAGGTTGAATAAAGATTTTCATCCATTATTTCCATGGGCATAAAATTAAGAAAATATATTTCCAGGGAAAAAGGAGAAGGCATTAGAGACCAACATGTCCAATACATTTGTGCCTTGATTCTGCACTAGCATCCGATTTACCACAAGGTATAGCAGTGTCCACCAATTTGAATAAAAATAAACAAAAACTTATCTAGAGACTTTGTTCATAGTCAATTATCAAGCTGCTAAAAATTCTAAAACTATAGTTCACCTGAATATCTATATTAAGCTTAAATACCACCATTTTTTTTTCAAAGACTTTTATTTTGAGAGCTTCTTTACAAAGATAATTGAAATATGAAAGTTGTTGGATAGAAATATCAAGCTGTCTTGCGAAACACACTAAACAAAAAAAAAATATATATCATTTCAGAGCTCACAGAGCTTAAAGAGCAAAAGTTTGAATGCAACCAGTCAAAATGTCACTTCATTTCCTGGCAGCTTTCTCTCAATGACTTGTGTTTAAGATAATAGTTTGAGCCTGGAAACACAATTGAGATTTTGTTTGGTATGTCCGAAACACCTTGACACTATGTACAAATGAAATTCACAGATACATAAATGTAATTTTCAGAAGTTAAAAACAGCTATTTTGCATTTCCCTGGCCCCCTGAAGTTCCTAAACCATGGTGTAAACAAGTCAGCCACTAAACTTCACAAATTACGTAACAGAGGGTCACGTCCTTTGAGCATTTTTGTATTTAAATTTCTATAAATGTTATTTAGGTATGTCACGGTGTAGTTCTTTTCATTTTTGTTTCCTGCTGTCCTGGCTATTTCGAATGGAACAGTAAGGCAGTACAGCAAATTAATGGGTTGAATGCTTTTAACCAATATATTGCATTCATCCTTTATTTTAGGTATTAGAAATATACACAAAATTACAGTACACCCATTCCTTTCCATCTGGATCTAAATAAAAGACAAACCGACAACTCTCTGAAAAAAGGAAAACAAAACCTATGTACAAAATAAAGCAAGTCAGGTTCATCGACGAACAGGAACCAGAAGCTGGGTAGATGTCATGGAATCTGGGAAAAGGCTGTGGTAAGTTGGAAGTGGAACATATGCAGCGGTTATCATCTTGCCTGTGGGGGAAGAAGAGGATTGCAATTAAGTATGACTATATTCTGCAAGCTCAGTGTTAAAACAATGAATTGAAAAAAATATATATATACTAACCAGCAAACCATCTCCCATGCAGGGCATTAACTGCTGCTATTGCAGATGCAATGGTTGGACATTTGACATAAACATTACCCTGTGAATAGATATATGGAAAAGTCAATATAGAAATTGTTACAGATTTACAAAGTAAATACTTCTGGACTAGTTTTAAGTAAATTAATTTTAACATAAACAAGTGGTGTAAACGTATATTTACTGGATCGTGTATTTTAGTATATTTTAATCCATTTACTCTCAAGGCACACTGGGAAAGATATATTAAGCCTTAACCAGAGATAAATGCAAGGGTGATAAGGAGAGAAATTGTCCAGCCGATCAGCTCCTTACTGACTTTTTTCAAACACAGGCTGTAACATGGCAATTAGCAGGTGATTGGTTGGATGTTTATCTCCTTATCACCCTTGGATTTATCTCTTGCTAAAGCTCAATACATCTGCCCCAGTGTTTGGTCTGTATAAAATAGAGCAGCCTTTTAGGATTTTGGCGTGTCCATATTGTTCCCCATCATAATACATATGGATGGTAAAGTATGGAAAAGTTCAGAAAACAAAAACAATTGTGAAAAACTCATGTCATATATATGTTGCAGACCATTATGTCAGCCTTTTGCCCATGTTGACCTGATGAGTGTCTAGAAATAGAGGTCAACACAATTACTATTGACAAATAACAGATACAACTCAAACGGCAGCCATTTAGCACAATGGCCCATCTACTGAGAAAACAATAACGACTTGTGCGATTCGGTCGCCCTTCTATCCCCCACTGTCTACGCTCCAGTGACACCTAGTGGAGGAAGGAGAAAAATGCTTACCTGTGGTGAACTCTTGTCTACATATAGGTGAACAACTCCTCCATGTTTGTTGCATTCTTCAATTACATCATCTTTAATCTCTGTGTCCCAGCCTGGCTCATCTTCCCTGGAGAAGAAAAAAAAGTTTACCTACCTAAAACAGATGCATTTTGTATTGGTCTACAAAACAAATTTTCCTAAATACATAACCACTAATTATATTAATTTAAGTTGCCTTAAAATGGAGACATGGATTACAGAACACATTTTGCATATACCTGTATTAAGCATAAGCAAGTAGACTTTGAACTTGGATACTCAAAATACAGGATTTGAGTTTAACTTCCTCTACTTAGGGAAGAATGTACTTACGTTTGGGGGTTAAACATATTTGACAACTGGAAGCACTGGGTAGCAAGCGGTTGAGTTGCTGGTGGAATTGGCAAAGTGGATGTGGTCAATGAAATGGCGGCAGCAGAGGCTGCAGCTGCTGCGAGAGCTGTGGAGAGAAAAAAAATATCATACATTTGTACCTTAATATAGAAAAATCCCCACCGCTCAATACACCCTCAAAAACGTCACAGCACTGCTTGGCAAGAGACCAGTACATGATCAGATATTCAGTGAGACTGCACCCAAAGAAAACCTCCTTGGGAACCAAATTTTGAACCCCAAGAAGGTAAGATAACTGCATGGCACTGTACATGCCTCTGTTCAAGTAGAAAATAGAGTGGGGGCAGTCTTATAATTTTGGTTACAGAGTATATAGACTATGTATATGATATGAAGGAAAACTATTTAGGGCAGGGATGGGGAACCTTTGGCCCTCAAACTGTTGTTGAACTACACATCCCAGCATGCCCTGCTACAGTTTTGCTATTTGGCCATGTTTAAACTGTCCCAAGGCATGCTGGGATGTGTAGTTCAACAGCTTGAGGGCCAAAGGTTCCCTATCCCTGATTTAGGGTAGGTCACCAGTATGGCAGCCATCTTAAAAAAAATTTAGTTGGAAAGGTTATGTCACTATGGGGATGTCTAAGAGCTGCCACATAGGACGGGAGAGCCCCAACAACTTTACAGAACTATACAGCCAAATTGTGATGCAGAAGCTGCAAAAGGTGTCAAAACTGTAAAAAACAAACATGACTGCTTGCCCTGTAGCCGCACTACAGTTGACCCATGAAGACCTCACCGAGTGTGTAGTGAGCTTTCACCACCAGAATAATTTGATGCAGCCAGGTAAGCTTTATGAATTGAATCAAAGACAACTCAAACATGCCATAGTCTGCTTTTTAGACTGCCAGCCTGGCCAAGCAACATCACACCGGACAAAAAGTGAATAGGACTTCTGTTTAGAAGCGGTTCTGTCCACATAAAAATAACATGAATTTTTTTTTAAGTCAGTACCACGTTTAGAGACTTCGGAGAATCATCTGAGAAGACAGGAACCACAAAAGGCTGATGTGGAAGTTATGACTTTTGGGAGAGTAATAAAAAAAGGATGGCAATACAGAGCTTTTTAGACCAAAACTCTCCTAGCAGAAGCCAAAGCTAGAAGCAGGACAACCATCCAAGATTAACATTTTAACTCTGACTCCAGAGATTCAGAGATGACTAAAAAATGAACCCAATGCCATGAAGCGATGGAAACAGTGGTTTCCACAGAATTACCCCATAAAAGGTTTGAAGTCTGTCAACTGCTCATACCTTCTAGAAAAGAAAATAGAAAGGGTGGAAGCTTAGATCTTACTGAGCCAAGACACAAACCAGCAGTAAAACTTGTCCTTACAAGCAGTGAGCATTGTAGGGATGACAACCGATGTAAAACCTCTCTTAAGCCCTGTACACACTCACATCGATTTGCTTTTGATTCGATGTTCGATTCGATTTTCTATTAGATCTGGCATTATATCTTTCCATTCCATTTGCATTAGATCTGTACTTTTGCATTAAATATCAAATTCGATATACATTCATGGTACATTGTGCACATTCGATTTACTAGATCAAATTCGATATTTCCTTGGCTGCAGAGTAGATTTTTCAGTTTGATTTTGTGAAAACGGGAGAGCGCATCGAATCGAACACAGATCGAAAGGGACACAAACCATTCAATTTTGCTTCTATAAGCAAAATCGAAAAAATAAAAAAAACGGTAAAAATTGAAGCATGTGTACAGAGCTTTACTCAGGGAAGCCAAATAACATCCCGTCAAATGAAGATATTTTAAGTCCGGAAAAAAACAAAAAAGGTCCCTTCTGTAACCAATCTTTACTCAAGGGGCCATGGTTCATACACCAGCAGGCAGCATAGACTAGAGTACCAAGCCCTGTTCCCAGTTGGAGCTACCAAGAAAGCCCTAAATGGCTCACTCTTGATTCGCTGAAGACGAGGCAAACAAAGGAAACCTATAGACAAACTTAGACTCCCAAGGAGCTACAAGCCCATCCACTGCTACCGTGTCAGGATCTCGGGAGTGGGATAGATAAAAAGGGAAGCTTGTGATTGTTCCTGGAGGCCATAAAATCAACCTGAGTCCCTACCTGCAAGTCAACAACCAAAAGACAAGGATGCAGACCATCTCCCTGTATCCACATCCTGCCGACTGAGGTAGTTGTCCTCCACGCTTGCTCTACAGCCGTGGCCCTGACATTGAATACCCCCCTTAATCTTGCTTCAATGCAAATCTCAGATACTGCTGGTGAGAAAGGTAGATGGGATTAAGTAAATATGCTTGACATCGAGTGATACCAAGAAACTCATCCCTTTCCAACCCTGCAATGACTGATTGAAGGGATTTCATCTTGAATTTGTATTTTAGCAAGAAAACTCCTTTAATTGCAGGATAGGGCTTACAAAGCTAAATCAACTTTGGCACCAGACCAGGATAATTGAATAAAGGCCTAGTTGTCATTGATGCAAGGGAATTGGTATTATTACTCTTATTTAATAGCAGTCTGTAAATGGTCCCCTTTTAGAGAGATTATTGTGCCTGCTGCACAAATGTTGCAGCTGCTCTGCCACAGTCCCTGAATCCTCTGGAAGTAGTGAGTGTTTTTGCCCTTGTTCAGCCATGGTGGAAAAACACTGAACAATACAAATAGTACAGAAAAGCACTAGTCTTGTCCTCAAATTTGGAAGGCCTTCAACTTCCAAAAAGACCGTTATTTAGAAAGAAAGTCCCTCACTCTTCTGTGTTATGTGAAATCTACACAAAATCTCAGGAAGGTAATCCAATCTCATCCGATGAACCGTCTGAACAGTGGGAGTTCAAAAAACAGGAAGCAACCTTCTAGGTCTGTTCATTGCCACCAGACAACCTCACTCTTCAGCACAAGTGACAGGAGTAGGGCCTAACTGAAAACATACTTCTCATCCCTTTTTTGATTACTGGAAAGATTGCGGGAGCATTTGGATCTGTGCATCACATTACTCCCTAGTTTCCCTTATGTCACAGAAGCTTTTTTGGCTTCTTGATGACAGATTTATGCTACTACTATGGTATGTTTGAATTTAAGAGGTCCTCACCTTGAGGAACAAATAATCCAGCAATGTAACTAACGCAAATCTGAATCCAAGAGCAGTGGAAACACCAGACTGCTAAAACGAGACGACATTCATGACCTTCCCAGATCATACCACACATGTACATGGTCCATAGCTCTGTTGGATCTATGAATCATGGAAAATTACATACCAAGACAATCTGTTCACCCAATACAGAAATGATGAACAAGGAGATCAGATCTGCTTAGTGTCTTCGAAGTGAGCAGTTTGCCCTGCTCTCATCCCAAATATTTAAGGGTTTGAAAGCTTTTCGCCTTTCAGACCAAGACCTTTTCACTTTTTGATGTCCTCTCGCCTGAACACTGAACATAGGGCACAAATTATGCAAGGAACTAAAACCTTTTAGTTTCATAAGCATTCATGGACAGAAAGAAAATAGCCACCAGCCAACATAACAGTGAAAACTTGTCTATGCTTTATACAGCAAGCTTTCCAACTTTACCACTGAAAAAGTTCTTCGAGACCTAACCACAGCTAAACAAGGCTCACATCTGAGACCACAAAGATGTGCAGTAAGCTCAAAATTAAACTGATTAAAACTCTAGCTGAACAGTGAATGGCAAGAGGTATTCCTGTAGCAACTCAGAA
This sequence comes from Crinia signifera, assembly GCF_055691185.1. Lineage (NCBI taxonomy): Eukaryota > Metazoa > Chordata > Amphibia > Anura > Myobatrachidae > Crinia > Crinia signifera. Next base: position 150,192,601 of record NC_139222.1, on the reverse strand, counting down.
AAAAGGTTGGGTCAACTGTTTGCAGGGCTACCCCCTGGGCATATAAACTAATGTACATCCACTAGTGCAAGGAGAAATGTGTACAAAGTGCAAGGCTTTTTTGCCCTAACCACCGGTTAAGCCACTTTGTGCACGTCATAAAAACAGGCTCCTACACAGAGCTCTGCCAAGTGCCCATTCGTGTCGCTGCCCTACAGAGTTCAATACAAATGAATTACTGTAGTGTCATTTTTCAGATGGACCCAACTGCAGCCACATCAAATGTGAGAAAAGGAGGTAGTTATTCAATGAAAAGCCATGATTGTTACTCTAGGATTGAGTCGCTGACTAAATCAATTACTGCACACTTTAAAAATCATTCTACATTTCCAAATCACCAGTTAAACAAGTCAGACATCAAATCTAGTTACTTGTTTTATTCTACTCAAGAATTAGAACGCTTTAAAAAAATATATAAATAAAGATGGTGCACACCTTCGCTCTGTTGTGAAATTCTTGATTGGAGATCTGTTAACATGTAAAATAGTAAATGAAAACAAAGGTCACAAAATTACAGAAGATTGCAATATGCTACAAATACGCTATAAAGTCATGAAAAGCTAAAGACATTGTTTAAACAAGTCTCAAAGTGCATTTGGATGATTGCCGCTGACAAGTTGTTTTATACAGATGGAGCATCCCTCATTCAGGTAGGAGATGGCGGTAGATTTGTCAGCCGTTGGAAGGAGATGCGCGTGCGCCCCCTGAGAACTGAGCTCCTTCCAGGTCCCCAACGCGTTCCCCAACCTCCCCGCCAGTCTCCCTGAAGTTGAGACTGGCAGGGTTCCTGTCCCCCACATGTCCCAGTCAGATGTAGCGTCTGCTCGCCAGTGAGGGTGGTCTGGCGACCCCCGGCGCTTGATGAGCGACTACATCGGTATATAGTCTTCATAAAACATCCATTATATATGTATTTTAAAAATAAATGGACTAATGCTAACCTGCTACAGCGCCAAATGCCAAAGAACCACTCATCTGCAATGCTTGCTGGGCAGCTGGTGGAATCTGCAATCCTGTACCTGCAATAATAATAAACAAGATATAAGAGGTTTAGCCAGAAGATTAGATGCACAAAGGAGTTCCTATAGACCCAATAGTTTACAGTAACTGTTTAGCGTATATACCTTCAGCAAGTCTTGCCATCAATTGAAGTCTTCCAGTAGTTCCAAGGTCTATTCCAGTTCTTTCAAGCTCATCGCTGTCCAAAAATGAACTGGCATTGGAAGCATCTGTACGTTCTGTTACGTGCCCAACTTTCATAGGACGCCCTGCTAATTCAAAGCCATTTAATTGCTCAAGGGCTTTTTTGGCACATTCAGAATCCGAAAACTGAGGAAAAAAAAAAGGAACATTTTAGCATATACTAAGCGCGTCATACTTTCGATTACAAATGCACGAACATAGTACTTACAGTAATAAAGCCGTATCCCTTGGATCGCCCAGTCTCACTGTCCATCATAAGTTGAATGCTTTCAATCTACAAGAAGCAGATTTAGGACATGTAAACAAAATGTATATTTAAAAATGCTATTTGGAAGAACACACACAACCGATAAAAAAGGGTGCATGAGAAAATTCTCATGCACCGTTTTATCTTATTCACTATAGCCTGTGTCTGCGGTTTTCCTTGGGGCTGTGCGACAGGAGTGTTGGTAACTGCCTCAATTGCTGTGAGTTTTAGACCAGATAGCATACCTAAACTAACACTTATGATACCTAGGTCTATGGTAATTTTGAGCAATACAGTAGGAATCTGTAGAAAAAGTGGGGTCCCTTGCCGGGACTGCAGGTTTAAATGCACTGATCAATACATTAAATAAATCTCCAATTTTTATTGTTAGTTAATATAGCGAATGCAGAGCCCCTGTAAGATCGGTTAAAGTAATGTGGTCACAAAACAGTGTTGAATCTAGGGTAGCCACCGATCTGGGAATTCTCGCATTAGACTGTGTATTCGCAGTCTAATGCCGGGCAGCAACTGAGCACCCGCTGAAAAGCTGCCTGGCTTCACCCACGCCAGGCTTTGCACAGCGCGACATGGACAGAGATCACGCTGCACAGGCCACACAGCCGTTATGCCCGGTTCCAAGCTGCACCATCACATGGTAAGTAAATATGCATGGTATATTTTTTATTAGGGAAGCCAATCGATTGAGGATGTATCAAACCCGTATCCCAGGATTGGCTTCCTTAGTTGCATCCAAAGCTAAGAATGGTGAGTGCTGTGGATTAACGCACATTTCCCCCCCTCCAGTTCCACTTACTCTGCCAAAAGGTTCAAATATTCCACGCAGCATGTCCTCTGTTATGTTAAAGTGCAATGACCCAACATATAGCCGCATTGGTCCAGCAGTGCCTTTCTGTAAATTATTGGCCATTGCAGCAGCTCTATTCTTTTCAGCCTACAAATTTGAAATGAGGAAAGTCATACAGCAGCAGTGCACGATATGTAAATGTAAGGTTTAAACACTTGTCTATACAAAAAAAAAAAAAAAAAGCAGCTTTAAAAATAGGAGGAAGTTTTCATAATGAACACAGGAGCCAATTATACTTGTGTATAGTTTTAAGAGAATTTATTTTTAAAGTATCACCCCTTGGAAATTTGATACAACCTTTCAGTAAGGACATGAAGAACTAGGGGGAGTGACAGGAAAATGCACTGTTATCACACTCTTTAGCAAAGGCAATGTCAAGAAGACAAACTGTAAATCACACTAAAGGTGCAATACGCACTGTGTGTTTTGTTATAGATTGCATTGCATGTGTTTTCAATTATTTATTGTTTCTTATATAGCGCAGCATATTCCATTGCGCTTTACAATTGGAAACCGTGATTAAACAAACTGGGTAGTTACAAACAGACATGGAGGTAGGAGGGCCCTGCTCACAAGCTTACATCCGATGCGATGCAATGCAATCTAGTACAAAATGTTTGTGCAGCACATACTTTGTGCTGTTCGATGTGATGTACATGGAAACTTTGTTATTTCTTCAATTGGCCAGGCTCCTTCACACATAAGCATCTTTACACTCCATATAGTAATGCACTAATGATGCAAGTGAAATATTTTATAATGTATTGTAATCAAGAAAATATTAGCGCTTATTCAAGTCTTGCAGAATTGTCTTACGCTTAAAATCAGCTTAACCTGTAAGATATATTTTGATCCGTTAGAATACATATATAGCAAGAAGAGTCTAAATTGTCACAATGCTTACCTGAGAAGCCTGAACTATAATAGGAACACCCAAAACTCTCTGTCCTGTTAGACCAATTGCCAGAGGTACTGAGCTAACATCAACAAATTCCACATAAGCTATGCCTTTGGAACGCCTGGAATTTCTGTCTGAAATCATCCTCACATCACGAACCTAAGAAAATATATATTTTTTTTTAATTGGTAGTTTAAAAGTAATAAATAACTTAAAACCAAAATGTCAACAGTGCTTTAACAAAAAAACAAAAAAAAAAACCTTAATGCTTTACCTTTCCAACTGTGGAAAAAAATTCTTCAAGGTCCCTTGGTCGAATTCTTGCTGCCAGTTGCATACAAAACACAGTACGTGCATCTCTTTCTTCTGGTGTCAGATTATCAATTGGCTCTCTAAAAAAAGAGAGTAAAAAGATCTGTGAAAAGGACATAAACTGACAAATACTTAAAGTGCACAAGCTCCTAAATCCACCACTTTAACCACATAGCTCCAGAAGCAACCAATGGATAAGAGAACAACATTATTTTAAACCCAATATGAAAAAAATATAAATATTATATAAAATAACCAAGCATTACGTGGAATTTATGGAAGGACCACAATAAGCTTTACTGAATCACAGTAAGCTTACATTGGAAACTTCTATAATGAAATATGAAAATGACAAAAGTACACAGTAAATATACAGACAGAAAAAAATAATAAAGAAAAAGGCTTAGGGCACTGCAAATATGAAAACACATTTCCTATATAGAACATATAGTGCATGGGAATCAAATACAGAAGTTATAATGTGTCTAATTGTGACTTTACCTAACGGGACTTTTCTCTCTCTTTTGTGGACTTCTGCTCTTTGAACGACGCCTAGAAAGAAAAAAAGAAAGGTACGACAATTTAATAGTGAAGTGCTTAATACAGTCTTACAATGACCAATACATCAGTAAACTGTGCCTGTAAAAGCTAAACCCATACGCCAAAAGTACAGAACATGCATACATGAGCCATACCTTAGTTTCACGTTGTGAGGCACTCCCATCTTACCACGCATGGAACTACCAAATTTTGGTCCAGAACTAAAAAAGAAAAAAAGAAAAAACATTTAAGTCTCATTTTAAAAGTACTTTGAACACCTAAATGGGCACATGACCCATTCAAAGAAGACTTAATTGTTTAAATTAAAAAGGCTACTAATATCGGTACTTATGTAGTATCTGGGCACCCGATTTTAAAATAGGGTCAGGAAAATCGCATCGAATATCGCACACGATCTGATGCGATTTTCCATAGGATTCAATGTTAACATAGTCCTGTTCATTTCTCCACTATCCAAGTGGGCATAGAGTTGATTTTATAAAGCGTGGCGAGCGCTTGTTTTTCCCGCGGAAAAAATGTTTTCCGCGGGACTCGCCACGCTTCGGGCTCGGCGGCTCGCGACGCTTTATAAAATCAACTCTATGCCCACTTGGATAGTGGGGAAATGAACAGGACCTTGTTAACATTGAATCCTATGCAAAATAGCATCGAATCGCATGCGATATCGGATAAGATTTTGCCGAAAATCGTGTAGAATCGCATTTTAATGTATGCCTTAAGGTAAGGCATATAATCAGAAAATCGGCAGCCCAGATACTACATAAGTACCCTAATATCTTTCACGTGTGCGAGCAAACGTTTAACGTCTGTTAGAATTAGACATGTACAAGGTTTTTCTCTTCCTGGAGGAGATTCGTTTGTTTCCCTTGGTTGCCTTGGCTAAAGAGGAAGGACAAAACTAGAAGTCAACTATCCGCAAGATGACCTGCTCTCCCAAAACTGTGATATAATAAAAATAGAGGGTATATGTACAATACTTGATGTACTCACACTGGAGGTATTAGAAATAAAGTTCAAGTTATGAAATATTCCTCACTCAGATATACTAGAAAAAACAAAGGGATAAGTCAAAAATTCACAAACCCATCAGCAGGGAACATAAGTTGTGCAATAAATAAAGCTTAAAAATATGAAGTGTAAAACCTTGGGAGAGAAATTGAATAAAGTACCAGCTAATCATTTCCTAAGTCATTTCTCAAACAGCCTGTAACTCTGGCCACACATCAGACCAACTTTCCTCCAACCATCCAACTAGTTGGTTGGATGGAATAAAAACCTGGTACTGGATGGGAGCAAATGTAATTTGTAATTAAGTCATTTGTTTCCCAAATCTGAAAATGGACAACAACTGTCACTCAGACAATGTACTATAGTTGGACCTATTTGATTTAAAAATTTCCCTGAATGTTTTTGTCCATTCTCCTGAGTTTGTGAGCAAATAGCTAATTGGCATTTGCTTCCATACAGTACCAGATTTTCAGTCCAACCAACCAACTAGTTGGATGGTTGGAGGAAAGTTGGTCTGATGTGTGGCCAGCATAACACGACAGGAGCCAACTGGCTGGTACTTTATCTCCATCTACTTGATCTTTCTCCAAGAATTCATGCGAAATTCAATTGCACAAGAAGGGACCAAATGGCATTTGGCAACAGGTCCGATGCAATGTGTGGCTCCGTGTGCATTGCCCAAAAGCCTGCTAGTGTGAGCGGCTACAAAAGCAATCTGCAAGGCGGCTTGGATCACATGCAATATATTGTATGCAATCGTCCCACCAAGGCAGCTCATATGGGCTGTGCGGGGGTAGGGGGAATATTGAGATACGCAAAATGTGCTAAGATTGTGGCTCTTTTCCACTTAACATCTGGATTCATACACACTGCATAAAATGTTATTATACTGTGTTGTCTGAAACCTTCTGAAAGGTGTTAACTCTAATTCTAGTGACCAAAAAGGAGGATGGGTAAGTAAATCTTACCTGGAACTTTAATGTCTTCCAGTTTCTTAGCATTAATACATGTGTAGCGAAAGGTGCCCATACACTGTACAATTGCTGGGAGCGATGAGATGAGTGATCCCATCTCATTGCAGTTTAAAAAGTATCTGCTGAACATACTTTTCGCAAAACCTATGCAATCTAGTCCAAATTGTATCGTGTATGGGCACCTTAAGTGAATGCAGTGAATATAGTGAACGACAAAATTGTATACAATATTTTGTACATACTATGGACTTCGATAGCGCCCTCTGAACTTCCGATCTCTGCTCTTTGATCGGCTCCTTTTCCTCTCCTTACTGCGACTGCGTTTCCTCTCTCGGCTTTTACTTGTTTTTCTCTCCCGTTCCTTGCTACGTTTACGCTCCTTACTCTTGCTGCGCTTACGCTCACGGCTGCGACTTCTGCTTTTACTTTTCTTTTTCCTAAAGGATTAACAAAGACCAATCAAACTACTATTTTTAGGGCCACACTCGTACTGGATTTTCAATTACCAATGTAGATTTAATATGAATTCTTGATATCTGCATTAACAATATGCTAATTACACATATGACAAATGAATTACTCCCTTGGTTAGAAGCTATATAATAGTGTTTCCACTAGGCTGTTTTAGCGGAGCACCTGCATCCTGCCCGATTTTTAAAGGGCAGTAAGCGCCCTGCTAAAAAAGCCTGCCTTCCACCCTGCAGGTGAGACCGGGGAAGCCCGGCGCCGCTGTAGATAGCGATGCCCGGCGCTTCCTCGGCAGTGCAAAGTCTTCTGGGCAGCAATGCCCGCCCCCTTCTGTGACAACGGCGGCCGTGCCCGCCCCTTTTGTCATGACCAGGCACACCCCTTTTGTAACGTCGGCGGCCCGGGACCGCCCAAAATAGTGACATCGGCAGGCCCGGTCCGCCCTCTTCACGCTGCCTAATTTAAAGCTGCGCCCTGCCCGCCGAAGTTCCTAGAAGGAACACTAATATAATGAAATGGTTTAAGCTAGGATTTCTACAGGTTTATCTGGCAGCATCAGGTAAGAGCATTTAAAAAAAAAAAAAAAAAAAGGTACTTGTGTATTAGCACGGCGCCCATCGCATCCCACTAATTATGGCATGCGATGGGACCCGATTTGAGCCTTTCCCCGGGCTGAGTACAATTTTAATATCGCGTCGCATGCCATCCTGATGGGTAATGAGTATGTTAAATGCCCCCCCATTGTTAACGCCACCCTACTATCAATGCCAACCTGAAGCGTGGCGAGCGCAGCGGTACGCGTCCTCCGAACTTTTCATACCCCCACTATCCACATCAGGGTGCAGTTGATTTTATATAGTGTGGCGAGCGCAGCGCATTACTTCACAAGTAGTACGCGTCCGCTCACCACGCTCCGAGCTCGGTGGCTCGCCACACTATATAAAATCAACTCCACCCTGACGTGGATAGTGGGGGTATGAAAAGGTCGGAGGACGCGTACCGCAACCCCTAGCGGGCTCGCTGCGCTCGCCACGCTTCGGGTTGACGTTGATAGTGGGGTGGCGTTAACAATGGGGGGGGGGGGGGGGGGGGATTTAACCAGTCATTACCAATCAGGGTGGGTGTACAATGTAAAATCGGTTCGGGGGGGTGGTTAATATAAGAATAAGGCATCTGGGTGCCTGTACAATTAAAAATCGGGTAGAAACGCGTCTCATCGCATGCGATCATATCGTATGTGATGCGACACGGGGGTGCCGTGATAATACAGAAGTACCAAAAAAAGAAGAGCGTTTACATAGTAAGAACAGTTGGTTAGCAGCACTTCTACTAATCAGTGAAGTTACGATCTAAAAACCAATTGGACTGATTTTACATTTAAAAGGTACAGTTTTAATAAACATAAGTACCAATGGTATTCAATGGATTAGTATAGTATTCAATGCAATAATAAAATTATTAAAATCAAATATAAATAAAAGGCCTTTTGAAAAGTAGGTAAGGTTTGTTTAAAAGAGCGAAACACGTCAGTATTCTTCACACCCTCACAGCATCCTGGTTCCATGTGGTGACACTTGCAGTCGCTTGGACTGATCCGGACCAGCCCTAGACACGCCCACCAATTTAAAAATGATAACATGAGCGCCCTCCACCAGCTTTTATCACCGTCAGCAAATTCTCCATGGTGGACTGGACCTGCCTTAGACACCTTCTAGTAGGCAAATAGAAGTGCAGACTTTGCAAAGTTACATCGTGGACGGTAACCTTTCATTTCTCATTACCAAGTTGCTATAAGGGCATAACAGGAACGGACAACACCCACTTATACACCAGGAACCGTATTAGCATTTTAATCTTACATACCTAATTTTCAAAAGGCCTTTAATTTATTTATATTTATTATTGCATCCATTGAATACTATTGTTCCTTTTAGATGTTTAATAAAACTACTTTTAAATGTAAAAATCAGTCCAATTGGTTTTTAGTTATTTTTTTTCACTGATATCCAACTATTTTTTCTTCAGGTTTTCTGAGATAAGACTATCCCATCCCCAGCAGCTTCTAGTTAAGCAGGTCGTGTCACAACGCCACTATCACCCTTTAAGGGGTTCACCTTTTCTTTTTCCTGAGTTTATACAGTATTTATAAATCATGTGTTTAAGTACTTTTTATTTAGCAATTGGGTACTTGTGTATTTTGGCGGCGCCCCCGATGTCCACCGTACGATGAACGTATCGCATGCCATGCGATGCGATTTTGACCCCCTATACGATAAAAAATAGTATAAGCACCCTAAAGGGTGCTTTTGAGCACCCTAATGGGTGCTTACAATGTTAAATGCACCCCCACACTATAAACGTGAACCCGAAGCGAGGCGAGCGGCGGCGGTACGCGCCCTACGACCTTTTCATAACCCCACTATCCACGTCGGCGTGGAGTTGAGAATAGAATAGTGTGACGAGCGCAGCGAGCCACCGAGCCCGAAGCATGGCGAGCGCAGCGAGCCCCGCAGGGGACGCGGATACCTTCACAGGTTAACGCATCCCTTCGCAGGTATCCGCGTCCGCTCACCACGCTTCGGTGCGCTCGCCACACTATTCTATTCTCAACTCCACGCCGACGTGGATAGTGGGGGTATGAAAAGGTCGTAGGACGCGTACCGCTGCGCTCGCCATGCTTCGGGTTCACGTTTATAGTGGGGGGGGGGGGGGTGGCGTGGGGGTGCATTTAACATTGTAAGCACCCATTAGGGTGCTTAACATTGTATAAGCACCCATTAGGGTGCTTATACAATGTTAAATCGCATCGCATCGTATGGCATTGTATGCCATGTACAATGGCATACAATTTGAAAATTGTATGCCATCGTACACTATCGAACGATATCGCGTCGCATACCATCGTATGCGTTATGGTATGCGATGGGCGCCGCCAAAATACACAAGTACCAGCAATTGTGTCAGGATGAAAAAAATTATCTTGACATCCGATATGGGGTAGATGGTGAGTCAACCATTATTGCTACTACAGTAGTTGGTTGAGGTGTGCCAGTTAATCATTTCAGTATAATATTGTATATTTGTGCATATTAGCAAACTCAAAGGGTTTGAGTATCTTAAATCCCACAAAGTTTTGCAAGCAGACAGAGGTGGGAAGAGCAGTAAGGGGGAGGGACAGACTGATGACCCTGCATATGCTGGGTCCCTTTACTAATTTAATAAGCTGCAAGTAAAGAAAGTTGCTAGGTTAATGCCAAAAAGGATCACAATGGAAATATTCTAAATGCGCTCAAAAAGGGATTTTTGTAAGAACTTACCGTTCGAATCCCTTTCTCTGATATGGTCCTGGTGACACAGCTCAACACTGGGATGTAGGAGGGTCCGAAGGAGCCAGGCACCTATCCTAAAGCTTTAGAGGGTAGGCTCCTCCCCTACTGCATCCCTGGACTCTTCAGTTCAACTTTCAAAGCCACTGGAATACATTAGGGATTCGAACGGTAAGTTCTTACAAAAATCCCTTTTTCTCTTTCAATGGTCCTGGTGACACAGCTCAACACTGGGACGTTCCAGAGCCGGTCCTTTGGGAGGGTACGCTCAGGTCTGCAGCTCTCAGCACTGCTCGCCCGAATGATGCGTCCTCCGACGCGAACTCATGGAATCTATAGAATTTGGCAAATGTGTGAACAGATGACCAAGTGGCAGCTCTGCAAACCTGCTCTGCTGTGGCCCCATGTCGAACCGCCCAAGAGGTGGCAACTGACCTGGTGGTATGCGCATTTATTTTGGCCGGTACTGGTCTACCCACTTTGGTGTAAGCAAAGGCTATCATAGACCGCAACCACCTAGCAATAGTCTGCTTAGATGCAGGCCAACCAATTTTGTGTACGTCATACAATACCAACAATGTGTCAGTCTTCCTGACACTCTTCACTCTGTCCACATATATGCGTAAGGCACGCACAACATCCAAAGTTCTCAATTTGTCCCTTTTCTTAGAACCCTCTGGGGGTTGAAACACAGGTAGAACAATCTCCTGATTTAAATGGAAGGTAGATACCACCTTCGGTAAAAACTGAGGCACTGTTCTTAAAACAGCCCTGTCATCATGAAAAATTAAGAAGGGAGATTTACATGATAAAGCTCCCAACTCTGAAACTCTTTTAGCAGATGCTACTGCTAACAAAAATACTAGCTTCCACGTAAGAAACTTAAAGTCAGCCGACCTTAAAGGTTCAAAAGGTGCCTTTTGAAGGCATTCCAAAACCAGTGATAGATCCCAAGGAGCTACTGGTTGCTTGTATGGAGGCTTCAACCTGGATACTCCTTGTAAAAAAGTTTGAATTTCCGGCAAAATGGCTATCTTTTTCTGGAAATAGATGGACAAGGCCGAGATCTGCACCTTCAGTGACTGAAGGCTTAGGCCCGATGAAAAACCATCTTGTAAGAATTCCATCATTCTTGATAGCTTAAAATGAGATGTATGAGCCTTTCTTCTCTCACACCATCGAATGTAAGTCTTCCAGACTCTATAATAATTTGCCGAAGATACAGCTTTTCTGGCCTTTATCATCGTCTGTACTACTGCGTCAGAAAACCCTTTTCTTTTTAAAATGATGGTTTCAATAGCCAGGCCGTCAAAATCAATCGATCTGAATCCAGGTGATTGAATGGGCCTTGTCTTAGAAGGTCTGGTCTCAGAGGTAGACGCCATGAGTCCACAGACAACCTCTGAAGCCTCGAGTACCAGGATCTCCTTGGCCAATCTGGGGCCACTAAGATCACTGGAACCTTCTGCCCTTGTATTTTCTTTAGAAGTCTCGGTAACATTGGTACAGGTGGGAATGCATAAAGGAGATCTCCCTGCCAGTGAATAGTCATGGCATCCACTGCCTCCGCTAGTGGATCCCTTGTTCTGGCATAGAACCTGGGCACTTGACGGTTGATCCTGGATGCCATCAGGTCCACATCCGGAGTTCCCCACCTCGAAGTGATTTGGTGAAACACCTGAGGGTGTAAGCTCCATTCCCCTTCCTTGAGCTCCTCCCTGCTCAGGAAGTCGGCTTCTATATTCTCTATCCCCGGGATGAATATAGCCGATACAGCTGGAACATTCTGTTCCGCCCATAGGAAGATTCTGGACACCTCCCACATGGCCAATCTGCTGCGTGTACCTCCCTGGTGATTCAGATACGCCACAGCTGTGGCATTGTCGGTCTGAATCCTCAAAGGGAGGTTCTGTAACCTGTCTCCCGCCAAGGAAATCACTTTCCAGACAGCTCTCAGCTCCAAGATGTTGATTGGTAACGCTGATTCCTCTGCCGTCCACAGGCCCTGAAGCCTGAGATCCAGGACTACTGCCCCCCAGCCCCTGAGACTGGCGTCGGTAGTTACTATCAACCAGTCCCAGGTCTGTAATGACCGACCCCACTGAAGTGAATCTATTTCTGTCCACCACTTCAAGGATTCTCGGGTGTCCGAAGACAGCACTATCATCTCGGATTTCATGGTCAAAGTGTTTCCTGACCAGGCTGACAAGATGTTCCATTGGAACCTCCGAGAGTGGAACCTGGCAAATTGAAGCGTCTCGAATGACGCCACCATCTTCCCCAGAAGCTTGAGGCACCTCCATACTGAAATGCTCTGAGCCCTGAGAATCTCCTGGACTAGGGTGACCAGATCCCTGGCCTTTACCTCCGTGAGGAATACCCGATGAAGATGGGTGTCTAGTATGACTCCCAGGAATTGGAGCCTTTGCGACGGTACCAACTGAGATTTTTGCAAATTTAAAATCCAGCCGTGAGCCTGCAAAAAACTGATGGCCTCTGCCAAATGACTCTGCAGCAAGACTGCTGACTCTGCTTTGAACAGGAGATCGTCCAAATAGGGTATGACTGTGATTCCCCTGAGCCTCAGCACCGCCGCCATTACTGACATTATCTTTGTGAATACCCTTGGCGCGGTTGCTAGCCCAAAGGGTAACGCCCGGAATTGTAAATGCAGGTCTCCTATGGCAAACCTCAATAAGGTCTGATGCTCCGGGTGTATAGGAACGTGCAAATATGCGTCCTGGACATCCATGGACGCCAAAAATTCTCCCTGGTCCAGACTCAGGAGTACTGACCGTAGGGACTCCATTTTGAAATGGTCTACCCATAAATGAACATTTAGGGATTTCAAATTTAGTATTGGTCTGAAAGACCCGTCTGGTTTGGGCACCAGGAACAGCGTGGAGTAAAAGCCTTTCTTCCACTCTGCCCTGGGGACTGGTGTAACCACCCCTATCTCCAAAAGGGAGTGAGCTGCTCTCACAAGAGCTGTACGAAGCCGTGCCTCCTTTGGTAAGGATGTGGGGATGAACCTCTTCGGAGGCGGCCCTCTGTAAGGGATTTTGTAACCCTGTGTTATAATATCTAACACCCAGGCATCCTGGCCTAAAGCAGTCCAAGCGTCCCTGAAGAGTGTGAGACGCCCCCCCACTTTTGTCACTGTCGGGCGAAGCCCCTGACAGTCATGCAGAGGGTTTATCCTCTCCCTTTGTGGCTGGCTTCTTGTGAAAAGAGCCAAATTTTGACTTCTGTGTCTTGCCTCTAGAGGACTGAAACCTTCCCCTGAAAGACTGTCCTCGAAAGGACGCACCACCTCTAGGGGAGGGCCGAAAGGACGGCTTAAAAGCAGAAAATCTTGACATCTGCTTTGCTGAGGAGGCCGGCAGGAATGTACTTTTGCCGCCCGTGGCCTGTTTTATAATCTCCTCTAGCTCGGTACCAAAGAGTACCTTTCCTTTGAAGGCTAATGTTTCCAGAGCCTTCTTGGACTCATTATCTGCTTCCCAGGCTTTAAGCCAAAGCACTCTCCTGGCATTAATGGAGACTGTGGACACTCTGGTAGCCATTTTAATAGCTTCCTCCTCTGCTTCCACTGCATATTCTGCTGCTGCCTTAATCTTTTCTGCAAGCAGTAATGCACCAGGGTCAGCCTGCAGCACGGTGCATAATTCACCAGCCCACTCTATCATGGCCTTAGAGACCCAGGCTGAAGCAATAAGGGGCCTTAAGGTAAACCCCACCCCTTCAAAGATAGCTTTGAGGTTTCCCTCCAGCTTTTTATCCACAGAATCTTTGAAAGCTGCACCGCCCTGTACTGGTAATACAGTAGCCTTGGACAAACGTGCCACTGAAGCATCCACCACTGGGACCTTTTCCCAGAGCTCCGCATGAGACTCTGGCATGGGGTACAGACTAAGGAATCGCTTAGGCATCTGAAGCCTCTTATCAGGAGTTTTCCAAGCTCCTTCTAATAATTCCTGTAACCCCTCATCTGAAGGAAAAGTAACAGCCTCCTTCCGCTGTCGCTTAAAAACACCCTTAACAGGAGTCTTATCCTCCACAGTCAGCTTTAAAGCCTGCTTCACAGCTACAATGAGATCCTCTATACCAGCAGCAGAGTTCTCTTCCAAATCATCACCCTGATCCCAGGGGATGTCATTATACTCTCCTTCCTCTTCATCTACCACAGTAGTTAAAGCATAAGACCTTCTAGGGGTCCCTGCCACATCATCCATTTTGTCCAGCATTTCACTGAACCTGTTAATCCCTTTTGCAGTATCCTGCATCACCTGAATCAGTGCAGGATCTGCCTGGGTAAGAGGCAAGGAGCCAGACGACTGCTGAGATGATGGCATAGGTCTCTGTGATTCTACCAGCCCATCACTCTGCCTGTCCAAAAGCTGCACCAAAGCGTTTACTGACCTGCCTAGGGCCCTGGCCCACGCAGGTTCCATATGCTCTGCCCTATGGGGATCGCTGCCCATGGGTCTCACATCAGCGCAAGTAATACATAAGCCCCCCTTGGCCATCTGCTCAGGGACAAACTTTTGTGTGCAAACATTGCACGCGCTCAGTGCATTAAGGGCTCCCTCCCCCAAAACCACAGCCTGATGCTCAGACATGATGCAAGTGATAATTGTATATCTAACAGTATACACAGTGCAAACAATTGTACAAGCGCTTATACAAAGTCAATGCACCCAGTCACTTAGCTGTCTGTAGGTTTCTCTGCGGGGAAGCGATGCCCAGGAAATCCAAGTCACTCTGCCAGGATCAATTCGCCAGCTCAGCTCCGCTGCAAGCGTTCTGAAAGGCGCCAAAGTCAGAGTGAAGGAAGAGACCAAAGTCCCTGCTGCTGCGGGGTCCGTGACCTTTTGGCGCCAACCACCCCCAGCTAGCCGCTCCTTAGGTAGGATTTCCTTGTTCCAGTGTCTCCCCCTCAAATGGGGACCACTTGGAACATGCCTGTCACAGCGCTGCTGTCCTCTCAGTCAGGAGCTCAGCGTGTAAGCTCCGCATAAAATGGCCGCCGCCATCACGGAGCGCCTGTCCCCCATGATCCCCACCTAACTGTGGAGCCGGTTTCAGGCAGCTCCGGAGCCCAGGCAGCCTCTTAATAGAGGCTATGAGCGCAGCACAGGGAGACCAGACAGCGTCTACCCTGTGCACAGATAGCTGACAGGACGCGCTTCTGTCAGCTCCTGCTGCGCTAGCAGTGTGAGGATTCACTATGAAAATCCTCACACTGTGCCTACCTAGCTAGGGTAATAGTTAATAAAATAATAAAAATCCCCTAACTACTCTAATTCTTCGGCTGCTCCTGCAGCCCTTTAGAATAGCACCCACTCCAGTGGGCACCTAACACGAACTGAAGAGTCCAGGGATGCAGTAGGGGAGGAGCCTACCCTCTAAAGCTTTAGGATAGGTGCCTGGCTCCTTCGGACCCTCCTACATCCCAGTGTTGAGCTGTGTCACCAGGACCATTGAAAGAGAAAAAGTGTTTCTGGTAGTAATGTAATGACTGAGCAATTACAGCAGACCAAGATTTACTTATTTTTTACAGTTCCTTATATAGTGCAGTAAATTCCGTACTTTACAATTTGCTCTGTAGAAAAAACTTACGCCCATTAAATGGTTCATATACTAAAACGGACTTACTGCACCAACAACAATTTACTACACAGCTAAATTTTATTAAAACTAAAAAATAAATATTGAAACTCACTTCTTACTGCGCTCCTCATGTCCATTAGCACTGTTCAATTTGTTCTCGTCCTAAGCAGGGTTGATAGAAGAACATCATGAGGACGAGGAGGAAATAGTTCAAGTGGGCAAAGGATAAAGGGGATTGGAATGAGAGAATAAAAAAAAAAATTTAATGACTAGGTAACTAATAAAACTTGTGTGGAAAGCTAAAAAATAAAATATATATTTACATGGGAAATTGTTTATAGTGCTCCACTATGAATTGTTTATAGTGCTCCACTATGATGTAAATATTCTATAAAATCTAGATTTAGTGAAAACTTGGCTTAGTAATCTGTACTTAAACAATTGATGTAGTAGAGCATCCAGTGACTGTAAAATGCTGATGCTGTAGTTTTGTATACATGTGGTAAGCAGTATTGGTTTAAACACTGATTGGGTGCTGTGGTCCATATGATCAGTACCAAAGGCTATCGTTTGCCTAAGCCTCAAGTGGCCACGCTAGCAGCAACCACTATCCATTTCCTGTGACCGATGCCATTCCTGTGATCTTCGCCCATTTTCGTTGGTGGGTTGGGACTGTAAGAGCTTGATGCCACCTCTGTCACACATCTCGCCCTGAAGCAAACAGGGATTCACACTGCTTTAGTAACGTCGACTCCCAAGAAAATTCAGCAAATATGTACCTGTCCAGCCTATTACATTATCCTATTGCCATAGCTGTTTAGAAGCATCCATTAAGGCTTATTAAGCCAAAATATTAAGATCAGGGTCTTCAAAGCTAAGGGATAGTTACTATTACAATAAAATACAGAACTACAAGTTTATCTAGTCAAAGAAACGTGGTAAATATACCACAATCAGTATTAGAACAAAGGGAAGTATTTTAACTATAAAACTTGCATAGTAATGCTATACTGGGCTTATCTCTGCTTTTGCATGCAAACAAATTAAATCCCCAAACATGAGGACGTACATTTTTAAAAATCGCCAAAAACAGGAAATTTGAATGAACGTACGGAGTACGTTAGTTTGAATCTGTAAGCATATTAAGGAATTTCGCTGAACTTAAGGCTCAGGACAGCATAATAGCCATATCAGATTTAAATGAATAGACATGTTTTAGTGGGAGATCCAAGAATCTTGTCACATTTATTTCTTTATTCAGAGGCTGAAGGCTTCCTGTTTTCATGTGAAACTTTTCACCAGTTTTTCTTTCCTTTTAATTAAAAAAAATAAAATAAAATAGATACAAAATATTTTAATGTGCAGACTATAATCTGCTTCAACTGCCCTATACTTGGCTGGTGAAAGTGGATATTCTTGGAACCCCGTTTCTTTCCCAAAACCACTGCATTCACCTTGTTGCTATGCCAAACCGAGGCTCGGCAGTTCATAGGCAAGTCTTTTTACCTAGGGGACCACGGTACAGCGATACGTCACTCAATTACTACCTTATGATTGACAGTTCACACTGGAATCAAAGGTGAATTCATGGGAGTAGAGGTGATATATCGTTAGGCAAGTCTACAAAAAGAGATAGATGGGCATTTATTTATCACGCTGAAGTCAAACTACTGCACATAATTAATACATCAACAGTAAATATTTACGTTTCAAGTTAAGCAACATCGCCAAGGGATAAGTCACGTCACGAGAGCTCCAGGGGTGTTAGTTTACAATTCTGCAGTAGTTTCAAGTATTAACTAAGTTCCTTAAAACAAATAGCACATGGCAGATCGTTCTCACCTTCCTGTAAGGAGCTTCAAGCATAGCTTCAATGTCAATGTCATCTGCCATTTTGGTTGATCTATAAAAAGAATACAAGAACATTCAAATAATGCAAACATATGCAGACATGTTTTATACCGCTCTCAATGGCAATAGACCAAGATACTGCGTAACAGTCTGTATCCTTATTGAATTTGAGTAATTTTTTACTTGAATTTGTCTAAGGTGCAAAAACTAGAAATGGTTTGACAGCTAAAAGGTCTCTTTGATATATCATTTCCAGACCATAAGGTTTTGACTTAATTTTAATCACGCTATTTGTCACAACCATTTGCTAACAAGACTACTGTATTTCTCACTGCAGGCATGCAGTCCTTTAGTCAATCAATAGGTCAACCATTAGATCAAGATGGTAAAAAGATCCACAAGATAATGGCGGTCACAATTTCTCCATTTTTTTTTTTAGACTTCACCATCCACATGGACTACTATTGGGAACAGTAATCTGTGCTCAACACAGTAGTAGCGGAGCATGGCACCTTGTCTAAAGCATGGCAAGTGAAGTGAGCTATGCAAGGGGGACGCAATACCCTAATTGGGCGTCCATGTGCTAAGAGCAAAAATAGACACCCCAAAAAACCTCAACCATTTTTGCGACACCCTAATGTACCATACGCAGCACCCACTTAAAAAGTACAATCAATGTTTTCAAATAATTCCATTACTATGTAAAATACTTAATTACTAAATAAACAAACATTCCAAAACTGTGCCATTCCCCACTAGGACTGACTGGCCTGTACGCTCCCTCAGGTATTTTTGTCAGGTCTAGAAACACAAACAGGTAAGAGCTGACAAAATTGGTTGCATAAAGCAGGGGAGAGCATGTATTTGATAAAATTATATTGATTACAATTGAGACATAGAACTGAAATAAACTTTATATTATACACACACTAGTGCAGAAGTTTCCCAGTTCCCCTTATTAACCAAGAGAATGTAGCAGCTGGGTGAAATGTAGCTTTAATTTATCTTTTGGTGTGGGACGTAGACTTTCCGTAACAAAATTACATGATATTTTGTAGCAACATGTTTAAACTGTTACTATTTCTAAATAATGCAATGCAAGCAAGTTTCTTGCAAGTGCAGTGAAAAAGTTTCTGCTCAAGTTCTCAGTAACAAGAATATAAAATTACCACTGTTCTGTTTTCATACAATCAGTAACTTTTGTATTAATGTTTTCAAAACCCATTAACGAAATTAGAACGGAGCTGTACAATGCCCTTTTTTTCTAAGCAATTCCTGAGAAGCACATAAGAAATGTAAAAAAAAAAAAAACACACACACCTAACATTATCAGTTATCAAACACTTGCACAGCTGCAAAATTTTGATCACTAAAGTTACCTACACAGGGTGATTTCTGCCATTTTCTAAGTGTTATGTTAGAAAGTGTTCGTGTTACATAAATATTTACTTTGGTACTTATATAGGGGGGGGGGGGGGGGGGGGGGGAGCCCAATATGATATAAGCTGAACAATAAAGGAGGCACTTTACAGTGCTTGCAAAGGTTTGTTTCAAATAAGTGCATCAAAGTTTCAGAGAATTTAACCCCTTATGCAGGGTTTAAATTCCCCAAAGTGTTGAAGAACTTTGATACAAATATACTTTAAGCACTGGCAGTCTGAGTGCCACCTTTATTTTTTAGTATATATACCCTATACCATGGGTCTTCAAACTGTGGCCCTCCAGATGTTGTGAAACTACAAATCACAGCATGCCTTGCCACAGTTTTGCTATAAGGGAGTGTTAAAATTGTGGCAAGGCATGCTGGGATTTGTAGTTTCACAACATCTGGAGGGCCACAGTTTGAAGACACATGCCCTATACCTTTCACAACCCATGCAGTTCCTCATTCATGCCGGAGATGTTGCTCTCTGCTGTCATACTGCTAGCACAGATTGGTCTGTCTTTCAGTGTTGAGATACTGACAAACAAAACCAAAGCAGAGAGCGACAACAAAGGCAGAAAATGCACGGGTTTTGAAAATTGTAGTGTGCTACAATATAGACTACACCCTACATATATATAGCATGTGCATTTCTACCACTAAAACGTGGAGGAAGTAACGAGAGCTGCACAATCGAAGTGCGGGCGGTTCCTAATCTCCTGTCTTAAGTGTCAGGATATTGCTGGGCACAATTCAAATCATTGGTTTTTGCTTGTCATGCCTAAACAGAACGGGTATAGCAGCATAAACCAGTTAAACCTTACCAGTGTACTGGGTGCCATGCGGAAGTGCTGTTTGGGTCCCCAAACTTTGGGCACATTACAACTCACCACCTCTGGGGGCTGCATGCTGAAATGTGAAGCACTGCAGTAGTTTACATCCGAATGAGATAATTTCATTGCACAGTCAGGTGCCATTTAGTGGCTACCAGCACGATAAACAACTGAACTACCCCCAAAGAGTTGGTGGCAGCCGGACAGACCAATACACCAACCTTACGGGTAGATAAATTGAGACTTATTGGGTGGGTGGGTTGGGAAGAACTAGTCTATTCAATGCTGCCGTTACGGACAGCATTGATGAGTGTCAGAAACGTCTGTGGATTGTTGAATTAGTGTCGGAAGCTGGCGAAATGGTCGGCATTCTCGCTGCTGTGTTGTTTTGGCAGTCAGAATCCCGATTTAAATACCCCCTTAGGCTTATTGCTTTTACTGCTAAAATAATGTAGCCAAAATCAAAAGCTAAAACATTGATACTGGACCTAGTTGGTAACTTGATTTTTAGAATGGTTGTTAAGAGTACAAAAAAAAAAAAAAAAAAAAAAAAAACCACATCGAGGATGCAGCTATTTGCTTCATGAAATTCTCATTTTAAGTAGAAAAAAAAATAAAATGTAATTTAGGCAGATTAATACTAACAAAAATGGACAAAGTTTGCCAGTAGAGGATTCAAAATCTTTACCACCTAGACTAGAACATTCTTTTTTAATCTTTAAGTGAACAAGAATCTTCTGCTAGGAAGTTCTCACCTACTGTAAGTTTTCTTAAGGTGCCCCCTACACTATAGCCTTCAAAACATCTAAATACAGTATAGCTACTTTTCCCATTGATCTGCCATGGTTGTAAAACAGAAAAAGATTATCCATGTTTAAATGGCGGCCGAGGGAGGAACAATCACAAGCTGAATCAGCTGTAGCCGCTGGGTCTCCAATGAGTTGAAACCTTAGGAAAAATTTGGTATGTTAGTATAACACTGAACAAAACGGAGATTGACACATCTTTTTTGGATAAAATATAACAAAGTAAAAAAAATAAATGACTCAGCTAATAGGTACTGTATCTTACAGAAATTATGCTATGTTGTAGTAGCTACTGCTAGGTTACATAAAACTCTTGAAGGAAGGCATAACTACAGTACATGTTTCAAGTACCCTTTAACGGTTCCATGAAAAAAGTTGATTGCACTGTAGTTACCATATTCGTTCTATAGTAAAAATTCACTGTTTAAAGCTGTGTTGTAACAAAATAGATCCCCAACAATTTAAGACTACTGTGAAACTGGCAAACATTGAGCCTGCATGTAATGGTAAATGAAATAGAAGTTGGATGGGGGGAGGGGGGTTGAAATCAAAGTAAATAATATGTTGTTTGCAAGAAGGACAATTTATGACTTGATGCAGGTGCCTTGAAGCAAAAGTTTCCACTAAAACACTCCCCTACATTTTAAAATATAGTCTAAAGATCTTAGACATTTAGCAAATCTGTGTATAGTGATCATTCAATACCTTCCGTGCACTTATTTTTGGAGTGCAAAACAAGTCCAATACAAATTGTAAAACACTACCGTATATACCTAGAATATATAGTATTTAGCCTAGAATAGAACTACTATGCTTATGGTAAAAGGTATGATTTGTGTACTTTTCTCCCAATTTGGACTGATCAGGCCAAGATATCTGGTGAAAAGGGTCATATTGTATTTGTTTTTTCTGATTCCAAGTGCACATCGCAGATCACAAGTGCTGCACGGAGGATTTGTAAGATCTCTTACAATACACGCAAACGGACCACAATCATACACAATCCTGCCACCTGGGAAGCTAGGGGAACATCATAACTGTATGGGCACCATAAGAATCAATAAACTACACATTACAGATGTATCCTTATAGTGTTTATGCATGCAAAGCACTGGCTACCCAAGGGCACATGTCAACAGATTACACAAGCACCATGTTTCAAGCTATATCACACATTGCATACGCACAGCAAGCCATCACACATTACATGTACACACACGTCATACATTACATTCACAGAGCATACAGTCACATCATGTAATACATAGGAGGGGGCTGGCAGTGAGGCCTAGGAACATCAAGGAGCAGCCAGTCACGCAGAGGACATACGTGTAAACGCACAGGCTGTAGGGAAGGCTGCTGTAGGTCGTAACCCTGGTCACGGTTATTTAGCATCGAATAAAAACCATGTCCCCGTACTCGAACCCCCCTCACACGGCGTCAGAGCGCTGAGCGACTTACCTGAGGCGTGCCGGTCTGGTGGCTGCTAGGCCTCGGCCTTGTTTATGGCGAGAGCGGAACGGCGTTGAATCTACAAAGAGAACAACGCGTCGTTACAGAGCCGGTGCGCAGAGCGCGTGAGCAGGATGGAGGAGACAGAGAGGCGGACAGGAGCGGCAGCGGCGGCCGGCCTGGGACAGAATTAGGAACTTTAGGGCGGGAAGATGACGGGGCCGTGTAATGGCAAACCTTCGTCTGCTCGAAATGGCGGCCGCCAGACTTCTCTAACACCCGCACGGGGTTTCCAACGGACTGAGGCAGGGGTAGCGCGTGACGTCAGGGGAAAGGGGCGTGGCGTACACGCCGTCGCTCATTCTCTAGGTGGTGCAGCTCGTGCGCCGCCTCTGTCTTGTCCTTGCATTTTCACTGTCCCAATACAAACAATGCGGGTGGTGGGGGCGGCCGCGGCACTGCTGCAACTAATGGCTCTGCTGCTGGGTCACTGCAGTTTCTGCTGCTGCGCGCACGGTTGTGCAACATTTGTTTTTGAGGAATAGATAAACTTTTTTTTTGTCTTTCCCACATGGGAGGATTACACGTAATGTTTAGACGTCTATCCTAATGGATAAGCAGCGGTGTGTGGGTGACAAAGGGAAATGCGATGGGCAAGAGGCATGTGAAAGGCACGTTTATATACACATATTACTTGTAGTATGTACTGTAACAAGCTTTTCTCAATTGCATCACACATTGGGGCGCTTTAGGGCTTGTTTGTTTTATAGTATTTGAATATTTATTGTGTATATAACACTTCAAGTTTAGCTGAATATAGAATTTTACGAATGCTCAGCTAATCAGGTTTAACGTTATCCATCATTCGAGTGGTGTGTATGCAGCGCAAACAGTTGCACAGTAGGATGTTATTATTTAATTGGCAGGCTCTCTTGTGTATACGCGCAGGGGAGCAATGGTGAGTGTCTGCGCATTTATGCACATGTTCAGGCGGGCACGGCGAACTGCTAGCCCACCTTCACATTGCCTCCCAGTGCATGGGCCATGAGAGGTTGCGCCCATGGGAACGCCTAACGTTTCTTGGCCGCACGCATGCAAGCTCCCATCCGCACGTATGTGAGCTCCCATACACCGGAGCTTTCATCCCTGACCCCTGGAGAAAGGGAGCCTCGCAGATGGGAGAGGACGAGAGAGACTGAGGAGGAAGGGAAGCGGAGACAGAGGGCGCGGGATCCACAGCCCGGCCATAGGAGTATACCACGGCATCCAGCAGGATCCCCCGAATGCGTCACCCGTCTGCGACACATGCGGGCATCAGTTCGGCCCCCGGCAATGAGGGAAGAGGAGTCCACCATGCACCAGCAGGATCCCCCTGCCACAGCACAGGTGGTACTCCGGCCAGAGCCGAATTTCCCATTAGGCACGTGAGGCACGTGCCTAGGGGCGGCATATGTTTGGGGGCGGCACTTGGATGCCTGTGATGGTACTGTCAGCCCAAAGTGTACCAATAACTGCAAAATATCCACTGTACTGTACTGTATTCCATCTTAAATAGAGTGTAAATGATAGGACATGCAGATACTGCCCCTGTATACTGTCCTACTTAGTAATATGTATACATAATAAAAGAACGTCACAGTTAGTGGCTTTTTTTAATAAATCCATTATATTGGCTATTATCAAATGAGGGCTTATAAGTAATCAATAAAAATAATATAATTAGACAGGGGGTGGCGTTATTGTTGTGCCTAGGGGCGCCGTCATCCCTAAATCCGCCCCTGACTCCGGCCTGCAGTGCCCCAGTAGTCTGCAGGAGCCTGTCTGCCCTCACCAATGCTCCAGCTCCAGGTGAACCCCGCGGTAGATCCCAAGGGAGGAGGTGCCACTATACTATCAGGGGTGGCCCAGAGAGGGCCCAACTACGTCCCCCGGCCTCACAGACTCTTCCGCCCCTGGCCTCACTGACTCAGGGTGTTGAAGCAGTGACATTGGTGGCCTTGCTAGCTGTCATAGGTTGGCACTGTTAAGGCCATCTGCACCTGGCTGGGGAGAGGAGCAAAGCATGGAGTAGACCAGTGGTCTCCAACCTTTTTTGGGGCGTGAGCTACTCGCGGCAAAATAAACCACCCGAAGAGCTACTAAAAAAGGAAATCTGCCTAATAACCAAATAATGCCCTTTACACATTATGCCACACACTGTGATGCACCTGACACATTATGCCACATACCGCAATGCCCCAGACACAATATGCCACACACTGTCCAATATGCCGCATAGATACATACCAACACTGGAGGCAGAGAAGAAGGGACAACTGTGCTCCTGCGAGGCCATATCCCCCATTTTTCTGCTATGGGGGCTTGGCCAGCACTCTGAGAGCTGCTGGCATTGCCCCCAGCCTCTCTGAATACACGCTGTGCCATAGATACACATGCCACCAGCAGTGCCAGTTACACAATGTCCCCCATAATGCCATACACACAATTCCCCCAGCACTGCCAGATAAACAATGCCCACCGATTGTGGTGCCATTCTAAATAAATTCTCTGGCTGTACTCTGTGCGCGTGCCCTAGGTGCTTGCCAAAAAATGGGTGTAGCCACATGACAAATGGGGTGCAGCCAATGAAAATGTGGGTGTGATACACATATGCCTCCAATAGTGCAGTGCCAGATATACATATGCCCCCAATAGTGCCAGATACACAAATGCTCCCACGGTGCCAGGTATGCACCCACAGTGCCAGCAAGCTGGTATTTGCCCTACAGTGCCAGAAAGCTGGTATGCCCCCACAGTGCCAGAAAGCTGGTATGCCCCCACAGTGCCACAGACTGCTATGCCCCCACAGTGTCAGAAAGATGGTATGCTCCCACAGTGCCAGAAAGCAGGTATGCCCCCACAGTGCCACAAACTGCTATGCCCCCACAGTGCTAGATTCCCAGCAGCAGCACTCACCGTTGTTGCTGCTGCTGCAGGGCGGGGAGAGGACGGTCCAGCATCCCCCTGCAGTGCTGTCATGTTGCCAAGGTGAGGAGAGTACAGCACACCACGCGTCTCTCCTTCCCCCCTCACTTCCCTTGTGACTCGGCCGTCCACCAATTAAAGATTGGCTGCAGGGCCCACAAGCTCTGATTGGCGGATGACCCAGTCACAAGGATGCACAGTGAGGGGTAGGAGAAACGCGCAATGTGCTCTCCTCCCCTCAGAGAGGGGGAAGGAAACCGGCAGCGGAAGCGGGTAATGGAGGGGCGTACTGCGGGTGGCTGCAGAGTAGTCAAGCCATCTGGAGTGATGGGTTAGCGACTACTGGAGTAGACTCACTGAGATTGTTGGCTGCTGGTCAGTGCCAGTGCCATCTTAACATATGGGCTTACTGGATAGCTGCCCTAGGGCCCCACAATTCTAGGGGCCTTCAAGCAGGGGTACACATACAAAAGAAAGTAAGCAATATTGTGTATGCACTGAAGGTGCCCAAACACGGTGCGATGATCACACCCATTATGGGCCGAATCGCAACGCATGAGGTTTGTGTGCGATGCGACCTGAGGGCTGTACAAAATCTATGTGCAGCACATACTTTTTGTACTGTGCGATGAGATGCACCCACCATGTATGGGCACCTTGAGAGTCGTATAATGAAAAATAAAATATAACTTTTATTATTAAATCTGATCAAATCTGTGAAATATTAAAATACAGTAAGTGAAAAAAAGAAATAAAAAAAGGGTATTAAAATGTAAGTAGCCACTGCCTATAATCAGTATATTAAGGACAATATACATCCTGTATGTGCTTTATGTTACCTGTTGTTACTGTGTAAGATTAAATCCTGTTCAGATAAACACTATCACTCTTGTTTCTTTTTCAGCAAGAGTTTTTCTGAATTCATGAGTGTATAAATATGTGTCAAACCTTGTTTCAGTGTCTTCAATTAAACCATGGTTGCCTGCCTGACCCTCTCCATTAAGGTGCGTACACACTGCTGCAATTTGTCATGAAATCGCTGGCAAAATGGTCGCTCAGTGACCATATTGCCAGTAATTTCATTTGCAGCCAGCGATACATGCCTGTGAGCGCGCTCCCGCGGCCAGCCCTTCATGGTCGCTGGTCGCAGGAGCTTGCTCCTCCGATTCTCCCCCAAAATTGCTGGTCGCTGGTGCACAAAGCACTGTGCACCAGCGACAAGCGACACCTGCTAGTCCAGCGCCGGCCGTTTCACCGCCCACCCGCCGTGTCACCGCCCACCCGCCCCGGCTTCTACAGTACCTCCGCTCCGTTTCTCTGCCCGCGCTTACAGCAGCATCTCCCCCCATCAGCACGCTAGTCCTGACTCCTGCACAGCCGCACTATTACGTGCATAGGCTGTAGTAGATGGCATTGGTGTTGGGCAGCATGATTATGTTCATGCTGCCCATCGATGGTGATTTGCACCATCGGTGGGCAGCATGAGCATTACCATGCTGCCCCACACCAATACTATGTGACATAAAAAAAAAATGAAGGGGCATTGGTGTGCGGCAGCATGATTATGTTCATGCTGCCCATCGATGGTGATTTGCACCATCGGTGGGCAGCATGAGCATTACCATGCTGCCCCACACCAATAGTACGTGGCATCAAATAAAATGAAGGGGCATTGGTGTACGGCAGCATGATTATGTTCATGCTGCCCATCGATGGTGATTTGCACCATCGGTGGGCAGCATGAGCATTACCATGCTGCCCCACACCAATACTATGTGACATAAAAAAAAAATGAAGGGGCATTGGTGTGCGGCAGCATGATTATGTTCATGCTGCCCATCGATGGTGATTTGCACCATCGGTGGGCAGCATGAGCATTACCATGCTGCCCCACACCAATAGTACGTGGCATCAAATAAAATGAAGGGGCATTGGTGTACGGCAGCATGATTATGTTCATGCTGCCCATCGATGGTGATTTGCACCATCGGTGGGCAGCATGAGCATTACCATGCTGCCCCACACCAATACTATGTGACATAAAAAAAAAATGAAGGGGCATTGGTGTGCGGCAGCATGATTATGTTCATGCTGCCCATCGATGGTGATTTGCACCATCGGTGGGCAGCATGAGCATTACCATGCTGCCCCACACCAATAGTACGTGGCATCAAATAAAATGAAGGGGCATTGGTGTACGGCAGCATGATTATGTTCATGCTGCCCATCGATGGTGATTTGCACCATCGGTGGGCAGCATGAGCATTACCATGCTGCCCCACACCAATAGTATGTGACATTAAAAAAAAATGAAGGGGCATTGGTGTGCGGCAGCATGATTATGTTCATGCTGCCCATCGATGGTGATTTGCACCATCGGTGGGCAGCATGAGCATTACCATGCTGCCCCACACCAATAGTATGTGAACTCATTTTAAATGAAGGGGGCATTGGTGTCGGGGGGGGCAGGGGCCGCACGGCCGTCTTGTGCCCCCACACCCCTGGCAGGAGCGGGGCAGATTATCCTGCCCCTACAAAGATGACCCCTGCTACATCTGTATATACACCATATACACTTTTATTCCCTTCCAGAAGGACTTCCCACAACCCATGTCAATCATAAATGAATTTAAATAGAGGGTAAAAAAAATCTAGTCAAAATTGCTAGCAATTTTCAGGGAAAATTGCTGGTCCCTCTGAAAAACTGGACACTGAGCAATATATTGCTGAGAAATATATTGCGGAGATATATTGCAAGTACACTGAGCAATATATTACTCAGCAATATATTGCAAGCAATATATTGCTAGCAATATATCTCCCCCGTGTGTACACACCATTAGGGAGAAAATTGCTCTGTTCCTGGACTTACCTGGTAATGTAAGATTAACATCACCTGCGGTGAAACACCCTTCTCAGCAATTAACTAGCTCACCACAGGTGGTGGCAATCAAACATTACCTGGTAAGTCCAGGAACAGAACATTTTCTCCCTCATGGAGAGGGTCAGGTAGACAACCATGAATGAAACATAGGGCCTTATTCCAGTTCACTCTTTCTGACAAAATCCTTCTTATGCTGTGTACACACGGGGGAGATAGGGGCTGAAATCGCTGGGAATATGGTCGCTGGCGACCATATTGCCAGTGATGGGAGTGTGCCCCCACAATAAATCGCCGGGTGCGCGCTCCTGTTTTCTGCCCCATTCTAATCGCTGGTCACAGGAGCTTTCTCCTGCGACCAGCTGATTACCTCTGCGGCACCGCCGGCTGAGGTTCCTTTTCATCAGCGACCATCTCTGTTCGCTGATGAAAAGGAGAAACTGAGCAATATATGGCTCAGCCATATATTGCTAGCAATATATGGCTGAGCAATATATCTCCCCGTGTGTACGTGGCTTAAGATGGACAAAACCATGTGCACTGCAGGGGGGCAGATGTAATTTGTGCAGAGAGAATTCGACTTTGGTGAGGTTTTACTTCAAAGTGAGATCTATATTGCAGTGTAAAAATAAAGAAGTTAGTATTTACCCTGCACAGAAACAAAATAACTAACCCAAATCTAATTAATAATAACAGGATAACAGTATTTATTTTTTTATATCACTTTTCTTGGCTCTTCAGTATGCCATAGGAATATTTCCATCAAATGTGATATATAATAAGAGTACCAGGGTGTGGGGTTCTACAATAATGACAAAGGTATTGTGCTGTGTTCTACAGTCAGATGTGTATAGTTATATGAACCAAAAGTGCGACAATAGTTATAAGGTGCGCATACACGTACAGATTTTCTGTCTGATCTCTCTGGTGGGAAAAAACACCTGGAAATGTATGGGAGCAACTGACAATCAAATATTTCCACCCAAATGCAGAAAAAATATATATGCTTTGATAAGTTTGCTATATCAGAACGATTAAACAATTCGTCTGACTGATCACTGTCTGTTTTAAAGTGTTTGGGAACAATTTTTTGATTGTCAGTTGCTCCCATACATTTCCAGGTTTTTTTTCCCACCAGATAGATTAGACAGAAAATCTGCACGTGTGTACGCACCTATAGTGTTTAATTGAATGTGTATGTTTTACACCATTATAGTATTTTTGGATGATAACATCATCCAATGAAGTGTATTTATATCACACTTATTAAACATCATTTATCATAGTGTGTGTATCAATTATTAAGACTCTGGGGCTTAAGAGAATCAGCGCATTGATTTCACTGCACTAGTCTGCCTATAATGCTGCATACTTGCCTACCTGACCCTCTCCATGTGGGAGAAAATGCTCTGTTCCTGGACTTCCCTGGTAATGTATGATTGCCATCACCTATGGGGAGCTAGGTAAAGGTGTTTCACCACAGGTGATGGCAATCATACATTACCAGGGAAGTCCAGGAGCAGAGCATTTTCTACCGCATGGAGAGGGTCAGGTAGGCAAGTATGTAATGCTGTCTATTGTCCTTTTGGCTAAGATCAAGTGTAGTATCTGTTCTTATCAGTTGGGTCTGGACCGCCCCCTGGCAGAGAATAGAGAAAGCAGTACCGTAGCATCTTGTTACTGGGCCTGAGGGCAGCAAACAACCTCATGTCCTGGGCGAGTGCTAGGAATGGCTTTCTCGATGCCCTGCTAGGGAGGGAATACCATTCTTTACCTGGTAGGGAGGGGAGAAGCATCGGGCTTTGAGATGGGGCTCTTGTTCAGGGGTCTTTGCCTCTGTGGGAGAGTCACTCGAAAAGCCCGGTCTAGTATCCACTCCCAGGAAGAAGGGAAAAGCTGGGACCGAGTAGATTGCTCTCTGGTCCGGGGGTAACATGTCGCCCCCGGCCAGTGAGACAGCGAAAAGCCCAGCCCAGTACTCAATCCCTGGGAGAGGTGAAACGTCGGGACTGAGTAGGTGGTTTCTTCTTCCTCAGGTGGTCTATTTGGGCCTCTGCGGGGGAGACTCACCGAAAAAGCCCGGTGGAGTATCCATTCCCATGCCGGGGGTCGGAAAGGGCCCACTGGCTGAGCGGAGAAACACTTGGTCGGACGCTGACTGGCTGGCTGCTTGGAGTCCGAGGCTGCACTGTGAAACTCGGGGGTGCCGAACATGCACGGGTGATCCCAAAATCACCATGCACTAGTATGGCACTAGCACTGCGCACTTCCCCTCTAGGTTAGCGCTTCACGTCCTTACCTCGTCCTTTTGGATGGGGTAGGACAATTTTTCACACCCCCACCCCGGCCTTCTGGCTGGGGTCCTCTTTATTATTTATTTCTCTTCTTCTTCACGTTCGTGCACTTTTCACGTTTTCTGTTTTCTGTAGTGTGTCACGTTTTTTTGGGTTGTGTGGTCGTCCCTTACGGGCCTTCCATTTCCCCAACGTGCCAAAGCTCTCGCCTTTTGGGGAGAGCTGCGGTCCCCCCGAGGACGACCCCGAGCCGCAAGGCAGAGGGAAGTCCACTGCGGGTCTCTCCAAAGCATGGGCTGCGGAGGACCCACCGTCCTAACCCTTTCGGGGGTTGAGGAATGAGGGTCTCTCTAAGCTTCGGCGAAGAGGACCCACCGTTCCCTATTTTCCCCTCGTCGGCCTTATGGCTGAGAGGGGTTAGGGGAAAAACGGGGCCCGTCTCCTTCGGGAGATAAGCCCACTCGATCGCACGGCCGCTTTTGCACGTGTTTAGGCACAGCACTGGTGGTAGGGAGCACACCTCGGGCTCCTGAGTTTCTTCAAACTCATGCTGTCTATTGTCCTTTACCTGGATAGCAATGTGCTCCCTAGGGTGCACGGACAGGCGCTACCATGGGTGCTGTGCCAAGAGCTGCCACTTATTAAAGGGGTAATCAGCCCCAAAGAAACCAGAGTAAACAAGAAAAAGAAGTGGTGCTGGTATTGATGAAATAATCGTACAAATATTTAATATCAATTAAAACAACATGACATAAATCAATTAGGTACTTGTGGAGTATCACGGCTCCCATCATATGGCATCGTATGCCATATGTAGTGGCATACGATGACATACGATGCGATTTTTACCGATTTTTCAGCATTTTTGGTCAAAAATCGTATGCGATCGCATCAGATGGCATACGATGGCATGCGATGCGATGCGATGCGATGGCATACGTTTTTGATCTTAAATGCATCCAAATGCATTCAAATTAGTATGAAACATGTTAATTGGTCCCCAACTGTCATTTTTCACTGTGTACCACCCCCAATATCAACGCCAACCCGAAGCTTGGCGAGCGGCGGCGGTACGCGTCCTACGACCTTTTCATACCCCCACTATCCACGTCGGCGTGGGCGTGGA
This sequence comes from Crinia signifera, assembly GCF_055691185.1. Classification (NCBI taxonomy): domain Eukaryota; kingdom Metazoa; phylum Chordata; class Amphibia; order Anura; family Myobatrachidae; genus Crinia; species Crinia signifera. Next base: position 150,161,457 of record NC_139222.1, on the reverse strand, counting down.
GTTGAGAACAGAAAGTGTGGCACGCGCAGCGAGCCACCGAGCCCAAAGCGTGGCGAGCGCACGCGGATACCTGTGAAGCCCGCGAGGGGACGCGTATAGCTGTGAAGGTATCCGCGTCCGCTCGCCACGCTTCGGGCTCGCTGCGCTCGCCACGCTTCGGGCTCGGTGGCTCGCTGCTCTCGCCACACTTTCTATTCTCAACTCCACGCCGACGTGGATAGTGGGGGTATGAAAAGGTCATAGGACGCGTACCGCCGCCCCTCGCGGGCTCGCTGCGCTCGCCACGCTTCGGGTTGACGTTGATAGTGGGGGTGGTACACTATGAAAAATGGCATTTGGGGGCATTTCACGTGTTTACTACACATTTCAATGCATTTTGATGCATTTCAGTGCAAAATCGGGTGCGATCGCATCGCATGCGATTTGATCGTATGCGATGCGATGCGATTTTTTATCATACGATCAGCATACGATCAAGGTCGTGGGAGGCGTGATACTCCACAAGTACCATCAATTACATACAACAATAAAAAGGTGAATCAATAACTGGACCGGAGGCTGAATGGAATGAACCCAATAAATGGTGAATATAGGTTAATATCTGGGATAATTAGGGTTGCCCAATAGTTACCACTGATGGTGATTATGATCCAGTCCCGAAAGCTAAGTAGCAAAGAGGTCCTCAAATGGATGCGACTGTGGGGCCACAGTTGATTGGAAACCCAATTGATGTAGTAGGGCTGAAAGCTGTTTTGGCCACAGTTGTCTCACGTCGCTAGAGGCTCCAATAATGGGGATAGTAACAAATGGCAGGTGTCCTCAGGGTTGGTGAATTTTAAGACCAACTGGTCAGTGATCTCAGTTCGTTGTGACCAACCTTGATTCCTGCTCGGAAGTGTATCCACGTGGTGTCGACAATAATAGACCGCAGAAGCGGGATGGTGAAGAAGCAGATATCTCTCAAGATTTGAGAGTGGGCAACCCAGAGCGCTGGGGAATCTGATTGATATGGTCCAAAAGTGATCAGCTGGTCCTGGTCCAGGCTATAGGCTAACGCGTTTCGCTGCTTGTAGCAGTGCAGCTTTGATAAAGCTTGGTCTTAAAATTCACCAACCCTGAGGACACCTGCCATTTGTTACCATCCCCATTATTGGAGCCTCTAGCGACGTGAGACAACTGTGGCCAAAACAGCTTTCAGCCCTACTACATCAATTGGGTTTCCAATCAACTGTGGCCCCACAGTCGCATCCATTTGAGGACCTCTTTACTACTTAGCTTTCGGGACTGGATCATAATCACCCAGGGGCGTAGCTAAGGGTTCATGGGCCCTGGTGCGAAAGGTCAGCTTGGGGCCCCCCTACATACAACAAAATTAATGTTTATATTTTAATACATAACCCTCTATACACACCACGCACCCTATTCCACCCACATACCCTAAAATCCTTTTCTCCCATATACCCTATTCCCCCTCTTCATCCCACATACAGTATGCTCCATGTTCCTCTCCTCCATTACACACCACCTACTGACCCAACATAAAACCCATATACCGCTACCCCCCACACATCCTGCACTTCAGTCCCTGTTACCCAAAATACATCCCATAACCCTTTATCCCCACCAAAAATACCCTATTCCACCTTCATACACCCTACAATCCTTTACTACTCCCATATACACCCTAGCCCCCCTGTTCTTTTCAAATACACCCCCCCCCCCCCTCTCACATCCCACACCTGGGTGGTGACCTCTTTTATGCTTGTATGCAGGACCTCACACGGCAGCTGCATGGTCCCCCTTCTTGAAGGTAGTCACTGACAATGACTTACCAGTGCATCTGGGGGACCCGGGCAGGATGTAGTTAGCTAACTGGCTGTCACTCTCTCCTTCCCGAAGGGTCACTTTCCTGGCGCTGCGGCGCAGGCTGGGCTTCTTCCTGCACTCCCGGCGCAGGCTGCCCACCCGGCGCAGGCTGCCCAATCACAGAGCTCAGAAGTCAGCCGCCCGTCCCAGCCGCTGGCGCTGTAGATTCAGTGACGGCTGTCTTCTGAGCTCTGTGATTGGGCAGCCTGCGCCGGGAGCTGCCTGTCACAGGCGGGAGCAGTGCCGCGGATTGGACACAACAAAGTGCCGAACCGTCACTCGTCGCCCTGCCGCATAACATCGCATTAGCCCACAGTGAACACCCGGTAAAGCTGCCGAAGTGCTGCCCCTAGGCATAGGCTGCTGCCCTAGGCAATGTATGCCTATGCCTAGGGCCGGCTCTGGGCACCTCTCCAACAGTGGCGGGGGTTGGGCCCCCCTGGCTCAGGGGCCCGGTCGCAGGTGCGACCGCTGCGACCCCTGTAGCTACGCCATTGCATACATACACCCCCACTCACATACATACATACATACATACATACACCATTGTCTTACATACAACACCGCCACTCTCATACATACATGCATATGTTCCCATTCATCCCACCCCTCCCTCACGCTAGTGCACATACCAGACAGCCACTTCTACGGACACCCAAAACCCTGACCATTATTCTGTATCTTACTGCTGGCCCGGGGTTACGCTGCTGCTGATCCATGGGGCTCCTGGTGATTAAGCGGGGGAGGAGGAGTGAGGAGCACTGCTGGAGGTGACACCGTCTCCCTGCATAAGGAGCCGCTGGCAGTGGGGTGGATAGGCGCAGGTGCTGGTGGCAGGGGGGCAAATAATGCTGCTGTGCTGCTTGACCCCTGGCCCATCCCCTTCTTGTTCCAAAGCTAGCAGAATTTATTTTAAATGAGGAAAAGGTGAAAACAATGAGTTGCATGGTGCAGGGGGGTGTTTGCTGGGTCTGCAGGGACGACCCCCCCCCTGTTTTATTTAAAAATTACTCTGCTGTTGTGTGGCTCCCTGCCCCCCTTGTATTTGAGGGTGTTTTTCAGCAGACCCTCTCCCCTTAAATTTACTTACCTCGAGTCTGGTGCTCGAGTAAGTTGCTCCTCTCAGCCTCTGCTTCTCCTGTGTGATCAGCCTAGGCACGGAGCAGAATCACTTCCTGTCGCAGAGCAGCAGCAGCAACAGGCAGCCTTGAGATTGGCTGTCTGTTGCTAGGCTGCCACAGACCAGTCCCGGGCCGGAACTATCATATGTCTAACACACGCTCCTCCTGCCATCAGTTCACTGTTCCTGCCAGGTGCCGTACACTCACCGCATATAACCTGCCGTCCGCGTACACCCCTTCCCCCGCACATGTAAAAAAAAAAGTCATGCCGGGCACTGTAGTTCCGCCACTTGCGCACCGCATCATTCGGCCTCACTCTGGCGTCGGCCTCCCGGGAAAGTTCCCGGTGAATACAAAGCTGCCGAAGTGCTGCCCCTAGGCATAGGCTGCTGCCCTAGGCAATTGCCTAGTATGCCTATGCCTAGGGCCGGCTCTGGGCACCTCTCCAACAGTGGCGGGGGTTGGGCCCCCCTGGCTCAGGGGCCCGGTCGCAGGTGCGACCGCTGCGACCCCTGTAGCTACGCCACTGTAATCACCATCAGTGGTAACTATTGGGCAACCCTAATTATTCCAGATATTAACCTATATTCACCATTTATTGGGTTCATTCCATTCAGCCTCCGGTCCAGTTATTGATTCACCTTTTTATTGTTGTATGTAATTGATTTATGTCATGTTGTTTTAATTGATATTAAATATTTGTACGATTATTTCATCAAAACCAGCGACACTTCTTTTTCTTTTTTACTATTGTCCTTTACCTTATTGTTATCTCATGGCAAGATACCGCACATAGACAATGCATCAACTGAGATTCTCAGCCGCCTTCGAGCAGGGGTTTGCTGATGCCTCTGGAGTTTCTTGTGAGGCTAGTAGAGATTGTTGCTCAGCTGATCTGATTATGAATTACACAAAATCAGAGCTGCTGGGAAACATTCTCTACTGGCCTACAGCTGGTTAGTTACTGGCTGTAAGCATGCTAATTGCTGTGTGGCTGATAGCAGGTGGAGAGACACTGCAGGAAAACTTTAGCATACCTCCTAACTTTTGGATATGCCGGGTCGGGACAGGGTGCACGCTGGAGTCGCGCGGCGATTTTCAGGGGGCGTGGCCTACCGGGGAAGGGGCGTGGTCTATAATCACGGCACTGCCGCAAGGCCACGCCCCCATTTTACGCCACTGTGGGGCATGCCCAGCAGCTCTATGAGCTGCTGGCCAGCCCTCCTGCCTGCAAGATAGGGTTACCGCCTAGTCCCTTTAATTCCAGACACATATTAATTACACAGGTTCTGTGGCTGGCTGACTTCAAGACTCCACTTCACCTGATTTTAAACTGCCACAGAACCTGTGTAATTAACATGTGTCCGGAATTAAAGGGACTAGGTGGTAACCCTACTGCAAGAATAGACGCTGTGCGCATGCGCACAGCGTCTATTCACGGACTACAGGTGGGGACACCCAACTGCCCCCCCCCCCGCTTCCTTTCTCACCTGCCACGCTTCCTTTCTCACCTTCTCTCAGGCCACGCGGTGCATCCTGCTTTCTATGGTATGGGTACGTCTCCTCCTCGGCGGCTCAGTACTGCCCTCCAGTGGCCGGCGCCCTAGGCAAATGCCTAGACCTGCCTAGTGGTGGCGCCGGCCCTGGTGGTTGGGAAAGCCTGCTCTAGAGGGTGCAGGGGATGCAGCTGCTACAGAGCGCAGTCATTTAGGGGGCTCCAATAGCAATCTTACTGCACCCTGTAAAAAAACAGGTGTGGATTGTTTGGTCTACAACAACTAAGTTGACACCACTAGGTCGTAATGCAGCAAAGTTGACATGGGTTAAGGTTGACATGGGTCAAGGTCGACATAGGTCTAGGTCGACATGACATTAGGTCAACATGGGGTTTTTCACTGTTTTTTTACCTGAATGTTGACACAGTCGACATGGACACAGTTTGAAGTGCACCGCATCCCCTCACAACGCTCGCTTCACTCGCGATAATTCGGGCATGGTGCCTCGCTATGCTCGGCACACTATTTTATTCTCCCACCGCGCCCTAGTGGATGGTAGGGCATGAAATACCACCTGTCGGCACATGTCGGCTCAAAAAACAGTGACAAACCCCATGTCAACCTTTTGACAGTTGACCTACCCCATGTCGACCTAATGCTTGTGTCGACCTAGACCCATGTCGACCTTAAGCCAGGTCGATCTTAAGCCACGTTGACATTAAGCCACATCGACCTTGCTACATGTTGATCCAATGCTTGTCGACCTAGTTGTTGTAGACCTAATGACCATATCCCAAAAAAACAGGGCCTCACTGTCTTCAGTGTCCCTTACACCCACAAGAATTAATCCGGCGATGACTAGCAGCACTGCCAGTGTGCATCTGACTGCCGGGCACTGTACAACTACAATCAGCCAACAAAAATTAACTCTAGAATGTGGGTCAAATTCCGCCGGGATTACACCCTTTAAGGCAGGGCTGGGCAACACCGGCCCTCCAGATGTTGATGAACTACACATCCCAGCATGCCTTGAATCAGTTTCAGCATGGCCACATAGCAAAACTAATGCAAAGCATCATGGGATGTGTAGTTAATTAACATCTGGAGGGCCGGTGTTGCCCAGCCCTGCTTTAGGGTGATTGTCTGTGGTCTGTAGCCACAATCACCCCACCAGCGCCGTGCCGCACACCCGCTAATAGCGGCGCTGTCCCTCCTTCTCTGGGCCGCTGGGAAGCCTAGTCTCCCAGAGCGTCGGCGTCACACTGTGTGATGCACTCGAGCTTGGCATTATGGGAGTGGCCGCGGGGAAGAGAAGACAGATGAGGAGCATCAGCACTCACAACCAGTGTACTGCATTCCTCAACAGCCACCAGCTATGATACAGGAGGCGTGATACAAGACCACTCTCTCAAAACACTTCATAACTAATGAAGTGAGGGCAATCGTGTAGAAGTCGTTCAAACAAGATACTCCCACCGATTTAGGGACAGGAATAATTGTAGTGACTTTAAAACATTGTGGAACAACACAATACGCTAGTGATAAATAAAAAATCTTCGTAAAAATTCCTGCTAATTGGTCAGCACAGGCACGTAAGACCCTTCCTTGGATGCCGTCTGGGCCAGTTGCTTTCCTAACATTACTTTGCCGTAGGCACAACCTGACTTCCGATTCTGATAATTCCAATGGAAAATCTGACCACTTAAGGTTTTTAACTACAGGGATCAGATTCTCCTCCTCAAACCTGCCATAAAAATGATTACACTCGTCCGCAGAAGGCCCATTAGATTTACAATAACCAGGATTAGAACCACTACGGTTTGTAATATGTTTAATCCTCTGCCACATTGCTCTAGCATCCCCAGATTCTTTAAAATGGCCTTCTATTTTTGCCAAATAGGCCTTTTTAGCGACCCGGATGCCCAGTGGTGGGCTGGGCCGGAGGGCAGGGTGCCATGTGCCCCCCGGGCAATTACATATAGGCAGCGCTAGGGCCGGCTCCGGATTACAGCATGCAGCTGCAAGGAAGCAGGGTGATTGTCACTGGTCAGTAACCACAATCACCCTGCCAGCTCCTTGCAGTTCGGAAGCCTAGGGCCGGCTCTGTATTATAGCAGCAGCAGCAGCAGGCAAGCAGAGCAGGGTGATTGTCTGTGGTCTGTAGCCACAATCACCCTGCCAGCGCCGTGCCGCACACCCGCTAATAGCGGCGCTGTCCCTCCTTCTCTGGGCCGCTGGGATGCCTAGTCTCCCAGAGCGTCGGCGTCACACTGTGTGATGCAGTCGCGCGTGGCCGCAGGGAAGAGAAGACAGATGAGGAGCATCAGCGCTCACAACCAGTGCACTGCATTCCTCAACAGCAACCAGCTATGACACAGGAGGCGGTGAGTGTCAACACTGATCTTACAGGGGATTTGCATATGTGTCCCTTTACTTATGTGTAAAGGGACATGACCTATGCCTTTTTTTTTGGGGGGGGGGGGGGGGGGGGGAGATTAATGTAAAAAAAGAGCACTGGATGTTGCAAACATATGGAAAATTACTGGATGGCATAGTGCCTGATTCAGTCCGGATCACACGACTGCAATTTCACAGCATGTCGTTTATCGAACAACTGCGGATGTGCATGGTATGCTGTGCGCATGTGCAAGCTGCCCATGCATTTTTGGATGCCCACAGGGTGATTGACATCCTGCAGGCATTTGGGGGTGGTAACCGTTTGTTTTCTGGGAGTGCCCCAGTAAATGCAGGTGTTCCCTGGACGCTGGGATGGATTAGCGCTCCTTCACCCCTTGGCCAAAGCAGCGCGGACTCAGTCCTGGCTTACTCAGCGCTGCGTCCAGAGGGAAAAACATTTGATGGTGAGCAGCTTCCGACAGGCTGCGAACGGATGTACACCCATCCACGTTCCTTCGCAAGGCGAAGTTTATACTGGAGCAGGGCGAAAGGATAGGTGTGCTAGAATAAATACCGAGGCCACTTGCTTGTGTTTGCCCCCCCCCCAGGCTGAAAGCGGCCAGCCAGCCCCTGTGGATGCCCCTCCCCAAATTAGAACGGGCAACTAAATATGCTGCCGCATCTTTAGATTTAAATGCCCTATCTCTTGATCTTAACAGGGAACGAACCTCACTGTTCATCCATGGCTTCTCATTAGGAAAGAAACATTCTCTTTTCCCTAGTAACACCCCCTATACAAAATTTGAGGTACATCAACACCATGGAAGCCAGTGAGTTTACATCAATGCTGGAACCACGGATTGCCTCCTCAACAAATAGGTCCCAATTCGTGCATTCCAGACACCCCTGCAGACTCAACATAGCCCCTTCAGGCCAGACCGTAACATCCTTAATAACTGATAAGAAAAGGAGCGCAATTGTCATAAAAATCAATACATTTATTAATACAGTAATAAAATATAAAAAAAACTATAAATTTCTGAATAGAAATAGAAGGTGATCAGGAGCAGCAATATTGTTATAAATTTAAATTTAATTTATTCCCCTGTGGTGCCTTTTATTGAGAGTGTCACTAACCGCGGGTTATTGCGCGCCTGATTTTGTCCTGTCTGTGATTTGCATCGTGTGTCTAAATAGATCACACGTTTGCAACATCACAGATTGGCTATTGTATTGTGTTCCTTAATAACTGGCCTAGACTTCTTAAACACTGATAGATATTTTGGGACTAGGAATAATGAAGAGTGATCCGACTGTCCAATATGAGGACACAAAACAGTCTTGTAAGCGTCTCTGATGTTTGTATACACGTGGTCCAAGGTGTTGTTGCCACGCGTTGGGACGTTCACATTTTGAACAAATTTGGGGAGCACCAACTTTAAATTAGCCTGATTAAAGTCACCAGCAACAATGAAGGCACACTCCAGATGAGCAGACAGTGATTTGGAGATAACATCGAACAAAGAGTCCAGTGCTATAGAAACATTGGCCTGGGGCAGGATATATACTGCGGCTACAAAGACCACAGAAAACTCCCGGGGCAGGTAGAATGGTCTACACCTTAACACAATAAATTCCAAATCAACTGAACAAAAGGACTTAATCAAGCATACATATGAACACCAGTTGTTATGAGTGTATATACATAAGCCACCTCCTTTCTTTTTGCCCGATTGAGATGTTCTATCGGCTCTAAACAAAGTCCTCCCAGGTAACTCAAATGGGCCGACAGGGTCACTCATACGCAGCCTAGTCTCAGTAAAAATCAGTAGGGAGCAGTTACTTAACGGCTGGTAACAGTTTATCCTCAGCCTGATCTCATTTACATTAACATCTCCAGGCCCCCTGCCCGGCGCCAGAGACAGCAAGACAGCCACAGCCTCCGCTTCTCCATTCCCGGAAGCAGCACGGAACCAGGCATGCAGCACGATGACCTCATCCCCCCCGGCGTCAAGGGACATGCCAGGGAAGCCAAAGAAGCCGACGAGGAAGCCTGATGATCCCGCTGGGCCGCCGACACTCCAGCGCAGCCTCAGAAGCTCATGCCGGGAGTAGAAGACCCGGCTAAGGCACCCCTGGACTCCAAGAAGAAGGACCAGGACCGTTCATCGCAGCACCCGCCAGCCCGGCAGCACGGAGCCTCTCACACGCAAGCACACAGGTGAGTAGATCTCCTCCTCCTTCCACAGCCGCTACAACATAGTACACTGTCACTTGCATATGGATTTGCTGCTAATCGTTGATCGGCATCATTTTCACAAGCCTTGCACAGCAATTCAAAGGCTTGCACAGGGTGAGATTTATTTTTGGCTGGGTGGCGATTACCTGATGCAGGGTTCTGCAAATTAGCAGCCCAGCGATCAGGTCTGAATGAATAACCCCCCTAATTTAGGTGCTGACTGATTAAAAGATTATTTTATGATTTAAATGGCTCCATTAGTAAGAGATAGGGATGCCAATCCCGGGGCATTTTTTCAATCCCGGAATTCAGGATTGAAAAATGCCCAGTCCCGGGATTCCCGGGATCCCGGTATTGGCTTCCCTAATGCAAAAACCCGCCCCGGCCGCCCGCATATTTACGTACAGGAGGCAGTGCTTGGAGCAGCGTCAGCTCTAAGCGCTGCCTCCTCCCCCACCCCCCGATGATGCTCCGCCGCTCTGCCCCGCCCCCGCATGATGTCAGCGAACCAGACATATTGCTGGTTTGCTGAGAGGATGTGAACAGATGAAGATGCAGCGTCGCAGCGGGACTGAACCGTTTCAAAGTCCCGGTGTGACTCTGCATTTTGCAATGTGAAAGGAGTATAAGTGATCTTTTCTTTGATGTGTCCATGACAACAACATAGTTAATTTCAATTGTTTGGGGTTTTTGTAATTCCAGTTTTTCTTTACCGGTCTTGCATGAAATGATCCATTAGATGGCAGTGCTAACCTAGCATTAAAAGGCAGCTTTATTTCCATACAGTATCGGTGCTTCATTGTACTCCTTAGTTTCAGTTCTACTACTAAAACATATTACTACTTCAAATTTAAATCACTTTCCTTATATACTTATACAATAGTTATATTACGTTAAAGTTAACAAAATAACATTTATAATATGTTGAAGATGAACTGCTGAGGGCACTATTTGGGAATAACATTACTTTTTCTCCAGGTACTATTGCTAATGATAACAGTCCCTTCAGTCATAAAACGTTTGATTTGTCTTCTGGGAATTTCTATGATATTAAGATCTATATTTATTTAATATCAGTTTTATTTTTATTTCTAACTTTATTATTAGTTGTATTTTTATAATATTCATTACGACTCCTCCCATATGCGGAATATGCAGGTCAAATTGGCTTTATAGCCAATGACCCACATGTTCAGTGGGTCCTGGTAATGTCACCAATTTAGTTTCCCAAAATCATTTAGTGTGTACACTTTAATCGCCATGGCCAGAATCGCCAAGTGTGTATGGTGATTTAGGCTGTGGGAGGAGAGGTTAGATTTCTTGAAAGGTTAGGGACAGAGGGGATGGTTAGGGTTAGGCTGCAGAAGGGGAGGTTAGGGTTCGGGCTGCAGCACAGGATGGTTAGGGTTAGGCTGCGGGAGTGGAGGTTAGGGTTTAGCCTGATTCAAGGGTGGATTAGGTTACGGGATTAAATGTTAGGCTTCAGCATGAAAGGGTTAGGCTGCTTGTGGTAAGGTTAGGCTTTAGGCTGCAGTAAGGGAGATTTAGAGTTCGATTTTGGTAATTTAGCCTACCAGAAATTAGAATCAACTCTGAGGACACCCTGCTGAGGGGCATTAGGCAAAAGCACTGCTGCTGGAAAGGTTTAGCTGTGCATAGAGAGTGTGTACATTAGCATCATAACCAGCACAGGAACAAAGCATAGGGCACATCACATACCTATTTGTAGCAACGAGGAGACAGACACATAATTACATTTACATTTATAATACAGAAGCCAGCATCCATTCCCAACTACCACCAAGAGAGTAGTGCCGGAATCCCAACATCAATAAAGAGAGGAGGAGAGAGAAACAGCCACTGATGCACCCTTCGGTTTTGGTTCGGTACCAGGTTTTCAGTCCAAACAACCACCAACCAGCCAATGTAAGTGTGCTGGGAAAATAATTAAAACTTGCCAGAGAAATGATGTCTCTAGCATAGCTGCATCTCCAGATCTGCTCCTGAGTATATCCTGCTTTCTACAGTATTGTGCAAGTCTCCATCCTGCTGCATCACCTTGCTCCCTATATTGGTCTCAGTGCTTCTACTAGTTTTAACCAGTTTTTTTCCTGGTTAACATCACAGTTACCATTGGTTACCATCAATACTATCGAACACCATTGCTTATCAGTACTCACTGCTTAATTAATCTGCATACCTGCTCATCTTTACAGTACCATCCCATTCTACCAGTTACCATCGATATCCGTCACCATCAGTGAAACAACATTGTGAACCGTCATCATGTACTCCCCACTGTGCCTGCGTTTTTAGTATCTGATCTGAACAGCTACTACTTACCTGCAGTATATCATGTCTTCGCTACAACTACATCATCGATGGTCAACATCGGACAATCCAGATAACCATCCTCCACCAGTTCCAGTCCAACCTCCTTTATCCTTCAGTTCCAGCTGATTCCAAAGAACTCTACCAGTTCCAGTTCATTCTCCATTACTTTTTGGTTACAGCGAATTCCAAGAACTCTACCAGCTCCAGTCCGGTCCCAGTAATTTTCCAGTTTTCACTAATTCACTGACTATGCATTTATTTTCAATAACATAGATTATAATTATACGTACCTCTTCTGGACTCTGTCTTCTCAGCCACACCTTCAGGTCCTGTATTCACTCCCTGAGGTCCTGCCAGTTATGTGGGTAAAATTAATCAAACACCCCAGCTTTCACTACGTTTCAGTCCCAGACCAAGGTTGAGACTCAGTTGTGACACAAATCATCATAGGTCCTCACTGAAGTTTCTATACATGAGATTGTCTGTCTGTTACAGCCCAGTTACAAAAATGTATTGCCTCCAGGAGGTAACATTATGCCATACTATAGTTCACCTAGTTGGTGAATTTATGCTATACTGAAATGTCCCCAGTAGTTCACATTATGCCATACTATAATATCCCCAGTAGGTAATATTGTAAAAATACTGTAGTACCTTCAATTAGCATAGGCACTTGGGGGCATGTGGGTGGTTCATCCTCATTCCCTAAAGCATTTGGGAGTTACTGGGCGCAGTGCGGAGATCATCTATGAGTTGAACCAAATATAGAATAGAATAGAATAGAATCAACTTTATTGGCCATGTGTGCTTGCGCACACTAGGAATTTTTTGTGGATTACAGTGCAGCATCAAGCAGGGATGAAAAGGGGGGCAGGGAGACATTACATATATTACATAAAGACATTACAAGCATTTAATTTATAGCTACAACTATGGTGTTCAGGTCGCCAAGTAGGGACACGTTGTTTGGCTGTTGATATTGGGATTGCATTCGCTTTGATTGGATTGTTCAGGTGATGGACGGCTAACGGAAAGAAGCTTCTTGCGGATCTGGACGTTTTGACGGGGATGGACCTGAACCGTCTTCTGGATGGTAGGATGTCGAACAGGTTGTGACCAGGATGCAGCTTGTCGTTTGCGATCTTCTCAGCACGTTTCCTTACCCTGGATGAGAACAGATCCCTTTTCGGGGGGGAGGTCGGTCCCTATGATCCTTTCCGCAGTCTTCACAACCCTCTGCAGTTTTTGTTTGTCGTTCTCGCTTGCGCCACCGTACCAGATTGTGATTGAGGAACATAAGACAGACTCCACGATGGCGGTGTAGAATACGCACAGCAGCTCCTGTGGGATGTTGAATTTCCTGAGTTGCCTCAGGAAGAACAGGCGCTGTTGGGCCTTTTTGATGTTTGTGGTTATGTTTAATCCCCATCTTAGGTCACTGGACATGGTTGTCCCTAGGAATTTGATGGAATCAACCCGCGACACTACTGCGTTGGCTATTGTTAGCGGGGCTAGTGCATTTGTTTTTTTCCTGTAGTCGACCACCATCTCAACTGTTTTGGTGGGGTTTAGATCGAGGTTGTTGCTGCTGCACCACTGTGTCAGCTTCTCCACTGCATGCCTGTACGCCGTCTCGTCACCATCCTTGATTAAGTTTTGTACAGAGGTGGGTATAGCGCTCAAGTACTTTCTGTGCGAAGGGGCTGCAGACCCAGAGTGGTCCAGACTCTAGATAAGAAATGAGCGAATGAGGGGGTGCTGCGCTCACCTTCTGAGGTGCTCACACAGCCGATGTGGACTGGGAGCACTTCTATATGTGACCTAAAAAGCCCAGTATGGTAAAAACTGCAAATGAGGACAATGTATGTGGGTGAATGATTATATTTATTTATAATAAGTTGATGGAAAGAAAAGGGGGGATGGGGTGACGGGCCGTGTAGCTTCCACTCCGTGAGAGTGGTGTCCGCTGACGGCCAAGTGTGGGGAGGGGGGGGGGGAGGGGGGGCGCAGGTGGAAAAGTCTCTGCCCTGCGGTGAATGAAAAGGAAAAAACAGTCCCGGTACTGTCCACAAAGCAGAATGGTATGGAGATGTCACTGGAGGCTGGCGTCCCAGGGGCTCACAGTGGTGCATTCAACATACCTTAATGCCGCCGCAGTTGCGGGAGTGTTCAGGCGCTTGAGGCCGCAAGTGTCCCAGGCGTCCTGCTGGGTGCAGGGAAGGACGCCGTTCGTGGATCCACGCTGCTCCGTACAGTGCGCCTGCGGGTGCCGGATGATGAAAGGCTGACGTGATGTTCACACGGCGCACTGGAGTAGCGTGCGCTCTACTCGCTGAGGAGGAGACTTGGAGGTGATGTTTGGTGATGATGGTGGGTGTGTTCCCAACGCGTTTCAGCCGGGGTTCGGCCTTTTTCAAGGTTGTAGGGCTGTGTATCTGGGTTGAATTTAAGAGGGTGTAAGCTCCACCCCTCTCCTGTGATTGGTCGGGAGGTATTTGAGCCTCCTGTGGAGCTGCGTGCGTGGAATGTGTCAGAAACTGACACACTGATGTCGACTTCTCTGTAGACACCTGTCTGATGTCAATTGGTCAGCTGGTTTAGGCAATGTCAATATTGGGAAAGTAGGAATAGAGGTAATATTACTAAATGAAACAAAAATAAATAAATGGAGAATGGGGTGTTGATTCATGTCAAAATGATGTAAGCACTTGGGGATTTTTATGAACTTGGTAAAGTGACGACAGATGGTGGTGTCGACTATTGTACCAGCGGACCAAGTAAGGCACGGTTTTTATGATAAGGTCCTGTGCATTTAGTAGTTTTGGTGGTGAGGTTGCAAAAACCTCACCACCAAAACTACTAAATGCCATAGCACCTGGACATCAGTGACTATCAACAACACCTTTCCATTCAAACAACACATTTCATGTGAGTCCAAAGGGGTTATCTACCTTCTAAGATGCCCCTGCGGACTTGAGTATGTGGGCAGGACAATTAGGACATTTAAAGCAAGAATCTACGAACACATACGCAATATAAAAATAGGTTATGAGAAACACAGTGTATCCATGCACTTTAAGCAAATGCATGGATCCAGTCCCACAGGCCTCACTTTCACAGTCATTGAATCCCCCATTCAAAACTGGAGAGGAGGTGATCACATTGAGGTCCTCAACAGAAGAGAACTTTTTTGGATCTTCACTCTAAAAACCCTACACCCTGGGGGCTTAAACATAGACTTCCACAATGGGCATCTTTGATCACCATATGGCACCCCCCACTGCAGGACCACAGCATGGCTCTTTTACGCAGCAGACACCCAGGCCTGTAATCAACACAGGACCTTATCATAAACACAGGACCTTATCATAAAAACCGTGCCTTACTTGGTTCGCTGGTACAATAGTCGACACCACCATCTGTCGTCACTTTACCAAGTTCATAAAAATCCCCAAGTGCTTACATCATTTTGACATGAATCAACACCCCATTCTCCATTTATTTATTTTTGTTTCATTTAGTAATATTACCTCTATTCCTACTTTCCCAATATTGACATTGCCTAAACCAGCTGACCAATTGACATCAGACAGGTGTCTACAGAGAAGTCGACATCAGTGTGTCAGTTTCTGACACATTCCACGCACGCAGCTCCACAGGAGGCTCAAATACCTCCCGACCAATCACAGGAGAGGGGTGGAGCTTACACCCTCTTAAATTCAACCCAGATACACAGCCCTACAACCTTGAAAAAGGCCGAACCCCGGCTGAAACGCGTTGGGAACACACCCACCATCATCACCAAACATCACCTCCAAGTCTCCTCCTCAGCGAGTAGAGCGCACGCTACTCCAGTGCGCCGTGTGAACATCACGTCAGCCTTTCATCATCCGGCACCCGCAGGCGCACTGTACGGAGCAGCGTGGATCCACGAACGGCGTCCTTCCCTGCACCCAGCAGGACGCCTGGGACACTTGCGGCCTCAAGCGCCTGAACACTCCCGCAACTGCGGCGGCATTAAGGTATGTTGAATGCACCACTGTGAGCTCCTGGGACGCCAGCCTCCAGTGACATCTCCATACCATATCTCTAAATATAATGATTATTGCCCCAAAATTCGTAATATAATTAAGAAAAATTACAATATTCTTAAAGGTGATAATGTACTTTGTAATCTAATTCCAGACCAATCTGTCTTTATATTTCGAAAAAATAAATCCTTAAAAAACCTACTAGCCCCTAGTTTTCTAAAACCAATTGTTACATGTACAGATGTGAAACCCACCTCCTGGTTACCCACTAAACCTAAGGGCTTTTTTCAGTGCGGGTCTAACCGCTGTCTCACCTGTCAACATGTAGACAGAAGGACATTAAAAGTCACTGTAGACGATGGGTCGACTCATGAAATCGATAGTTTCATTAATTGTAACACCAGTTTTGTTATTTATGTACTTACATGTGATTGTGACCTAAAATATGTTGGGCGCACCACCCGCCCCCTTAAACAGCGCTTTTTAGAGCACCGTAGGAATATCATTAATAAAGTCACCCTGCACAGTGTATCTAAACATTTTTTTGAGAAACATTCCAGTGACCCCAAGAGCCTTAAATTGATAGGGGTTGAACATATCGCTAGGACCATTAGAGGTGGAGACCAGTTCAAAAAGTTATGTAGAAGAGAAGTTTATTGGATGTATCAGATGAACTGTATCCACCCTAATGGTCTAAACGAAGCTGTAGAATTAAATAGTGTGATTTGAAACCAGTGAGTTACACACTAAAATATTCCTATATTTACAATGAGTCCCTCCTGCCTACCGGCCTAATTCTTATTTTTGTTGTTATTATTATTATATTTTTTTGTACTTTTTTTATTATATATTTTTTTCATCTTTGTAATAATTTTAGGTCGTCTTTCTCATTATCCTTCTGCTAAAATCACATCAATGAAAAGAAAAAAGTAATGCTATACTACTGTCTGTTATATATTGTATTTCCCTCTTTTATTGACCAACTATATAGCCCAAATATGTATAATGTATTAGTGTATAAATCAAAAGTGTCCACAAGATGGCGCTATTCTTTGATCATTGCTATTTTATAATTATTGTGTCTTTTTATAGTTTGTGATAGATAAGCACTTGAGTTAATTATAACCTGATCAAATGTTCTTGTCAATTGAATGAGATTCTCTTCTTTAAACTTTAAAAAGGTTTCTCTAATCTGTATGTTATTATCAAAAGTGAACATATATATAAAAGTTAAATATACCAACATTGAGTCACGTGACCATATATAAGGGTTACGTCTTTCTTGCATTGTGCTCCTTTATGCAATAATGATGTGTGTTCAGTTTCTCCATATATGATTGATGCATAAAAAACACACAATCTTAGCTTAATTTTCCTCCGTTATTTATGAAACATTATACTTCGGAAAGAGGTCTGGAACGCAAGCCTATCACTAGGCGACCGGACTACATGTTAGAGAAAACCGGAACTTCCGAAGTACCATCTTCAGAACGAGGTCTGAGACGCAAGCCTATTGCGAGGCGTCCAGACTATATGAATGAAACAGGAAGTACACTTCCAAACAGAGGCTTGGAACGCACGCGAACATCGCGCCAGCCTCTTCCATCTAAATTTATCCCGCCCCACGCCCAGCATAGGCTGAATTATAAACACATGACCTGTTACCATAACAACGCCCGATGTTTGAGGAAATAATCTATTGGACACCTGATCGCTGTCCAATAGCGTGTTCCTATCACATATGTTTTTTCTTGCTAAAAACCTAATCCTTTGTTATATTAGATGTGAAAGTTCATTCTGGATGCTATTTATTTTACTGTTGCCTTCTATTGTTTTTTATTAATTGAAATTTTAAGTATTAAAGTAAATGAAATGTTCTCCAGCACACAGGTGCACTGTGTTTGATTATCAGACACAGGTATAAATACCCTCAAAGGACTGTTAGCAGCATATCCTTGACAAAGCTGTCCCTAGAGACAGTGAAACGCGTTGGAAGCTGCTTGCTCATATTGGCCCCTCACTGTCATTGCCACACTGCGCCATCTGGATCCAACCAGCCGTTTGACCACCTTTATTTCTTGGAGAAAAGAACCTGGCTCCATTTTTGCTACCACCAAGCGGAGAAGATTTCATCCACAAACCCCACACGGAGATCACAGCTTCTTCAGCAGTCCTAAATGGACACAAGACTCCCAAGGGACAAACAGTGGTAATTATTTCTATCTTCCAAATTCGCTGACTTTTTTCCAATTGGAGACCTTATATACCATCTCAGTTCAAAAGAACTTTATTGGGTCCCCATTGAGTTACCAACTCCACGGCACATATAGGACGGATCCTATTAACATCCCACAAAAAGTGGCATTCACTGAGGGCTTGAGCTTTTATTCATATATTTTATTGTGTATTTCTTTATTATATTGATTTATTTATTGTTATCATTATGTGGAATAAATTTTTATATTGATTTTCCTCATTAGCAAGCGCTACTTTATTTTTCTTCTTTACATCTCCATACCATTCTGCTTTGTGGACAGTACCGGGACTGTTTTTTCCTTTTCATTCACCGCAGGGCAGAGACTTTTCCACCTGCGCCCCCCCCCTCCCCACACTTGGCCGTCAGCGGACACCACTCTCACGGAGTGGAAGCTACACGGCCCGTCACCCCATCCCCCCTTTTCTTTCCATCAACTTATTATAAATAAATATAATCATTCACCCACATACATTGTCCTCATTTGCAGTTTTTACCATACTGGGCTTTTTAGGTCACATATAGAAGTGCTCCCAGTCCACATCGGCTGTGTGAGCACCTCAGAAGGTGAGCGCAGCACCCCCTCATTCGACCATCCTTGATTAGGCCGATGATAGTGGTGTCATCTGCGAATTTGATGATTTTCACTGACTGCTCAGCTGAGGTGCAGTCATTCGTGTAGAGAGAGAAGAGCAGAGGGGAGAGGACGCATCCTTGGGGGGATCCAGTACTGATTGTTTGTGTGCTGGACGAGAAGGCGCCGGCTTTGACCACCTGTTCCCTTGCTGTTAGAAAGTCCACTATCCATGAACATGTTGATCCTGGGACTCCTAAGGAGAGGAGTTTTGGCTGCAGGATGCCGGGAACGATAGTATTAAATGCTGAGCTGAAGTCCACGAATAGGACTCTTGCATAGGTGCCTTGGTGGTCGAGGTGTTGTAAAATATGGTGCAGCCCGAGGTTGACCGCATCCTCTACACTTCTGTTCGCCCGATAGGCAAACTGCATGGGGTCAAGGTGAGAGTTTGTCACTTCTCTCAGGTGCTTCAATACTAGTCTTTCAAATGCTTTCATGGCCACTGAGGTTAGTGCAATTGGCCTGAAGTCATTTAGGTCCATCGTGGGTGTTTTCTTAGGGACCGGGATGATGATAGAGCGTTTGAAGCAGGCAGGAACCTTGCACAAGTCCAGGGAGGAGTTGAATATCGTTGTGAAGATGGGGGCGAGCTGAGCTGCACAGGTCCTAAGGCTGGATGGCGACACACCATCCGGTCCTGCAGCCTTCTTAGGTTTTATTCTTTTGAGTACTGCTTCTACCTCGCCTTGGTCCACGCGGAGGGCCTGGGTGTGGTGGTCTTTGGGATGGAGTGGGGGAGGTACGGCCTGCTCAAATCTGCAGTAGAACTTGTTCAGGTCTTCTGCAAGTTCATGGCTGGTTTCAGACTGTGTTTGGGCTTTCTTGTAATTTGTGATGTTTTGCATGCCCTTCCATACTGCCGCAGGGTCCTTTGCTGTGAGGTTGTGTGTCAGCTTGTTTGTATATTCCCTTTTTGCGAGTTTGATACCCTGAGTCAAGGAGTTCCTGGCTTCTTTGTACTGTGTCCTGTCCCCGCTGCTGTATGCCTCCTCCTTGGCTTGGCGGAGTTTCCTGAGCTGGCTACCGAACCATGGCTTGTTGTTGTTACAGGATCGGATTTGCTTGGTTGGTACACATAAGTCCTTGCAGAAGCTGATGTAGGATGTGACTGCATCCGCTAGTTCATCTATGTCAGAGGCAGAGGCTTCGAACACCATCCAGTCAGTGCAGTCGAAGCAGGCCTGAAGCTTTGTTTTTGCCTCGATTGACCAGTTTTTGACAGACTTGATAACAGGCTTAGCAGACTTTAGCTTCTGGATATATGTCGGAAGAAGGTGGACTATGCAGTGGTCGGAGAGACCCAGTGCTGCATGGGGTATGGATCGGTATGCAGACTTTATGGTGGTGTAGCAGTGGTCTAGCGTTCGCTCCTCTCTTGTGTGGCATGTGACCTGCTGGGTGTATTTTGGGAGCTCCTGGCTCAGGTTGGCACAGTTGAAGTCACCAAGCACAATGAGCAGCGAGTCTGGGTGTCTAAGTTCGGTGTCCGTTATCAGAGTGGCCAGCTGAAGTTGGGCTTCTGTTGGACTTGGTTGTGGGGGGATGTATACGGCTACTAGGATAATAGAGGCAATTTCCCGAGGGGAGTAGAAAGGTTTGCATTTGATGGTAAGAGTCTCTAGCTGGGGGCTGCATGACTTGCCCAGGGACTTTATGTCTGTGCACCACCTGTCGTTAATGTATAGACAGATGCCCCCTCCTTTGGATTTGCCCGAGAGCTCTTTGTCGCGGTCGGCCCTGTAGAGGCTGAAGCCTGACAGAGTCACTGAGGATTCAGCAATATGGTCTTCCAGCCAGGTTTCTGTGAAGCATAGGATGGAGGATCTTGCAGTGGCCGACCTTGCATCTTGTATTAGCAGAGACAGCTCATCCATCTTGTTCGCGAGAGATCTCGTGTTTGATAGCATGATTGCTGGGAGGGCAGATCTATGGCCTCTGCGTTTCCACCTGACAGCGACTCCGGCCCGGCAGCCCCTATTGCGGTTACTGCACCATTCGACCATGCCAGACTTCCCTGCTGGCAACAACTTTGCTGCATCCTTTCTGCACAGGGCAGCAAGGGCAGTGTGGACTGTGAGGGCTGCCAATCTGCCCACCTCCCGCTCCGTCAGGCCCATACGGGTGGTCTGCTCCAGGGGTGAGCTCCATTTCAGAAGGGCTTCTCTGCTGTGCTTCGTCACCACACTTGGCAGGGTCACCAATCCATATCTATTGCACTCTGCCTATATTCTGCTTGATACACTGAAGTTGTCTCCAGTAATCAAATAATCCCACATGTGCAGTTGAACCTGCTGAGAGGAGCTCAGGGAGGAAGAGCTGCCCGACTGCTCTTATTGAATTATAGCAATCAGAGAGTGGCCTGGAGCATCTGCAGCTGCTGCCATTCTATATGCCTCTCTCAGCCAGCCATATTTATGCAGAGTGTGGCTTTAGTTGGTCCTTAGTCCTGTAGCGCTATAAGTGTACCAGCCCAGGGTGCAGAAGATATCCTGCCTGCAAGTTGGGTGCCGGATGACTGGCTGACAGTCGGGATCTGGACAGTCAGTATACTGATGCCAAAATTCTGACTTTTCAATTGTCTGACAGTCGGGATCCCAACCAACAGGGCTATTCT
Organism: Crinia signifera; assembly: GCF_055691185.1. Lineage (NCBI taxonomy): Eukaryota > Metazoa > Chordata > Amphibia > Anura > Myobatrachidae > Crinia > Crinia signifera. The sequence goes on along the minus strand of NC_139222.1, from coordinate 150,140,468 downwards.
CCCTCGTGGCAAACGCAGCGAGCCTGCAAGGGGCTTTTTTGCTCTCCGCCGCCCCCCCCTTCATCAGAGTACCCGGGGGCGGGATTCCAATGTCGGTATACTGACTGTCGGGAGCCCGACCGTTGGCCAGTCATACCACATCCTGGTCAGTCAAACTCACATCTTGACCAGCCGAGAAATGTGGAGCAGAAACAAATCCCACATAGAGTAGGAACGCCAACAACTAGTTAACTACAGAATGATCTTCAAGAATTGTCCACAATTGTCTTCACAGCAAACCATTACAATTATACAAACAAGGATGACAGTTCTTATTATAATGGAAAAAATACAAAAACATAATGATCTTCAAGCATAATATGGCTTTGTAATTTTTTATTTTTTGGGGGGACACAAACCAGTTTGAAATATCAAAGTAACACTGCCCATCCCAATTAAAGGGAAAGTACAGTATCAGTAAATGCAAACAGTGCCACACAATGATGTCGGGTGATTGGCGAAGATGCATATTGCAGACTGGCACTGAAATTCTTATATAAATTAGGAGGCCTGCACCAGAATCCTAACTACGGCATGGTAAGTATTCACTGGGGTGGGGGAATCTCTGGCGGGGCAGCATTTACCTGATCACTGGCTCCAAAGACTTGCAGCCCAGTGATCAGGTCTGAATCAGGCCTACTGTCCCCAAGCAGGTATACTTGACCTTGAGTGTGTAACTCTAAATTGACCTATACTCACAATAAGCATAGTTCAACATGGATCGTCACAAAAAGTGATTTTCAAAGGATTGCGTACTGTACACATCACTATACAAAGGAGAGACAAGATTCCTTTTATGGAGTAGAGAAGAAAAAGATAATGGGGGAAATTTAGAATACAAATACGATTGGTTGTATTCGTATTCTTAATACGAATGAATACGACTGCATACGGCTGTTTTAGCCATATGCAAATTCATATTCCGGAGGGGAATTTACAAAGCAGTCAAATACGACTTTGTACTTCCCAAATTTCTCATCTCTTGATTGGCCACTAGGCGGCCAATAGAATCATTCGGAGGAGAGGCGCTGAAGATGAAACATCAGCATCTCTCCTCAGTCCGTGAGCGGGTACCGGCCGGGTGATACGCTTTTTTTTTTCAGAAGACCTGGACTACGATGGAAAGAAGAGGATGGGATCTTCGCCGGAGGACCTTGGTGAGTAGGATTTTCTTCCACAGGTACCCCTATGGATTTCTTAGGATCCTGGACCCCGGACCATGGAGCCCCAGACCCCAGAACCTGGAGCCCCAGATCCAGGGACCTACCTACGGGCTCAAGATAGGTAAGTATCAGTATGTGTGTGTAATGTATGTATTAAACTTTTATTGTTATTGGTTGTCAGTGTGTTTATTTAACTTTTACTATGGCACTACTAGTCTCAGCGGGCCCTGTAATTCCCCGCATGCTGGGACTTGTGGTTCTCCAAGTCCCAGCATGCGCGATAGGCTTGCGGGAACTCAAGACAAATACGCTAATTAGCGGCCATATTTTGAATACGGCCGGGTAGTAAATTAGGAATCACCGTTCTTTTGAATGGTGATTCCTATTCGTATTTTCCGATGGCGTAAACATACGTATTTGTAAATACAAATACGAATGTGCCAAAAATACGAATAGAAAAAATCGTACGCCCCCCCAAAAAATCTTATTTTACTATGAAAATACAATTTTTCTTAACGATTTTAGGTTACTAAATTTCCCACAATGTGTTAAAAATTTACCTTTTTCTTACGTATCTATAAAAACTGATATGTGAAATATAAACAATACTAAATTATATACAAATAAACAAATTGTGTTAAAAATCACATGTAGATGTATTCGTGTCAGTAGGAGTTCTAATATAATTAAGGATGTTTTACCTTTTGATTTGTAGAACGTGTAGGGTCATCTCACATAACTGTGACTCTATTGTCTAGAGTCACAGATTATAATATATGTGCAATTATAGGAATGTATAGGAATTATAGGAATGTAATTGCAGTATGATGTCAAATTTTGTATGGTATAACTTACCGACAGTCGGGATTCCAACGATCGTTTCTCTGACATCGGAATCCCGAATGTCAGGAGCCCGACAGGGGGCAAGCGCATTCGAGCCCCTTTATGGGGGTCGTGGACCCCCATGAGGGTAAATAGCTGCGTAAATCGAGATTCTGACTGTCAAGCTACTGGCAGTCGGGATTCCGATGTCGGAGAAATGGCTGTTGAAATCCTGACTTTAGTGAGCCATCCGGCACCCATCAAATTATGCAGGATAAATTCCTCTTTAGGGAATCTATTTACCTCAATTTGCAATATAGAAAAATGATTTTGATTATTTATTTATATATATATATATATATATATATATATATATATATATATATATATATATATGAGCAATTTGCCCTGCACTCCGTGCCAAATGATGCAACACGTCCGGTGCTAGCGATCCTAGGGAACCAGGAGAAATATCTAGCAGCTGCAGCCAGCATTCAGACTTTGAACAGCAGGTCAAAGGAAAAAACGACAAAACCCACGGGTAATGCTGTCAACGTTTCGGATATTGAAATCCTTTATCAAGACATAGATGCATACATGTACAGGGTTACTCACATTTATAGAAGTGCTAATACACCACAGTGCCAAACCATCACCTGCACGCTGCCGGGGGCCTGGTGACATCATTGGAGCGCCAGTGCTCCTACGAAACCGGGGCGCCCAGGGGCGTGCCAATCACAGTGTCCGTTACCATAGTGATCTACATAAAGAAAGACAGAATGAATGAAACAAAGGTATAAGGTTAAAAACAGTAAATTGTGTAAAGCCAACACGGTACTTTTTGTATCTATGCAGAACAAATAAGCAGATACATGATTCAAAATAAATGAGCACTTTGGCTGAGTGTGGCTAGAGGCGCATAAACAAATAAATGCATCTTGTTTTTTATAATGCGTTTATTTGTAAGTCACTGACACAGCCGTTCAACTCCACGGCCCCGTGAGTGCTAGATTTCAGCACCCTCCGAAAGGCCCATGCGCCTCTAGCCACACTCAGCCAAAGTGCTCATTTATTTTGAATCATGTATCTGCTTATTTGTTCTGCATAGATACAAAAAGTACCGTGTTGGCTTTACGCAATTTACTGTTTTTAACCTTATACCTTTGTTTCATTCATTCTGTCTTTCTTTATGTAGATCACTATGGTAACGGACACTGTGATTGGCACGCCCCTGGGCGCCCCGGTTTCGTAGGAGCACTGGCGCTCCAATGACGTCATCAGGCCCCCGGCAGCGTGCAGGTGATGGTTTGGCACTGTGGTGTATTAGCACTTCTATAAATGTGAGTAACCCTGTACATGTATGCATCTATGTCTTGATAAAGGATTTCAATATCCGAAACGTTGACAGCATTACCCGTGGGTTTTGTCGTTTTTTCCTTTGACCTGCTGTTCAAAGTGCTGGCTGCAGCTGCTAGATATATATATATATATATATATATATATATATATATATATATATTTTACCATTTTTTTTACATTGAAGCCTGCAGGGATCTGATTGATCCCTGCAGGCTTCTACCAAATACGCTTGGAAAATGAGGAGTATTTTCGCTGCAATTAGCGGCCATATATTACATACGTCCGCTTAGTAAATTAGGAATTAGCATTCATATAAATAGTGATTCCTACTCATATTCTGTTGATGGCGTATACAAAAGTATTTGGAAATATTAATACGAATGTGTCATGAATATGAATAGGCATATTTTTGGCATAGTATATGCCGAAAATACATGTAGGCAGTCGTATTTGCATGCCTATGAATACGCCAAATTTTGGCGTATTTTCTTTTGTCAATTTCCCCCTATTTCCCTCTATGAACAAAGTAGTTTTGCCCTCTTCCTTGTCACAACATGGCGGTTACCCAATTCCCCTGTGCTGTGCCCAGCCCTAGGTCCTGCATCAGCGTGTCTCCCACCCTGGCGCTCACCTCCACTCTTGTTCCTTGCATTGGTGGGGTACATGTTCCCGCACTGTCACCGCGTGGTGACAGTGGTGCTGTGGGCTCCGGTGCCATACAGGGCATGAGTGGCGTGAGACGTGAACCGCCATGTGTGTCTGTGCCTGGTTAGGCCTCTGACTGGAACGCCGGCAACTGCGCAGCTGCGCACGCTCACTGCTAGCTGGATTCTGTCACCTCCGCTGGCGGCCACCATCTTTCCGGATTCTACAGCCTGTACTGTGCGGCTCCGCCTCTCCCTGTGAAACGGCTATCCAATAGCCGCACAGCTCACTCCTTAAGTACTGACTGGCCGGGCAAGACCGGCAGTCAGTACAATGATGTCCATGCCTAAGCATCATTGCTCTCTCCTGGCTCTGTAGTACTCGCTACAATTCCTGCGCCTCCGGTGAAGTATTCCACTACTCCTGCTGATCGTTTACTGCTACACCTGTGCATCACGGAACCTGCTGCCACCAATACGGACTGTACAAGGTTAGCCCCCCAAAGGGGTCTTATCTTTATCCTCACTCACGACGGTTATTCTCCACGGTCACTCCTCGTTTGCTGCCACGATCCAATCCAGCAAGGACAATAGGACTTCATCATCTATTCTTCATCCAATCATCCAATTATTATTTCAACCATCCAATCCTCATCCAATCATCCAATTATTCTTTCAACCATCCAATCCTCATCGAATCATCCAATTATTCTTTCAACCATCCAATCCTCATCCAACCATCCAATTATTCCTCCAACCATCCAATCTTCATACAATCATCCAATTCTTCAATTCTTCACCCAATCCTCCAATACTTCTTCCAACTACCAACCATCTTCATATTCTTCAATAAAGTATTGTATTATTGACTTTTATCAGCTCATAATCTACAGTATACTAATTGTGCCATCATTTACAACTTGTACCGCAATATCTTTATTAAATAAGATTTATTTTATCTCATTGCTTCACTCCCTTCTGTCGTTGATGCAACAACCTTATATTAAAGCACCCAGCCTCCGTTACACTCCAGCTGGTGCTTCACGAAACGTGACATTCCTCATATAGCTCTAAAGCAAGAGGTGTAGCGATAATAGCTTCTAAATCTTTACCCTGTACGGTCAATAAGACTATCTCTGAACCAGAAGGTTGATTTGTGCTGGCTGATATATCCGTACATAATATAAGATATATTCTTTGCAACATATATTTATGCACCTAACCTGTATAGCAAGAAATTTTTATGAAAAATTGTTTCTTTACTCAGTGTGAAAAGATCACATACACAGGGATTAAAATTAAGTCTTTGGTCTTTGTTTGCATACTAGATCAATTCCACAAGCAAGCTTAGGTACAGGCAGCAGCATACAGGTAATCACAGCATATAACAGACTCTTGTAAATGCTCCAGTGGTCCCTACCATAGCCCACACCCCGGCCTATCACTTGGGCAGCTAATCCACCATCAAGAACATTTGCACTCTGCCCTGGAAACACTTATATCAGGAGATCACAGTTGCTGCTGATCACCAGTGCCGTCAACAGAAATCTTGGGACCCTGTACACTGATATTTCTGGAGCCCCCCCACAACCTAATCCCAAGCCTACACAACCCTCTTCTGCATGTACCAATAAATGTATTTAACCAATTTGAGCTGCTTAAAAACAGGTACACGGTACTCATTTAATACTATAACATGACAATAATGATGGCACTGCAGCGCTGAGCACGTCACTTAACGTATCGTAGCTCCAGACCCTGCTTTCAGGTACGGACTTCTCTCATTCTCCATCCTGCTGGCCTGGCTTCTGCTTCCTGCTGGCTGCTGCTGGCCTGCTGCAGCTGCCGCCTACCTTCACTTGTCACTTACACAAAAGAACGCCGAGCAGGCAGGGCAGGCCATTTGTAGAGCGCGGAACAGACAACCCGCTTATGCGCAGTAAAAGTACAGGAGCCAGGGACTGAGGCCACAGCACTAGTGACGCATAGACATTAAGGGGGAAATTTACTAAACGAAATTTGTAAAATTAGGTGTATTTGTATCCAGAAATACACTTATTTTTGACATTTACTATCCCGAAAATACGGCAATTCGTATTCGTATTGATGTGCTATCAATACGAATACGAATTGCCGTATTTTCGGGATAGTAAATGTCAAAAATAAGTGTATTTCTGGATACAAATACACCTATTTTTTACAAATTTCCTTTAGTAAATTCCCCCCTAAACAATAATTTGAAATATTTTACAATCCTATGGTGATAGGTACACTGTTCAGAAGGAAAGCAGATTCCATAGATTTGGTAATCGAACGAGTTAGATTATCTCTTCTTTACTGAAATGACTCAGCTCATCTCCTTTTCTTCCACTCTTAAGATATAAGGATGCTAGTGCTCAAAAAGCTGAAATATTGAGACACTTCTACACTTATATATATATACTAGGTGATTCATCGCGCCCTACGGGTGCTCTTCACACCGTCGTAGGGGGCTACGCCCCATTAAAATGACAACCAAATATTTTTAGGAATAATAGGCAATTGTAGGCTATGGGTACACATGGCAGTGGACGAGGGGCAGTGCGGTGAGGGTGTTTTGTGGAAGTGGTGTGGCTCACTGCGGGTGCAGGCGGCCGGTGGTGGCAGGCATCAGCCACATTAGTTGTGGGTCCGGAAGGTGTGCCAGGCAGCGTCCGCAGGCTAGCGGGGGTGGCAGGCTGTGGGCGCAGGCAGGCGGCGATGTCAGGGGGGGGTGTGAGGCAGCGTGGGCAGGCTAAAAGCGGCTTGCGGGGCTGAGCGCAGAGTTTCGGCAGCAGAAGGCAGCGGGCGCACGTCTGTCACGGCACAGTCTGTGTCCCGCGAGAATTGGTTGTTGTGATGACGCAAGATTGCCCTGAGCGCCGGAGCCTGGGCAGAGTGCCCGGGACCGTATTGCTGTGTGTAATTTGCCTAATGTGTCTCATATAGGGTCCTGGACCGTGATGGTGTTTTGCGGGGGTTAGGTGTGTGGCGTGCAGGGTTTTTCCCTATTGTGTCTCATATATATTTGGCTATTTGGCGTGTGTCTATAAGGCTGGGTGGTGTGTGACCCCGCCCAGTGTTATAGACACACTCTGGGGATGAGTGACAGATGTAGCCAAATATATATATACGAGATACACAACCTCCTGAATATGGGGAAGCTTTTTTGGGGGGAGAATTTAGCTATACCTACTTTAAAACGGAGCAGGCTACTGTCCATGTCCATGTTACTCATGACAAAGCAAATTTAGACATTGGGGGGTGCAGTTGGGAGTCCCCCTGAACAGAGGCGTAACTAGATATTCACAGGCCCCATTGCAAAAGTTTGTAAGGGCCCCCTATTTAGCAACTGATGGTGATATATAAGACATATTACTTAAACAGCAAAGATGGGGCCCCTGCAGCTCTGGGTCCCATAGCAGCTGCACCCCTTGCACCAATGGTAGTTATGCCCTTGCCCCTGAATAGACCCTGTGCGCATGCACACAGCTTCTATTCCTGCAGCCAGAGGGGCTGGGGCCATGGCTAGAAGCTCACAGAGCCTCTGGCCATGCCCCCACATTGGGAAAATAGGGGCATGGCCACGCCAAATGATGCAATTTGTAGGCCATGCCACTTGTCACCAGGCCATGCCCCCAAATTTTGGGTGCGTAAAGATGTCCTGCCAGAGGACTTCAGAAAGTTGGGAGGTATGTTGCCACATTGCCAAGAGTATTGCCAAAACCAGGTAGGGATCTATATGTGAAAAAATATATATGATACAGCGCTGGGGTTTTTTCTGAAAATAATTTATTACAATATCTTAATATATATAAGTTAGCTACTTACACTCACCTATGACGCCCTAAGATACACCTCCTGACGAAGTCCACACGTGACGAAACACGTTGACGGTGTATCCACAGTGACGCTGGAAGTCTGGCTGTTTCGTCTGGTTGGCAAGCCGTGAAACATCTTGAAGCTGCCGCACAGCGGAAGAGGACCTAACAGACTGCTGATGTTCAGATGCTGGTGATGATAACATCATATGCATTGTCTAAAACGTAAGTGTATGTGAGCTTTTACCGTTTTTAGTAAATTGCCATATCATATATAATCACGGTGTGCGCCTCCTCCATCTTGTTTTCTATATCTTAATATATATTTAATAAAAAATGAAAATAAAAATGTCATAGATACATTTCATATGAGAATTCTCATGGAATAACTGTTATAAAAATGATGTAAAAAATATCATATATTGATGAATGAGGTTTTCCAGCTAGCATTCAGTGTTATGGAGGATTATTTTTGTGAACAAAACCAACACCGGTGGGTATATAGTTACCATATAATGTGGAAGTCCTTGTTTGGAAAGGAATTTTCAAAGTCCCGGAGATTTCCCAGTGGTGGATTCCCAGATATCACGCAATGGTGAGATGATAAGATGATGCAGTCCTTAAGGTATGGCAAATACCTGGCTTAGTGGCTGCAGATGTTTTAGAATCCAAGATGGTGGTATGAAACTGGTCCGGATGACGTCTGATAAGGAATTCCAACGATTTTTAATTGAAGAAGGTGTGAGATGGAATACTCTCCAATGATGTGCTGGAACAGGAATGCAATGGCTCAACGCGTTTCGACGTGTTCACATACCTTCATCAGGAGCTGGTGAAATGCGTTGAGCCATTGCTCCATGAGTTATTCCATAAGAATTCTCATATGAAATGTATCTATGACATTTTTTATTTTCATTTTTTATTAAATATATATTAAGATATTGTAATACATTATTTTCAGAAAAAAACCCAGCGCTGTATCATATATATTTTTTCTTGTTTCTGTACTATTTGGGAGCCTTACGCCCTCCGATACAGCAGCTTTAGCAACACTGTTGGTTCCCTCTTTAGGAATCCATATGTGCCTGGCTTGTATAGGCATATTTTCTCAATAAATGTTGATTATAAACTGTTTGCCAAGATACATATTTTTTATTTATTAACAGTTATTTCTATAGCGCACACATATTTCTTAGCGCTCTACAGAGAATATTTGAACACTCACAGCTTTCCCTGCCCCAAATGGTGCTTACAATCTATATTCCCTACTACATGTGTACACATACACACAAACACAGACATTCTAGGGTTAATCTTGTTGGGAGCCAATTAACCTAACAGTATATTTTGGCATTTTGGAGGGAAACCGGTACCCGGAGGAAACCCTCGCAAGCACGGGGAGAATATACAAACTCTGCACAGTTAAGATCATGAGGGAATCAAACCCATGACCAAAGTGCTGTGAGGCAGTAATGCTAACCATTACGCTGTCCGTGCTCTGAAGCATTGGGTATCTTGTAAAGCCTGTTAATGCTGTATTTAATATGACCAAAGAACAATAAGTGAAAAGCGTAGGTTACGTATTATGTTCGTAACCTGCGTACCTCTTATACCTAGCTACGTGCGAACAAAACGTAGCGTACCTTTATTGTGCGTAATACACCAAAGAACCAATACCTTAATAAGAGATCCCTTCGCAGTACTTTGTCTCTAATCTGCGAATACACCTTTAAGGACAGTGTCCGTAATGTACCTTATCGCTATATGCGAAATAACAGACGAGAGCACAGTATAGAAGTAAGGAGATAGAAACTCCGTAAATGATGTATTAAAGTCCCTAATGGACAAAAGGGGGTTACAGGAATAGAAAATAACAGGTATAACAAGTAATACAATAGTCTAACAATGAGTATAATAATCAAGCTCTACTAGGGGAAGAAAAACAGACACAGGATACAATCAGCCAACAATACAATAAAAGTAAGTACAGTGAAGGCAACCGTTTACCGTCTCATCAAATATGCGCAGCGCAGTCCGGTCGGAGCTCGCTATGTTCAGGTTTGAACTATAGCCCGGTCAATGGTCAGGGAAAGGAAGATGTGCCGAAGTGACCAAGGCCGCCCTAGGTCACCTATCTTATAGGGTCAGAAAGGGGAGGTCAAAGGCCATTCCTATTGGTCAGGGTTCGTATGTCAAGTCCTCTGTGATTGGGGTAAAATGATGCACCTGGTTTGGATAGGTGCAGGGGAGTGACCTTTGGAGTCCTTTGTCTGTTGGTATCGTCGTCAGGGGTTGTAAATAGTAGTAAGAACCGGTTACAACTAGATTCTTTTGTTATACACTTTTTAACAGAAACAGTCTTGGGAATATGGACCGGACCGTATGAATTGCGATTTATTCGCAATGACCGGAATACTGCGCATAAGAAACGTAACGTAACGGTACTAAACATTATACAGACGGATGTATGTAATGCTAACTAAGCTATGTGTGGTGCTCTAAACCTTTAACTATATTTTATTTAGTGTAAGTATGTTATTACTAGGTGATTCATCGCGCCCTACGGGCGCTCTTCACACCGTCTTAAGGGGCTGCGCCCCCTTCATTTGTGAACGTTTGTATATGAGAAATATGGTTAGAATTGTATGAAAGATGCCCTGTATTGCAACTTAGGTGTCCGCGAATCGCAGGAGGGGGGGTCGCGGAGGGTGCCGCGAATTGCAGGAGGGGGGGTCGCGGGGGGTGCCGCGAATTACAGGAGGGGGGGTTGTGGGGGGGTGGATGCTGCGAATCGCGGGAGGGGAGGGATTGCAGAGAATCGCGGGAGGGGGGTTGCGGGGTGGGTTGCCGCAAAGCGCGGGAGGGGGGTTACGGGGGTGGGGGTTGCGGCGAATCATGGTAGGGGGGGTCGCGGGGGGTGTGCCGTGAATCACGGGAGGGGGGGTCACGGGGTGGGGTGCCGAGAATCGCGGGGGGGTGTGTGTGTGCCGTGAATCGTGGGAGTGGGGGTTGCGGGGGGGGTGGGGGGGTGTGACGCGAATCGCCACAAGAAAAAATCAACACAGAAAGGTCAACACATGTAAATGTTGACATAAGTGTGGCACTTCATTGGTGTCCATGTCGACACATGAGAATGAATATGAAAACATTCAAAAAATGAAAAAAAAACTTCAAAAACTCATGTCAACCTTTTTCATTGTCGACCATAGCCATGTCAGTGTTTTCCATGTGCAATTTAATTCTGGAGCTGCCGCGAATCGCGGGGGGTGCCGCGAATTGCGGGAGGGGGAGTCGCGGGGGTGGGTGCCGCGAATCGCGGGAGGGGGGTTACGGGGCGGGGGTTGCGGCGAATCATGGGAGGGGGGGTCGCGGGGGTGTGCCGTGAATCACGGGAGGGGGGGTCACGGGGTGGGGTGCCAAGAATCGCGGGGGAGGTGTGTGTGTGCCGTGAATCGCGGGAGTGGGGGTTGTGGGGGGGGGTGGGGGGTGTGACGCAAATCGCCACAAGAAAAAATCAACACAGAAAGGTCAACACATGTAAATGTTGACATAAGTGTGGCACTTCATTGGTGTCCATGTCGACACATGAGAATGAATATGAAAATATTCAAAAAATGAAAAAAAAAACTTCAAAAACTCATGTCAACCTTTTTCATTGTCGACCATAGCCATGTCAGTGTTTTCCATGTGCAATTTAATTCTGGAGCTGCCGCGAATCACGGGGGGTGCCGCGAATTGCGGGAGGGGGGGGTCGCGGGGTTGGGTGCCGCGAATCGCGGGAGGGCAGGGTTCACAGGGGTTCCGGTGGGGGGTTGCCGCGAATTGCGGGAGGTGGGGGGTCACGGGGGGTGCCGCGAATCGCGGGGGGGTGTGACGCGAATCGCCACAAGAAAAAATCAACACAGAAAGGTCAACACATGTAAATGTTGACATAAGTGTGCCACTTCATTGGTGTCCATGTTGACACATGACAATGAATATGAAAACATTCAAAAAATGAAATAAATCTTCAAAAACTCATGTCAACCTTTTTCATTGTCGACCATAGCCGTGCCAGTGTTTTGCATGTGCCATTTAATCCTGGGGCTGCCGCGAATCGCGGGGGGTGCCGCGATTTGCGGGAGGGGGGGGGTTTTCGGGGGGTGGGTGCCGCGAATCGCGGGAGAGCGGGGTTCATGGGGGTTCCGGTGGGGGGTTGCCGCGAATTGCGGGAGGGGGGGGGGTCGCAGGGGGGTGCCGGGGTGCCGCGAATCGCCGGAGGGGGGGTTGCGGGGGGTGTGACGCAAATCGCCACAAGAAAAAAATCAACACAGAAAGGTCAACACATGTAAATGTTGACATAAGTGTGGCACTTCATTGGTGTCCATGTCGACACACGAGAATGAATATGAAAATATTCAAAAAATGACAAAAAAACTTCAAAAACTCATGTCAACCTTTTTCATTGTCGACCATAGCCACGTCAGTGTTTTCCATGTGCAATTTAATTCTGGAGCTGCCACGAATCACGGGGGGGTGCCGCGAATTGCGGGAGGGGGGGTCGCGGGGGTGAGTGCCACGAATCGCGGGAGGGCGGGGTTCACAGGGGTTCCGGTGGGGGGTTGCCGTGAATTGCGGGAGGTGGGGGGTCACGGGGGGTGCCGCGAATCGCGGGAGGGGGGGTTGCGGGGGGGGTGTGACGCGAATCGCCACAAGAAAAAATCAACACAGAAAGGTCAACACATGTAAATGTTGACATAAGTGTGCCACTTCATTGGTGTCCATGTCGACACGACAATGAATATGAAAAAATTAAAAAAAAATCTTCAAAAACTCATGTCAACCTTTTTCATTGTCGACCATAGCCATGTCAGTGTTTTGCATGTGCCATTTAATCCTGGGGCTGCTGCGAATTGCGGGGGGGGGGTGCCGCGAATCGCGGGAGGGGGGTCGCAGGGGGGTGCCGCCAATCGTGCAAGGGGGGGTCGCGGGGGGGTTCTTTTTGCCGCGAAACGCGGGAGGGACTTTGCGGGGGGGGTGTTTTTTCCGCGAATCGGGGGGGGGTCACGGGGGAGGGTTTGCCGCGATTCGCGGGAGGGGGGGGTCGCGGGGTGGTGGTTATGCCGCGAATTGCGGGAGGGGTCGTGGGGGGGTTCTTTTTGCAGTGAATCGCGGGAGGGGGGGTCGCGGGGGTGTTTTTGCTGCGAATCGCGGTAGGGGGGGTCGCGGGGGAGCGGGTGTTTTTGCCGCGAATCGCGGGAGGGGGGGGGGGGCGCGCGGGGGGGGGTTGCCGCAAATCGCGTGAGGGGGGCGCTCACCTGGTGGCTGTGGAGTAGCAGTGCTGGGCAACATGGGAAGGCAGTGGGTGTCTGGCACTGTCTGTGGGCTCACTGGGCTGGTTCTCTGTCACATACCTCCCAACATGACCCTCTCCAGGAGGGACACAATGCTCTGTTTCTAGACTTCCCCTTAATGTATGATTGCCATCACCTGTTTTAAACAGGTTAATTTCTCAGAAAGGTGTTCAGCACAGATGAAGGCAATCACACATTAAGAGGAAAGTCCAGGAACAGAGCGTTATAGACACAGACACCCACTTTGAGTGACAGATGTAGCCAAATATATAGGAGATGAATTTATGTGTAATAGTATGGCTGCGCTTCTGGTCCACTTTGTCACACAGACTCGGGTATGGATACTTTATTTGCGCAACTCTGCGAACCAAAATGGCGGCCATACTATCCTAAAATGGCGTGTGTGCAACTCGACTTTAACAGTCCACCCTTTGACAGTAAATATAAAACTGTCACAGTACAAACATTTTACATAACAATACAGAAATTCATAATCCTAACAGAGAAATTGGGATCCGTGAATTAAACATATAAGGGGAGTAAACCATCTGCTCTTTGGCCGATCCAGGATCATGGATAAATGATGGGCCGCATTTATCGAACAATCTACTCAGGGTGACGAAGGATAATGTACAATTTTTGGGATAAAAATAAAAACAAGGGAGGTTACAACATATACACTTTCACAAATATGGTTTCTTTAAAGGGGGGTGGTTTCGATTCTAGGGTCATATACCAAACCCTGGTCTTCCTCTGCATCTCTCGTTCTTACACTCATGATTTCAGTACGTTTTGTCTTTCCCCGGGTCACCACTTTTAAACATTTGAACAATAACACAAAGACTATGATGGCACCACCGATACAGAGAAGGAGTTTTCCGATGTTAGCTATGATTCCTTGCGCCCATTCTCCTAAACCAGAGAACCAGTGCATTGGGTTCAACCAGTAGGTCCATTCACTGACCTTATCACCTATTTCTGCCAGGCTGATATTGTGTTCCCTTCTAAATTCCCATTTAAGCTGAAGAATCTCATCCATCCAATGATCGATGATTTCTTCTGGGTCTTCAGTATTGTTGGTGATGTATGTACAACATTTCACCCCAAACTGTGTGGAGAGGGTGACACAATATCCTCCTGTCATGGCTGTCAGATAGTTCAACACCATCCGATGTTGTACTAGCTCTCTTTTATATGCTTGTAACTCTCTCCCAGTGTATCTGAAGGTGTCTTTATAAATCTCAGTGATGTTATCTACCAAGCTTGCTAATGCTTGGATATACTTAAAATTTATGACTCCTCTGGCGGTATGGGTGATATCTAATGCAATGAGGAGTTGGATACCGAATGATTCGTGTATCAATTCAGAAGCTAGGGGTTCTTTCTTGATTGTTAAATCCCTTTTATGGATTTGATCATAATGGGTATGAGTGTAAGGAGGAGGTACACCTCTGTGTATGCTTACCATTTCATCATGTGTAAGGGTCATCACTTCAGGTAATACTCTACCTAAATAACAAATTCCCACGTAGTTCATGGAGAGCCATTTGTACGCCCTTCTACCACAAATATAATAAACATCGTCAGGGAGAAAATAAGGGACAGGGTATTTCATGATTTTGTCACACATTATCCGGTACTTGTGAGTTATCCGGGCGTCCGATTTTTTGATTGTATGCCTTAAGTTAAGGCATACAATCAGATGCGATGCGATGCGATATCGCATCGCATCGCATCGCATTCGACCATCGGATGCGATGACCCGATTTTTCCATAGGAATCAATGTTAAAATGATTCCTATGGAAAAAGGGGTCCTTTTCATACCCCTACTATCCAAGTGGGCATGGAGTTGGATATAAACCTGTGGCGAGCGTAGCGAGCCACCGAGCCCGAAGCGTGGCGAGCGAAGCGAGCCCCGCGAGGGGACGGTATTCCGTGTCCCCTCGCGGGGCTCGCTACGCTCGCCACGCTTCGGGCTCGGTGGCTCGCTACGCTCGCCACAGGTTTATATCCAACTCCATGCCCACTTGGATAGTAGGGGTATGAAAAGGACCCTTTTTCCCATTGAATTCCATGTTAAAATGGACTCAGTCCATTTTAACATTGATTCCTATGGAAAAATCGGGTCATCGCATCGCATCGCATCGCATCCGATGGTCGCATGCGATGCGATGCGATGTCCCGATCCGACCCGATTTCAAAATCGGACGCCCGGATAACTCACAAGTACCCATTATCCATAAGAACATTCCCGTCCCCTGCTCCCTGACTTGTTCCTCACAGGTCTCTGGCTGTAGGGTCATATTACAATAACCGGCTGATACTCTGCCGGCCATCATTTTACTTTTCTTCACAGTGTAGACATATTTATAGTGTCTCCCACTGGTGCGGATCTTTAACAATAATTCCTTATCAATAGCCTCTCCATCTGGATGCTGGGAGTAAGTTATTGTCTGGTTGTGCCATGTCACTTCCCAAGTACCAATCATTCTGGAACTAGAGAAGTTCATACATACCAGGGACTTATCCACTTGGTATGGGTGTAATCTAAGACTAGGGGACCTGATATACAGGTATCTCTTATCCAGGGGCCTCCCTTTATTTAAGACGCTTATCTCTGAGATATTTAGCGGGTATGGGACTAGGCCTACACTACTTCTTTTATGTAGTACTTGTGAACACACCCAGCATTCTGTTTGGTTTAAGACCTTACCCACTAGTGAGTGGTAATCACTCAAGGGATGTCGGCCCGTAGTTGCCTTATTCATCGACTGACATCGCTGGATGCATTCTTCTTCCATTTTCGGCTGACAATATCTACAGACACAGTACTCACCAGACAATAACTCATCACATAGCCCTTGAACTACGTTTCCTCATACCTTTTACTTTCTCCTGTTATGGGTAGAGTATCAAGCTGGTTTAGGGATTCTACTTCACCCATATCTGGGTCCATTATTACACTGTCAGGACTCCGCTCCGATCGCTCTAGAGTGTGGCAGCCACCGAGTATCCTTGAATGAGGAAGAGGAAATAGGAAGAAAACAAGGAAATAGATATATAACTGTGAACCTGTTGCTTGGAGTTCTTCCATCATCTCTACCAGGGGACTTTTATTTGCTCTGCTCTTTGACCTTTGCTCGCTCAGGTTGCTTGACCTTGGCTGCCTTTCAGTCTTCCTGGAACAATGCTTCTAGCGATACTTCTTCTCTTTCGCTCTCTGCACACGGGAACTCTGGGTTACTGGCTTTCTTGCAGTGGGACGAATGTATCCAAGTCTCTCTCTCTGCGACTTTTGATACTTCATCTTTTTATTGTTTTAATACACTTAAAAAAGGACAAACAGGAGAGCATCTGCACAGAAAAGATGTATACAAGAATAGCATTATCTGTTGTTATATGGCTGAATGCTCCTACAGTGACAATATTGAATACATAACAATACAATACAATACAATACAAGACAAAAAAAGAAAAAAAAAAAAAAAAAAAAAAAAAAGGACAACGTAGTGCATCTGTTTTTATCTTCATCCATTTTACACGTGGAGCAACGAAGTGACTGGATCTGGACATATCCGTTATTATCTACTAATTGCGTCTTGGAGCGACTTATCAAATCGGCACTGGCTACTGGTTTACTGTTAATGCTATTTTTATCTTTTTATCTTTTTATGATAGGCATGTATAAAATGCTGTAAACATATTCTTTTATTATGTGATACCTCTTGACCTTGTTTTTAACTACATAGCACAGCTACTTATCAGAGAAAAGAGAAAAGAGAAAAAAAAAAAAAGGGGGGAATTAACGAGAGAATTTAAATTTAAATGTAATAACTAAGTGAACGTGAAGAAAAAAAGAGGGGGACTCTAAGTCCTCCAGTTATTGTGACTTAATTTTATTTACTGTTGTGTTATACTTTATACATACATAGATTCTAACCATCTGTGCCATATTTTAGAATATGTGATTAACTTTTTCCTACCTAAATAAATATATTTTTCTTGTGTACTCGTGTATTTGACTAGTGCTATCCATGCAGCAGGATCAGGGGCATTCTTAGACAGCCAATTTCTTGCTATCGTCATCTTGGCCAAGGCACACATGTTATATACATACAGCCTGTCATATTTATTCAAAATATTATCTGCACAAATAGATAAGATACAACTTTTAGAGTTCAAGGTGCTTGCAGGGATACCCGTATTTACCAACATTTGTAGCACTACACTCCAGAATTCTTTTACCACATCACATTCCCACAGTAAGTGCCAAAATGAACCCGGCGCCCTCTTGCATTTTGGGCATATGGGGGATGCCCTGGCTCTCATCTTTACCAGCCTAGTCGTAGACATGTATGATCTGTGCAAAACATACATCTGTACCTGTTGTACTCTTACAGAGTTGGTTGCACATTGCACAGAGGCCAGTGCCATCTCCCATTCACCATGCAGGAAAACACCTACATCCTCTTCCCATTTCTGGGCTAAAGATATCATTCCACCATTACTATGTGTATCTGATATCATATTATATATCCTTGCTACAATTTTTTTTTTACCTACTTTCAACAGCTCTCTTTTTACTGGGGATATAGAGAAGTTTGGTATGCTATTTTTAAATTGGGCTTCTAATGCGCATCTCAGCTGTAAGAACCTGAAGAAAAAAGACTTAGGGAGTGACAGCTCTGCTGCTAGGTTTGTATATGATTTTAAAACTCCATGCTCGTAGAATTGGCTAATCGCTACCACCCCATATGTACCCCACACTGTGTCCGGCTGGAGGGTTGTCAACTCCACAAATTTCCCATAATCTGATAATGGGTGATCAATCTCAATATCGGAAAAGCCACTTAAACTATTGGCTTCCCGCCATATTTTGACCGCCTGTGCCACTAAGGGGGGGTCTTTTTTAGTGACTCTCCCCTTAAGTAGATACTGGAGTGGAGTACAACTATTGTTACCTTGTGACATAAGGATTTTAACTAAACTGTTATCATATTCTGTAGTGATCCAGTCTTTAATGTGCAACAGTTGCCCTGCTAAATAATACCATCTGAAGTTGGGGAGAGAGAGCCCTCCTTTTGTCTTTTTCCTCACTAAGGTATTCATTTGGATTTTAACTCTGTTATTATTCCATATAAAAGACGACAACTGGGAATTTAGTTTTTTGAACAGGGACATCGGCAAATACACTGGTGACTGCTGAATGATATATAGAACCTTAGGCAAAATGATCATCTTGATCAAATTAATCCGACCGGTGACAGTAAGCAATAATTTGCTCCATGATTTGAATTTTACTGTGATAAGTTTCAACAGTGGTTGTATATTCAACTGGCAGAAATCATACGGGTTTCTTGATATCCAGATCCCAAGATATTTGAAGGAATCTGTCCATCTGACAGGCAGATCCACATACGATACGTTAGGTGTGGGCTGTTCCATAGCCATGATACTAGATTTATTTACATTTACACTAAACCCCGAATATTTACCGTGTGATTCAATTAGATTTAGAACTTTAACAGCTGAAACTGTGTAGTCCTGCATGAAGATCAATAAGTCGTCAGCATACAATGCCACTGTGTCTACACAATTACCAGCTGCAAATCCTACAATATTGGGACTAGATCTTATAGCACTAGCTAGGGGCTCGATAGCCAAAGAGAACAAACTTGGTGATAGTGGGCATCCCTGCCTCGTCCCACGCTGGAGGGGGAAGGCAGCAGATGTCCAACCGTTCACTGAAACCCTGGCTGTTGGATTGTTATATAAAATTTGAATCCACCTAACAAAATTACCCCCAATACCAAATGCTTTCATAACTGCCCATAAATATTCCCATTCGACTGCGTCGAATGCCTTAGCGGCATCTAAAGACATTATGGCTGATTTACTTGTAATATTCTGTGAGATTTGGAGGTGCCTAAATACCTTTCTTATATTTAGCGATGTGGATTTGCCTGGCAGGAACCCTGTTTGATTGGGGTGTATGATTTTCTCTAGGTGTTCATTCAGCCTAGTCACCAGTATCTTGGCCAATATTTTCGCCTCTGCTGGAATCAATGAAATTGGCCTGTATGCCTCGGGGTCAGTTGGATCTTTCCCCTGCTTCAGTAACAGTATTATTTTAGCTTCCATCATGGAACGGGGACACTCCCCTTTTTCAAAACAGGACACAAACAGTTCCAACAACAAAGGGGCAAAAAAATCAATATATTTTTTATAGACGTCAATGGGTATGCCGTCTAGGCCAGGGGCCTTGCCACCTGGTAATGTTCTAATAGCATACATTATTTCCTCCAACGTTATTGGGGCTTCCAAGACATCTTTATCGTCTGACTGAAGAGTGGGCATTGCAATATTACTCAAAAAATTCTGTATTTGCGGAGGCTTAAACTGATTCCTAGATGAATATAGGGTTTCAAAAAAATCTTTAAATACCATCCCAATATCTTCTGTTTTATGTTGCATAGTACCCCTGCTGTCTAACACTTGATAAATATTATTTGAGGGTTTTTCTACACGTGCCAAATAGGCCAGGTAGCTGCCCACTCTATCGGAAAAGGCATAAAACCTTTGTGTGTTTATTTTTGTGTATTTTATATCTTCAGATTTTATGAAGTCGAGCCATATCTCTCTGGCCTGGTCCCATGCCCTTTTAGTTGCAGGGGTACCATCTGTTAAGTAATTGGCCTCACAGATATTGCAAGCATTTTCAAGAGCCAATATTTTCTGCCTCTTAGCTCTTTTGATCTCCCCTGTTTTTTTTTTAAGAGTGCCTCGTAAGTAAGCTTTAAAAGTATCCCAAATTATCATATCTGACGCTGAGCCTTTATTAGTAGCCCAAAATTCATCCCATTGCTCGATTAGCCCGGTCATGGCTTCTGTATTATTTAGCCAGGTAGCATTAAATTTCCAGAAAGCACAACTCTTTACTGTGGAATCATCTAGCTCTAGCACTAACGGGGAGTGGTCTGAGATACCTCTTGTACTGTAACTTATATTAACTATAGATGGCAATAGCTCTTTGGATACCAGGGCCAGGTCTATTCTTGAGAATGCTGTGTAAGATGTGGAAAAGCATGAATATTGTCTTAATTCTGGATTTGCTACTCTCCAGGGATCTGTCCACCCTAAATCTTCAACAAAATTACTAAAACTTCTAGAGCAGCTGTCAACCCTGCCGCCCGGTTGGGTACTTTTCCATCTGTCCATATTGGGATTCAACACGTTGTTGAAATCTCCAATACAGACTACTGGCACATCAGGAGTAGATGCGACAAAGTCGGCAGCCGCAACTAGCACATCAAACGCAAACGGGGGCGGTATGTAAATAGCCAGTAATTGTATATGTTTTACATTGATTAAACCATCAAGAAAAATATAGCGACCACCTGGGTCTAACTTTACTCTATTACATTTAAATGCTACTGTTTTTTTTAAACAATACCGAAATGCCCCTTGCGTGTGACATGAAGGGAGCATGATATGCCTGACCCATCCAAGGCCGGTTAAGAGCCTGCAATTTTGACCCTATAAGGTGAGTCTCGGATAGACATATTATATCTGCCTTGCTTTGTCGCACCTGGCGCATAACAAGAGAGCGCTTTATTTTGTCATTTATTCCTCTGGTGTTCCATGCTAAGATACGAACCATCTAATCCTTACGCTTTGATATGTAAAAGGATAAGCCAGTTAATTACCAGGCTGGCACTGTCGCTGCATATCATGCACCCTTCACTGTCACCAGCGGGATCGATTACGCTAACAGAATTACCATGACACTTCATGCTATCAAAATTACCATGACACTTCGTTGTCCTTTTAAACAGTACTACATAAAAACAATAACATTTACCCTCCTCCCCCCACCCTATATGCCCCCCCTCCCTAGGCATATTTAATAAATCCTTTCTACACAAAAAACTATTAACACAAAATAATTAGCACCCAACCGGGGGCTATTAAACCCTAAACCACGGAAACATAATAAGGCAGTTATCCTATTACTCTCCCCCGACTTTTATAAAGAAAAAAGGGTCCTGGGAAGGTCCTTTAATTAGGGAGCCATTTGATGTCTTGCTGGGACCTTTTTGTCCAGCCAAAGTCCTGCTTCTCTCGGTGTCTGGAAAAAATGTGATTCCCCGTCGACCATAACCCTCAATTTTGCGGGAAATTGCATAGAGTACTTTATATCCAAATCCCTAAGGCGTTTTTTAATATCTGCAAATTGGATTCTACTCTTCTGGACATCGAGTGAGAAATCAGGAAATGCTGAAATTTTAACCCCTTCGTGTTCCAGTGAGCCTTTTATACGAGTCAAGCGCAGCAGTGTATCTCTGTCCCGGTAATTCAATAATTTAAAAATAAGTGTACGAGGAGGAGCACCTGGTTGAGGAGGTTTTGCAGGCACTCTATGAGCCCTTTCGACCGCGAATTGTTTCGTGAACAAGGCAATATCATGGTTATTGCTTATTAATTGCTCCACAAATTTTGAGACGTCAGCCCCTTCTGCTCTTTCAGGGAGCCCCACAAGCCTGATATTATTTCGGCGTAGTCTGCCTTCAACGTCTGACAATTTGTATTTAATTTCGCGAATCTGTGAGGCCATGTCGGCCATGGAGTGCTGCATTTTTACGCTGGAATCTTCCACTGCCGAAATACGGCTCTCTGCCTCACTCAACCTGTTTTTAACTTCCTTTAAATCATCTTTGATCTGAATTACATCAGCCTGTACGCTATTTATTTTTTCCCCTAGGCGCAGTTCACTGTTATTAATAGCGTCCAGAATCTGTTGCAAGGTGGCATCTGGTGGGGCAGCGGGGCTTTTTTCTTTTAGAGGGGTAGTTTGAGGAGTAGGGATTGAAGTTTGCGAGGTATTGCCAACCTGGGTTCTAGCATATTTCTCCAGGCGAGCTGCGGCTGCTGTACCGGTTTTCCCCATATTTAGAGAAAGGCAATAACACTGTTATCTTTGCCACGGCAGGGCGATTTATAGTATCAGAAAAAAAAAAGCCAAGTGGAACTCGCCACTAATACCGCACAGTCATTCAATTATCCACACTGAGTAGGTAGTGATGTATACAGTGCTTGAGTCTTTGGGGCTACAGTAACGCTATATGCTTAGCGGTTGCCCCCTTCCTCCACCACTGGTCACAATATACCAAACAGAATAGCGTCTGTGTTATAATATAACCATAAGACTTTAAACTTTATCCAACTCACCCAGGGTTGCTTGCGCTGTTAGGCAAAAAAAGGACTGCGTAGTATGCCCCGCTGTACCAACCACCGTACCTGTATTACTACAATGTCCTGTTGTTTGTGCGTAGCTGCAGATGCTGGAAAGCTGGCGTTCTGTGCTCGGCAGGGAAGACTTGTCAGGTGTGTCCTTGTAGTTGAACTAACTTGCTTGTCCCTGCTCCGGCTGTATATAATGCGGCCCACCAACTTGCTTGCTCCTCTCCTGGAGCCCTTGCGCGTCTGGATATCGCAGGTATTAGGCGTAGAGCCCTTTAACGCCCCTGGGAACCAAGAGGGGTAGTGGGTTGTCTACAGGAGGATAGACGCAGATGCTGGCGTGCTGGCGTGCTGTATATGGCAGGGAAAGCCGTCGGATGCGCCCGCAGGTTGAGCTTCCCTCACCTGCTCCGTCTGCTTAGACCTCGACTTGCCAGCTGACCCGCTCTGTTCCTGGAGCCTGAACACGCCTGCACAATCACTGACGTTTAGCGTGGTGTGCTTTGGCGCCACTGGGAGTGGAGAGGGACAGCGTGTTGTGTTCAGGAATGTGGCTGCAGCGTCGCTCAGTGCGCCAAGTAACCCACGCGCTCGATCTGAACGTCAGTGGCGGGGAAACAGCAGGGGGATGCCGGGTAGCAGGTTCAGACACTTCCCTTATGTTACATACGGATGGTGTCGGGAGAGAGCTCTGCCTCACACGTCCTCACTCTCCCTCAGCCGTGGCCACGCCCCCCCCTCTCTCTGCGACTTTAATCGATGTAGTGCTGGTCAACAAAACTTGGTACGGTCCTTCCCAACGGTCTCTCAAACAACCTGAGCGTAAAAAATTTCGGATCATAACAAAGTCTCCTGGTTTAAGATTATGACAGTTCTCGATAGGCATATCAGGTGTCAATAAATTTAGCTCCTTTTGTTTTTTCCTTAGCTGTTTGTTTAGCTTTAGGATATACTGTACAGTTAGCTCATTGTTACACTTGAGATCATCCTGTGGGTCTATCATGACGTGTGGCTGCCGACCAAACAATATCTCGAAGGGGGACAAGTTGAGCGGAGCCCTGGGAGTGGTCCTATTGCTATACAGCACAATGGGCAGTGCCTCTGGCCATAACAACCCTGTTTCAGCCATAACTTTACCCAATTTGTTCTTAATAGTACCATTCATTCTCTCAACTTTGGCGCTCGCCTGGGGTCGGTAGGGAGTATGAAGTTTACTATTAATCCCCAGGAGTTTACACATGATTTGGAAGACCTCTCCTGTGAAATGAGTGCCTCTGTCACTCTCAATGACCTTTGGGATACCATATCTACAGACAAACTCTTGACATATTTTCTTTGCTGTAAAGGTAGCAGTGTTGGAGGCAGCGGGGAAAGCCTCCACCCAGCTGGAAAACATGTCAACACATACTAATACATATTTCAAATTTCTACAGGGTGGTAACTGTATGAAGTCGATTTGTATTACCTGGAAAGGGCCTTCTGTAGGAGGGATGTGAGATGGCTCTGTTGGGATGGCTTTTCCAATGTTCTTCCTCAAACAGGTGAGGCATGACATTGCCACTCTACCTGCTTGAGAAGCGAACCCTGGTGCACACCAGTAGGCCTTTACCAGCTTGCACATACCTTCCTTCCCAAGATGTGTCAGCCCATGGGCCGCCTCGGCTAGACTAGGAAGGTATGCCCTGGGGGCCACTGGTTTCCCGTGTCCATCTCTCCAAAGTCCGGTGGACTCTTGGCCACATCCCTTCGACTTCCATACTGCTCTTTCCTGTGGGGAACACAAATTCTGCATGTCTATCAGTTTGGATGTGGATACCATGTTCAGTGTACAGAGGTTTGTAGGATGGGTGGAAATATTTACAGGGCATGCGGCCCTTTTCGCTGCCTCATCAGCGCGGCTGTTACCAAGGGACACCGGGTCCTTCTCTGATGTGTGAGCTTTGCACTTGATAACAGCCACTCTGTCTGGAAGCTGGATAGCTCCCAGAAGTCTTCTAATGTATGTCGCATGAGCCACTGGTGTGCCAGCCGCCGTCATGAAATTTCGGAGGCGCCATAGGGCTCCAAAATCATGTACTACTCCGAAAGCATATCTGGAGTCGGTATATATGTTAACTGATTTTCCATTGGCCAGTTCACATGCTCTGGTCAGTGCCACCAGTTCTGCTACTTGTGCTGAGTGAGGTGGTCCTAAGGGTTCAGCTTCCACAATACCTTCTCCATCTACTACCGCGTAGCCTGTGCACAGCTCTCCCGTCTCCGTTTGTCTATGACAGCTACCATCAGTGAATAAGGTTATGTCTAC
The DNA here is from genome assembly GCF_055691185.1 of Crinia signifera. NCBI lineage: Eukaryota > Metazoa > Chordata > Amphibia > Anura > Myobatrachidae > Crinia > Crinia signifera. The sequence continues at coordinate 150,115,723 of NC_139222.1, read as the reverse complement.
CTCACTTAATGGGCTGTCGCTTATGTCAGGACGTGCTGTAAAGGTCTGATTCAGGTAGGTCATGCAATCATGTTTGTCCCCACCTTCACTAAACTCTGCTTTACCATATTCAGCAACATTCCCATCACCCTCCACCCTTTGTGCCTTGGAGGGCACATGAGGAAGGAATGTGGCTGGGTTTAGTGTGTTGCATCTTTTGATGGTAATATTTACTGGGGCCATCAGCGCCAGTTCCCACTTGGTGAACCGTGCTGAGGACACATGACGTGTTTGGGCAGAATTTAGGAGGGCAGAGATAGCATGGGGAGCATGAACAGTTAAATCGTGTCCCAACACCACATCCTCACTCTTGCTTACTAATTGTGCTATCGCAGCTACGCTTCGTAAGCAAGTTGGGAGTGAGCGTGCTACTGTGTCCAGCTGGCCACTGTAGTACGCTACTGGTCGATTGGCATCACCATGCTTTTGAACAAGTACTCCTGCCACACACCCAGCTGATTCAGTTCCGTACAGTTCAAAGGGTTTCCCATAATCTGGCATTCCCAGTGCTGGGGCCTTTGTTAGGCTCACCTTTAGTTCCTCGAAAGCCAGCTCAGATTCCTCAGTATGAGAGACCCGGTCTGGCTTAGTTGAGGAAATCATCTCTTGTAGTGGTAATGCCAGAATAGAGAATCCTGGGATCCAATTGTGACAGTACCCACACATGCCTAGGAACGTACGGATCTGGTGCTGGGTCTGTGGCAGTACCATGTTTTGAATCGCTTGGATTCGGTCGTCGGTGAGGTGTCTCAGCCCTTGGGTAAGGCAGTGGTCCAGATACTTAACCCTGGTCTGGCATAATTGTAGCTTATCCTTTGATACTTTATGTCCTGTCTCTGAGAGATGCATCAGCAGCTGTCTAGTGTCATCCACTGATGACTCCAGTGACTCAGAACACAACAATAAGTCATCGACATATTGTATTAGTATCGAACCACTCATGGGTTGAAAGGATTGTAAACAATCATGCAAAGCCTGGGAGAAGATGCTGGGGCTGTCTATGAATACCTGGGGGAGTCGTGTCCAGGTATACTGTACTCCTCTGTAGGTAAAGGCGAACAGATACTGGCTGTCAGGGTGTAAAGAGACAGAGAAAAACGCAGAACACAAATCAATGACTGTGAAATGGGTACAGTGAGGTGGTATTTGCATCAGGATGACAGCTGGGTTTGGCACTACGGGGAATTGGCTCTCAACTACTTTGTTTACCCCTCTTAGATCCTGCACTAGTCTGTAGCCCCTCCCCCCGCTCTTTTTCACAGGAAAGATGGGACTATTGGCCGTGCTGGAAGTTCTAACTAGGATTTCTTGTTGGAGCAATCGCTGGATCACTGGGTATACTCCTAGTTCAACTTCAGGTTTTAAAGGGTATTGCGGTATTTTTGGGGCTATCCTGCCTTCTTTTAAGCGGATCTCTACTGGAGCTACATTTGCCATCAGCCCAGCATCCTGTCCATCTTTAGTCCAAAGGGAACTCGGTATTTGTGCTGTAATTTCAGCTACACTAGATGGATTTGACTCTACAACAGTTGAATACAACATTAGCCTCTGAGGACTGTCCAGCATATCTTGCACTTCTTGTGCAAGATCTCTAGGAATGTCCAGAAATACCCCATCGGGGGTGCAATAGATGACACATCCCATTTTACATAGTAAATCTCTACCCAGGAGGTTAGTCTGGGCCGCTGCAGCCAACAGGAAAGAGTGTTTGGTATGCAGAGGCCCGATTGTAACATCTGCTGGTTTCGTCAGTGGGTAATGTTGTATTTTTCCTGTTACCCCAATTGCTGCTACTGATTGGTCAGTGAAACCCAAGTGAAGAGGTGTGTTGAGAACAGATCTGGCCGCCCCTGTATCAACCAAAAAGGTTTGCCTTACTCCAGCTATATCAACCTTTACCTGAGGTTCCTCTCTAAGGTGTTGTGTTAATCTAACTGGCTGTAGGATACAGGTATGACTTGTTTCCTATTGTCTTACCTGGGTCGCCCTTAGTACAGTGTCAGCCATCAGATGGGGAGGAGGCATGTTGCGTGACCTGTCTGTCTCCTCCCATTGTCTAGGGGCTGGGTATCTCCGTGTCTCACCCTGGTGAGATTCCCATTCTCGTCTATGTGTTTTGTAGCTCCTGGGGTTTCCTATTTTGCATTGAGTTGAAATGTGTCCCTCCTTGTTGCAGTTGTAGCAAATTATTGGCTTTCTACCTGTGTCTCTGGTGTTCTGGTGGTATGAGGTCTTGTTAGGGGCCTTACTGAAAGCTTGGATGCTAACCATCATTAATTTATCGGCTTGCAGCTCTCTGTGTTTCCTAATGTTACGGTCGTGGTCCATGGCAGATTCCCGTAGGGCATCCACTGTCATTCCACGCCAATTTGGGAAAGATGTTTGGACTCTGGCTCTCAGATTTTCTCTAAGCCCTTCCACTAGCACAGAGACAATCATCTCCCTCAGGTGGGGGTCGTCCTTAGGCTCGGAGACACCAGTGTATTTTGATACCGATTGCAAGGCCTTAGCGAAATAATCAGCAGCAGATTCACCATCCTTTTGTTTGATGGTGAATATCTTGCTATATTCCACTGCCGCAGGAAAATATACTCCCAATTGTAAGTTGATTAGGCGTATATTTTCCTGGTTGATCTCATCATTTATTTCCTTGTCCCCTCTCAACCCACTATCCTGAATGAATTTCGGGATGTCTATGTGGGTAGGGAGACAGGCCCTCAACATGATTCTCCAATCCTTGTTGGTGGGTTCATCAGAGTTTCCCAGATCCCTTACAAATTTCCGGCTCAATGCCAGATCTTTCCTAGGATCAGGGAAATCTGTAATGATGGACCGCAGCTCTAACCGTGTCCATGGGTTTAGCATGGTCATCTTTCTGGTAGGTATCACACCCTCTCTGTCTGCCTTACCATAGGGAACCTCCAGTGTGCGTACAGGGTATGTTTGTACCACATCTGCATTACTGGGACCTGGTGGGGAGTCATCTGTGTCTGTGCTGTGTGGTGCTATCTTACCTGAGTCCATGACTATGCTGTTGGCATCAGCCGTCTCCTCTCCCTGTGCAGGGGCCCCAGCAGCGGGTTTAGCCGGTTCAGCTTTTCCCTCAAGCAGGTAACTGGTAACTGAATTTAATAGATTCCATCCTAGCATAGCTGGTTTTAATAAATTATATTCTCTCCAATGTGAATATATTTCTATTACTTATTTCTATTTTTTATAATAAACCAAAATAATGTTTTCATTATAACGCAGTGTTCAGTGTGTTTGTCTATTTTTTCATTTGGTTGTGGTTGAGTATTCACATATTTTCACTGCGGCTTTGATAGAAAAATAAGCGATTAATAATTACACCAAGCGGTGTCTCTCTACAACTTACCGAGAGTCGGGATTCCAACGATCATTTCTCCGTTATCGGAATCTTGCCTGTCAGGAGCCTGACAGGCAGGCAAGCGCATTCAAGCCCTTTGCGGGTTAATTTCGCTTCATTTAGTTTAGATTCAAGAATTGAGAAGATGTGTACGCACACTTTGTTTCAGTATTAGCTCCCAAAATCTTTACTGTGTATGGTTTTATACAGGTTATTCTTACATATATTGCAATGTATCTTTATCTTATAAATAAAACTTTATTGAAAACATGGGATACATTTCCCTACTGGTAAGTATATTACTAGGTAATTCTGATGGTTGGTAGCTTAAATATTGATATCTCCTGTTGACATGGCATGTATTGCTTAGTCTGTAGATACAGGAGTGGGGATATCAACGGTGGACAAATTGATGTATTTAATGTATTAATGTACACGTCGCGAATGCAGGAAATAGCAACTGAAAATGTGTACGAATCGTAAATGCAATGTGGCGCTCGAGCTTGACTTGACAGGAAGACGGCATTTGGGTGGGTTTGAAAAAACGCAGGCTTGCCCAGGAGTGTTTAAGGAGGGTCTGTGACATTAGTGATAATTACTTCCAGCCTGTCTCAGAAGCAGATTAGTGGAAGGCTCAGACCTACAGACATTTGCACACAGGGGCATCTTTAAAGAGGAGAAGTGTGCTCCTCGGCTGGGCCCACTCCTCTCTGCTGGGAGTGGTGAGCAGTAGGGTCTGAGCGCTCTCGTGCTCAGACCCTACTGCGCATGCACGAACCTCCGCTGAGCTGTGGAGTCTGAGCACTCAGACTCCAGTGTGCTTGCGCAGATCACAGGAATAATTAAAGTATAATTAAAGTATTCCTACTGGGACTCAGGGGCCCGTATGCACCTCTCAAAGTGCACCCATTATAGATATGCCACTGTTTGTACTTACGACAAAGTTTATTCGATGTTTCGGGAAATGCATATGGATTAGTGAATGGACAGCAATTAGAGATCTATTCACTATCCTCTCACATTTTTGCAAAAGTCATATTCTTTTTCTATCTGGGGGGCGGCTTACTTCTAATTGGTGCTCAGCTGTCCTCCTGTGGGGAGCACATGGAAAGTAGGCACTCTCTGTCATGCCCACTGACTCAAGTCCACTCTGCCTATGCCACAGACCATAAGAGTCAATTCAAAAGGCTACTGACAATTTCAGGATGATCCTGTAAAATACAGGACGGGTGGCAACTCCACTGAGTCCACAGCAAAAAAAAGCAAGAAATGTTGCTATTTACCAGTGCCATGGTGTGTGTATTTAAGGAACATGTACTCTTTAATAGTATGCAGGAAAGCTGCAAAATGGTTTGGGAACAACAAAATAACTTGTTTATTTCAGTTATTCTGTTTGGATGTACCTGTGTGTTCTGCAGGCTTTACAGTAATTATGAGTAATGAATTAACAAGTTAGCAATTTAATCGACATGCCATGTTCAGCAGCTAGTCTATTTTTCATATAGACAGTACAACCAGTATTTTACAAGAAAACCAGTTTGCCTTCAATCTTGCTTACATATGATAATGTCATGGCTAAGTGTAGGAGTAACAAGTCTATACAGATTTATTCCTTGCAACACAAAAGTAGAGATGAGTATAGCTATATATATATACAATATACACATAAGAACAGCCAGCATATTAAATCATTACCACACAAATAAGATGGTTTTTATAGGTCAGTAAGAGATGAACTACATTCCAGAGACTAGAAAGAATGTGAATTATTTTTGTTCAAGAAATAGAACGTTCTATTGTTTAAGTTGAAAAAAATGTCCTAAAAAGTATGAGATAGCTGTCTGGAGATGTGCCTGCGCCCAAAATGGGATGAGGCATCGGGTGGGCAGGGCATTGGTAGAGGGTTGTGGCCTAGCACCATGACTTCCATTTTGGTCAAATTAGGGGCTTGTCCAGTGCTCCCCTCACCCACTGGACACTGCAGCCCACATGTAGGACAGTGGGACAGTATCCAAATTATGTAGCAGACAAACTCTACACTCTAAAAATAGTTTGGAAGCATCAAGGAGCATCATGACTATTTCAGTAAATGTTCCTCAAGTTAAACATTATACTGAAGTACGGGATGAAGTATAAAGGTCAACATAACAATGTAGCCAATTATGATGTTGACATTGTCAAAATGTCAACAATGTGTGACCATACCTACATTTTCATGCTGACATTATGGCTGTTGACATAATATACCCAACCCCTGAAGTTTGGTACAGTTAGGCCTCATATACAGTTATTACATAGCAAGCATTTTATTGCAGTTGCCTCAAGTGTTTCACCTGGATGGCCTGTTATTATAAAGATCATTGATATCTATTTTACATTTATTTTTAGAACACAAAGCACGCAGACTTAGTACAGTAAGGTGTAACATTCACTTGGAATGCATCATATTCTATTTTTGGTGCATCTGGGATTCAGTGTATTGAGGACAGGTACTGTGTGTACTGCGGACATAGTTACCATAGAGATCAAGGTCTTGTAGTTGTAGTCATCTTGAGGTTACTACAGTTTAAAGCAGTAACTCTATGTACATGATCTTGAAATCCAGGAGTCCCCTGGTAACTTTAATAGCCAGTGATGTGCTGTCAGACACAGAGGAAGATGCAGAGCCCCTTCTACACTGTCATATGTACAATGGATTTAGCATGCGCAGTGCACACAGGCTCCTGAGTCCATGGGGGCCCACACACTTATGTTGCACACAGGCTCGCACTGCAGGTGGGGCAGATGTAACATGTATAGAGAGAGATAGATTTGGGTGAGTTATTTTGTTTCTGTGCAGGGTAAATCAGGCTTGGACTGGCCCGGCGGGGGACCGGGGGATTCCCCGGTAGGCCCCGCTGATTTTTTTTACCCCACCAACTTTTTGAGGTGGGCGGGGTCTGACGGAAACCAGTCCCCCGCGGGGCGTGTGGAGCACACTGAGCCGCTGCCAGAAGCTAGAGTGGGCCGGAGTGAGGGAGCTGGGAGGAGCCCAGAGCAGCGGCAGCAGGATGACAGGACGACTGACCGCTGCATCATGATGACACACGCTGGGCCCGCCCACATAGTGATGTCATCACATAGTGATGTCATACGTCAGACGCCCCCGCTTGGCCCCTGCCCTCCCAGCCCAACGCTGGGGTAAATACTGGCTGCTTTATTTTTTACACTGCAATTTAGATTTCAGTTTTAATACACCCCACCCAAATTTAACTCTCTCTGCATATGTTAAATCTACCCCACCTGCAGTGCACATGGTTTTGCCCATTTTGAGAACAAATTTGTACTGTGATCAGATTTGAATAAGGGCCATTATTTCACAGACCTGGGAAATTCCTGGGTTGGCCCCTATCAGACATACATTTTTTCAGTTTTTAAGTCAGTGTCATCATAAGGGGATGGTTTGCTGGCACACAATATTGTGATCATGCAAAGGTGGAGGGCAGCCCTAAATAGAATGGGTGTGGTTTACAATTGTAAATAATTGACATTACATGTATTATATGCCAAAAAAATACCATTACAGTTTTCCTTTTCAAACATTTGTTTATTCAAATAATATTTTTATTTTTATGGTACTGCTTTCCTAGCACGGCGCCCACGATCTAGATTGTATGTGTGGGGCTGATATCTCAAGCATCTCATGCATCTTATGTGTTTGTGCAGCATAAGATGCATGAGATGATGCAATCGACGCGATGGACGAGATAGACGAGATTTTTACATTGCAAGCATCTCATGCATCTTATGTGTTTGTGCGGCATGAGATGCATGAGATGATGCAATCAACGCGATCGACGAGATTTTTACATTGGAATCAATGTGAAATGGTCCCTGAGACCCAATGTTACATTTATTCCAATGTAAAAAGCCCCCCAAACCCCAATTTTAATTGCTAACCCCCCCCCCCCTCATGGGTGAAATGGCCCCCCCATTGTTAACGCCACCCCACTATCGACGCCAGCCCGAACCGTGGCGAGCGCAGCGAGCCCGCGAGGGGCGGCGGTACGCGTCCTCCGACCTTTTCTTACCCCCACTATCCACGTCGGCGTGGAGTTGATTTTATATAGTGTGGCGAGCGCAGCGAGCCACCGAGCCCGAAGCGTGGCGAGCGCAGCGAGCCCCGCGAAGGGACGATTAATACATGTGAAGTAGTCCGCGTCCCCTCGCGGGGCTCGCTGCGCTCGCCACGCTTCGGGCTCGGTGGCTCGCTGCACTCGCCACACTATGTAAAAATCAACTCCACGCCGACGTGGATAGTGGGGGTATGAAAAGGTCGGAGGACGCGTACCGCTGCGCTCGCCACGCTTCGGGTTGGCGTTGATAGTGCTGGTGGCGTTAACAATGGTTATTGGGGGCTCGTGGTTTTTTATCTCATGGATCTCATGGATCTCATGCATCTTATGGATGCATAAGATCCATACGATTAAAAAATCGTTTCAATTGTATTGATTGTATGCCTTAAGTAAGGCATACAATCAGTGAGAGGGGCGCCGTGCTAGGAAAGCAGTACCTTTTTTATAGTAGTAAAACATGTGTGAAAGTCTTTACTTTAACATATATAATGTAAATTAGTTAAACAGCCATGGTGTATGAGATCCTCACAATTATAAAGGCATACATAGAATATTAAAATTTTTCAGGAATAACGGACACATTATACCCACTTTAGCCATAACAAAAAAGTGCTTCAGTATTGCGGCGCAAAATACTAGTTTTTCTTAAGACCATGGTGTACGACCTCAGGGATCTTCAACCTTGGCCCGGCAGTGGTTAAGGAACTGCACTTCCTAGTACATGCTGGGTGACATTTAATGGGATGCAATTTTTATTAAGGGTCAGATATTGCCCATTATCGCATTTTCTGGATTTTTTTTTTAAAGAAATTGACTAATTAATGTAATGCAAATTTGCGGGTGAAAAGTGCAATATGGTGCTATTTTTAGTCATGAAAATGTACGTGCGACTTTGGGGACATGGTAATGTGCGTTTTGTGTTAAAAAAAAAAGAAGGCGTGGGGTCCCCCCTCCTGAGCATAACCAGCCCGGGCTCAAAGAACCAGTCATGGTTTAAAAAAATCACGGGGCAAACCAAATAGGGGTCCCCTGGATTTTTTAAAACCAGCACCAGGCTCAATGGCTGGTCCTGGTTCACAAAATACGGGGGACAAAATGAGTAGGGGTCCCCCGTATTGCAAGAAGCAGCACCATGCCCAACCAGCCAGCAGGGTAATGCCACAGCTGGGGGGAGCCTTTTTATACAAGTCCCCCCGTCCAACGCATTCACCCCCTGACCGGTCAGCCTGGGCAGGGATCCTAGGGAACTGTAGACCCCCCCCAATGAAGGGGTCCCCCCTCCAGAATTGACCTAGGGTAGGCTTGTCAAATAACGTAATTCGCGGGTCCACGAATTGGGGGAGGGGCTAAAATGATGCCAAATGATGCAATTTGCATCATTTTAGCCCTGCCCCTCGCCGCGGACCTGCGAAAAACAGTAATTTTGTGCAGCAGGGAAGGGGTGTGTAAGGGCTGCCTGGCCAATGTGGGAGGATTGCCCACCTTCCCGGGGGGCTGGGAGGGGGACCCGATTTTCGGGAGCCTCCCGTCAATTTTAGGAGGGTAGGAAAGCCTGCCCCCCAAAAAACGATACTGCATGAATCTTATAAGTGCTCCAGTGAGACATAATAAAATGAATAGCAATCTCATCCCTGGCACCTTCTGGCACTGGCACACTTCTCTGCAGTGTGTTCCATAGCCTCCAACATGACCCATTCCATTAGGTACAAAATGCTCTGTTTCAGGACTTCCCTGCCAGTGGCAGTTGCAGATGTGAGCCTGCAGCACAGTCCAAAAAGGGGAGCCACACCAAACATCACTGTCCTGGACTCACTGGCAGTTGATGTGACTCCCCTCTTTGAATTTTGGACTGTGCCCCACCTCTGTAACTGCCACTGGCAGGAAGTCCAGGAACAGAGCATTTTGGGGCAGATTTATTAAGCCTTAACAAGAGATAAATGCAAGGGTGATAAAGAGAGATAAATGTCCAGCCAATCAGCTCCTTACTGACTTTTTTCAAACACAGCCTGTAATACTCCTTTCACACCAGAAAATGCAGGGACCCACGTGGGAATATGGCCCAGGAATTATGCCAGGCCATTCCTAGGTTGGCCCCTTTCACACCAGAAAAGTCCCTGCATTTTCTGGTTTGTGAAGGGGGTAAAAAGGAGGCGGGGAGGAGGCTGACAGGAGGTGGGGGGGAGGCGGGCAGTCGGCGGGATGACGGTGGAGGCAGGCAGGAGGTGTGTAGAATACTCACCCCGGTTGCTGGTCCTCCGTGCAGGCCAGGGATCCACACGGGCGGTGGGCGCAAATGGGACAACCGGCGGATGAAGATGACGTGTGCCCTCACTGCCGCTGGAGAGCTGCGTCATCTTCATCTGCCACCTGTACCGTCATTTGCGACCGCCACCCAGTGGCGTAACTACTGTAAGGCAGCCCCAGCAGCCGCTTGGGGGCGCAAGCAGCAGCAGGGTCTGTGTGGGCGCCGGCACCCGCTCGATGCACTGACATGCTGCTGCCCACTGACTGAGCACTGGAGGAGAGTCAGCCGCAGTGCAGGTGGGACCATAGCAGAGATGTCAAATTCCCCCACTGATTCAATTGACTGTACACAGAGCCGTTTATTGGCTACTGTGTACAGGATGGGCGTGCCAGGGCAGCCTGGGATGCGTCGGAGCCAAGGGAAGCAGTAGTGTATGCTGGTCTCATCTACCTCTCTTCTGCATCAGCTTCTCTGTTATGCGTGTGATGTCATCACGTCACACGCTGGGGAAACATGCTGGAGAGGAGCCTGGAGGGGGGGGGGGCACCACAAACCTTTTGGCAGGGGGGAGCAAAATTTATAGTTACGCCACTGCCGCCACCTGTGTGCCGGACAGCACACCGAGGACCGGCAACCCGGGAAAGTATCCCCTACCCCATTCATACCGGCCAGGTCCCCAGGTTAAACCTGGGAACAACCCTGCTCCATAGCAGGGTTAAAATCCCGGCATTTTTTGCTGGGATTTTGGCCCGGGAACCTTTCACACCTGCGCTAGTCACATGTTGTTCCCGGTCCCAACCCGGGAAATTATGCTGGTGTGAATGGGGTATAACATGGCAGTTAGCAGGTGATTGGCTAGACGTTTATCTCTCTTTATCACCCTTGCATTTATCTCTTGTTAAAGCTTAATACATCTGCCCCTTTGTACCTAATGGAATGGGTCATGTTGGAGGGTATGGTGTTCCTATTATGTGTGGCGTCTGTTCCTCTCAGGCTACCACTGAGTATGTCATCAGCAGGCATCAGGTGGCCCTTCCCAGTGGCAAACGCAGGATTTAAATGGGGTGGGGTATATATATATATATATATATATATATATATATATATATATATATAACAGAGACAGGTAGGTCTGGCACTCCAAGTTTAAATGTTCCTTTGTGAATGCCCACACCCAACTTTCAATCAAAGTCCATATAACTCCTCAAGACATGCAGCACTCCAGTCATTATCGAAGTAACAACTTTATGTTCAAAAACCACAGCAACGTTTCAATACACCAATCTTATTTTCATCAGGCTAAAAACAAAGGGGTTTATTCTAGTTCATTCTTTCTGACAAAATCCTTCTTAGATGGACAAAACCATGTGCACTGCAGGGGGGCAGATGTAACATGTGCAGATAGAATTAGATTAGATTAGATTAGATTAGATAGAATTCTCATTTTGAATGCAGAGCGAGGAGGTTACTGCAGAGAGAGCGTCCTGATATTGTTCTTAGTAAGAACCTACACTAGACTCTCAACTCAGAAACTTCCATTTAATTGAGCCCCATCAAGAAGGACTTGGTGATATTTATTTTATTTGCATCAGCTGTGATCAGCAGAAACTTCAAATAGGACCAGCCACACAAAATCCACTCACCCATTGGTTCTTACCCCTGATGAAGTCTTAGAGACGAAACGCGTCGGTTTTCTTCACCAATAAAATAACTATTTACCCAGAGATGGACTGAGCCTATTCATTGGGAACATCCTCAAATACAAGAACACTATTTCAGAAATGTGTATTCTGTTTTGAAATTGTAATGTTATATTGGGAGGTACAGTTTCTATACTAGGTAGCGCACCCCAATCACCCCCCACTTTCCTGATTACTACACCGTTCCTCACTAACAGGAGGAATTTTGGTGGTGCTGCAAACACAACCCAGCGCAACTCAGAGTCAAAAACCCTTTCTTATATATATATATATATATATATATATATATATATATGTATATGTATATGTATGTGTATAATATTTATATATATATATATATATATCTGTGTGTGTATATATATATTTTTATTTATTTATTATTATTATTATTATTATTATTATTTATATACATTTGGTCTATCTATAATACTTTAAGTGACCCTGTGTACACTGGGTCACCTTAAGGCCCCCATACATTAGGCCGACTTGTCCTTAGGACAAGTCGGACCCAATACTCCTGTGAGCCGCCCGGCAGCTCCCCGGGAGGCTCAAATACAATTTGGCACTTGATGAGCCAAATTTTACATGTGATAAATCGCTTGCGATTTATCACATGTACGGGGAGCTGCAGCGGGCGGTGAGGGGCATGGGGGCCGGTGGTGATCAGGGGCAGCAGTGGGGCGGGCAGCGGGGGTACTGAGTGCTGACCTGGGGGCGGTGTGGTCAGCAGCAGGGCTCATCAGGGGGACGCCGGAGCGGGGAGCGTGTCCTGACGCTGTAACTAGCCGGCAGCGCCTGTGTGTGATGATCTGGCCGGGCGGCGGGCGCTGTGATCATTCACATATATCATTCATTCAGCAGCGCTGCGGGACGGACGGGGCCGGGCAGTGGCGGGTATTATATTTTTAAAACACCTGTCAAATGACTAGCCGTTCTCTGATTGGCTGAGAGCTCTCAGCCAATGACTGACCGTTGGCTGAGAGCTCTCAGCCAATCAGAGAACGGCTAGTCATTTGACAGGTGTTTTAAAAATATAATACCCGCCACTGCCCGGCCCCGTCCGTCCCGCAGCGCTGCTGAATGAATGATATATGTGAATGATCACAGCGCCCGCCGCCCGGCCAGATCATCACACACAGGCGCCGCCGGCTAGTTACAGCGTCAGGACACGCTCCCCGCTCCGGCGTCCCCCTGATGAGCCCTGCTGCTGACCACACCGCCCCCAGGTCAGCACTCACCGCCAGCTAAAGGTCCCAAGTCGGGTGGTCGGACGTGCAGCAGGTCCGACCACCCGACGCAGATCCGATGCGCACGGGACCGCGCATCGGATCTGAGGGGACATCAAAAGTAGCCGATTTTGGTCCGATTTCGCCCAGATCCGACTGATCTGGCCTAAATCGGACCAAAATCGGCTAGTGTATGGGGGCCTTAAGTGTCCATCTCTGTGCTTTGCTCCGCCCCTCTGGAAACCCCCTTCTGTAAATCCTGCGTTTGCCCCTGCCTTCCTTTGTTAATTTTAGGATCAGGTTAGATTTGGAAATAACACCTGCTGTAACAGAAACTAGGGGCCAGCTAGCTGAATTCATATTTCCTTTTCTTTTCTCCATAATTGTACTGAAAACTTATGCCAACAGATAACGTAATGTTCCTCTATAGTCCTGGAATCCAGAGGTGAATGAAGATGATTCACACTCCCGCTTCTCCTGAGGTTTCCAGCTACAGGAAGCTGGTAGGGCTGCTCTGGGCATTAGGTACTGCCAAGGCTGGAGTGGCTGCAAACACATCCATCAGGTGCGGGTACAGACCTGTACGGTCGACAGTCAATAGGTCAACACATGAATAAGGGTCAACATGCACTAGGTCGACATGGACAAAATGTTGACACAATCAAAAGGTCGGCATGCCAGTGGTCGACACATGAAAGGTTGATGTAAGTATTAATTGATTTTTTTCTTTAAACTGACTTGTTCTTACTGCGACATCTATGTTGGCATAGAGGTACAATGTAATAGTGTGCCGAGCGTAGCGAGTGGAAATTCTGACATTGCAAAGAGACTGTTATATTGGTGTAGATGCACAATGACAACAGGGCTGACTCATGGCACTGTATCAATTTTATTCCACTCCTACATAAACTGGTATTTTACTGAGAATGCAAGTTTTCTTATGAGTGCCATGGAGTATTGTTCTCCATCCTCCCCTAAGAAAGCTTTTCCTGAACAGAAAGATTAATTCCCTAGGGTGGATGTTTGGCAGCCAAGGGTCAGGTCTTGTAAAGATGCCAGGCCTTACAATTAATAACTTGACCAAACTACAGCAGTCTAGGGGGCGATTCAATTGGGTACACACATCTTTAAGTACATACCAAGGTTTAGAGTTCTTTAGGCACATTGGGGCAGATGTATTAAGCCTTAACAAGAGATAAATACAAGGGTGATAAAGAGAGATAAACATCCAGCCAATCAGCTCCTTACTGACTTTTTTCAAACACAGCACGTAACATGGCAGTTAGCAGGTGATTGGCTGGACATTTATCTCTCTTTATCACCCTTGCATTTATCTCTTGTTAAGGCTTAATACATCTGCCCCAATATGTACTAAATATCTATGATGACATATAATAAGTTTCTTTCCCATTTATGCAATTTAATACTAGACTCTATCAATTTTTAATCCTATAATATTGGTACAGTATATAGTACATTGCTGGTGGATTTAAAATGCTGTTGCAGCCCATTACTGTTCCCTGCACCACTCAGCGTCGCCTGCCGTCAGGGCCGTCTTTCCCATTGGGCTCGATGGGCAGTTGCCCGGGGGCCCTAGGACCTAGGGGCCCCCGGCCCAGCCCAATGGGAAAGATGGTGGCATACCCTCCAACTATACCGATTTAGCCGGTACAGTACCGTTTTTGTATGGTCTGTACCGGCTAAATAAAAGTCTACCGAATGTACCGGTTTTTGACGATCAGACCCCTGTTAGGACGCAGCTCCCCTGCGTGACAGCACCAATTGGTGCCAGAGAACGCATCCGCCAATCACGCAGTGGTCTCGGAAGTAAACAGACGAGTCTCGGAGGTAAGCGGAGGTGTCACTGAAGGCAGCGCCGGAAGAACAGGGGCTGGCTGCAGAGGCTTGCACCGCAACCAATCAGCGCAGCGGGCTGGGACGCGGCAGTTGGAATTTGAATCAAGCATCAGCGGCAGTACAGGCTCTCATGTAATGGAAACGGGGGCATCGGCAGCACAGGTAACCGGGGTATAATCGCCTGGGGAGGGCATAACGCACTGCTCGGACTTAGGCTGGGAACGCATGGTCCTCGTGCCGGAGTCCATAGTAAAGCTGGACTCCATGTGTTGGTGTTATCAGTAGATAGGTGTTATCAGTAGATAGGTGTTATCAGTAGATGGCGCAGTGTGTGATGGGGTACTAAGTAGTCATGGGGTACATTATTGGTGCCGCAGAATCATGTGGGGGTAATATCAGCAGATGGGGTACATAATTGCTGCTGCAGAGCCATGTGGGGGTATTATAAATACAGGGAGGGCACGGGCAGTAGATTGGGATAAATAGCTATTGTAGGGTAGATTTGTTAAGTTAAATACATATATGGGAAAAAAATGGCTAGTACACATTCGGAAAGGGGGTGTGTCTACGCCTCCCTTTGCATGTGGCCACGCCCCCTTTCCGAATGTGTACCGGTTTCTGGGGGGGGGGGGGTCCAGTGAACTAGGTTGCCCAGGGGCCCTTCCTCATGTTAAGACGGCCCTGCCTGCCGTGGGTTGCATTGTGCTCTTCGTATGTGGAGCTCATTCACCGTCTGCTCTGTCATCACTGGTCCAGAAGACCGATATGGTTGCTCCTCAGGAATATTTTTGACAGCAGCTATTAGAGATAAACACCACAGGCACCTTGGGATTATTTTTTGTATATGCCTTCACATATGCCATCCATCTGTTCGCCTATGCCCCCTCACTTCCATCCACCATCTGTCTGTTTACAACAGGCAGCGCTTACCTGTTCGATAGGCTGCAAGTATATGCAGCTTAGTGAACAGGTCTGAATCAGGCCCACAGTTTTAGTTAAATATCCTTAGTAAAACATGAACCAAGACGTCTACTTACTCAGGGTCTGACATTACCCCAAGATAGATCACAGGCCAGATGAGATAGCCTGTAAGTTGTAGCAAGTTTATATACAGTATTTCTGTGATTTAGCCACCAATTTTTCGCAAATTAAAATAGAATATGTAAGCTCCTTAGAGCAGGGTCCTCTTCCCTCCTGTTCTCACTGCACCCTTCTTGCATTTCAATTACAGCTCTCTTACCTAAAATCTATACTTGCATCTATTCTCATTCACTTCCCTATATCTCAGCTGCATTGTGTACTAAGAATTGTGCTTTGTGTTATGCCTAGTTCTGTGTACCCTGTACTGTTCTAATATTTACAGCGCTGCATACCACTTGTGGCGCCTTATAAATAAAAAAATAATAATTATAGGTAGATAATCAGATGTGGTGACACTGCGCTGTTTTGAGATGGAATAAATTATATTTACCACCATGGGATAAAAGCAAATATATTTAATATAATTGGCTCATTTAGAGAACATAGTAAAAATGAACAGCAATATAGAAATAAAAAACCTCTAAAAAGGGTACTGTATAAAAGTTGTTAGCATCATAGACAGGTGTTTTTTCGTTATATAATTTATACCGTATGGAAATGTCAGTCTCTCTGGAAGCTGGTGTTAGTGTATAATGTCCAAGTGCCGTTCCTATGGTGACCTCCAATTGTAAAGGGTTATTTTTCCAAGGCTGACCTCGTACACTCGCTATCTGTGGATCCTCACTCGCTGAAAGCTTGTATTAGGCAAGGGGTATCATGGAGTGGAGTAGTTATTACAGCACAAGGAAGAGTTTTTGGCCCATAATTGGGGCTCTGGAAGTCCTGAGTTAATTACGCAGGTCTGGTCCGGGGCTGGGGGAATAAGGATGGATCCAATGATCAAATGGTTATCCAAAGAGAGGCTGGTTGCTGGGAGGTGCTAGTAAACATAATGCATTTCGCCAGTTCAACTGGCTTTATCAAAGGTCACCTTTGATAAAGCCAGTTGAACTGGCGAAACGCATCAGTTTACTAGCACCACCAACCAGCCTCTCTTTGGATAACCATTTCATCATTGGATTCATGTTGGTGGATTTCATTGATTAGTTATAAGCCCTCACCAAGGGCCTTATTTTGGTTCATTCTTTCTGACAAAATCCTTCTTAGATGGGCAAAACCATGTGCACTGCAGGTGGGGCAGATGTAACATGTGCAGAGAGAATTAGATTTGGGTGGGGTTTTACTTCAAATTGAGATCTATATTGCAGTGTAAAAATAAAGCAGTCAGTATTTTCCCTGCACAGAAACAAAATTACTCACCCAAATCTAATTCTCTCTGCACATGTTACATCTGCCCCCCCTGCAGTGCACAAGGTTTTGTCCATCTAAGAAGGATTTTGTCAGAAAGAATGAACCAAAATAAGGCCCCAAATGAGGGCTTATAACTAATCAATAAAAATAATACAATTAGGCAGGGGGGCGGCCATTATTTTTGTGCCTATGGGCGCCCTCACCCCTAAATCCGCCCCTGCAAATCACCAATGTTTTAATCCAAATTCTCCCTTTGTAGAAGATTATTCTGCAAGAGTGTATTTTTTTATAATTAGCCATAAATAACAAAAGTGAGATACAGCCGTCACTATGAGAAGAACTGCAGCTATCTGCTCAGCACAGGATGCAGAGCAGGGAGGTGCCAATGAATGTGGGCAGATCTACGTGCGACTGTTGGGGGCGGTTCGTAGGGGAGCGATTTTGGGCAACTGCGCATGCGCATAAACTTTAATGTGCATGTGCAGCGGCTTTGTGAGAGTGGGCGCGGTAAATTGATTATTCACCAGCAGTTCGCACACAGCAGTATGACATGGGGGGCGGGGGACACGCAGCTGATGCCAGTGGATGTCAGCTGCCCGCCCTCTTCCCGTCTAAGGGCACCGAAGATCTAAGGTCAGCAGAGGCTGACTTAGATCTGCGAGCGTTTGCAAAATCATTCGATGGTGGGCGAGCAAGGGGGGTGGGTGGCTGTTAGTTGACCCACAAAGCTGCGAATATTGCAGCTTTGCTGGTCAATTGGAATGAGGGCCAGTGAGTGTTAAAGTGTGTGTGTATGTGTATGTGTGTGTATGTGTATGTGTGTGTGTGTGTGTGTGTGTGTGTGTGTGTGCGTGTGTGTGTGTGTGTATGTGTGAGTATTATGTACATGCTGTTACTGGGGGCATTATGTATAAGTGGTGTTACTACTCAGTGGCAGAAATCCCAGAGGCAATGCAGATATTGGGTCTTTGGGTACTCGCTATAAAAGGGGCACATGCTGTAGGAGTAGGACTGGCTCCAGGACCAGTGCATTTGGTGCCCGCACTCTGGACAATCAAGTCTGGCGGTGTTGGCGGCAACTGCAGTGCCAGCTGCTCTGCCACTCCTACAGTAGCTTCTGGCAAAGCAGTGTTGGCCTTGTGCACACAGTTCTGATGTGGACTGGCTGTGATCTCAGGGGGATGGGGGGTGGACCCCACTATCTATTTCACCTCTGGGTGCCTGGTATGAATGCTGAACTGGTATGAACTGCTACTCCCGCGGGCATTATGTGTGTTTAAGCCTCTCTACTACTGTGGGCATTATATATAAGGGGCATGGCTACTGAAGGCTTTATCTGTGTAAGCAGTGCTGCTACTGTGGGCATTATGCATTAGAAGAAGCACTGCTACTGGGGGCATTATGTGTGTAAGTGGCACTACTACTGGGGGCATTATGCATAAGTGGTGTTGCTACTGTGCACATTACTGTATGTGTTTAAATGGCACTGCTGCTGATGGTAAATTGTGTATAAAAAGCGCTACTATTGCCTTTTTTTAAAAGTATGCGCCTCTGGCACATGGTATCCCCTTGTGAAATGGGGATGGTGCAAATTTATAGTTTGCAGGGGAGCACAAAAGGCAAAATGTTTTCTAACATGTTCCTGGGAGCCTACAGATTCTACATTTTCAGGGACTACAAACAAAACCAGGAAGCCGTTTAAAGTTTGCATACCACATACAACAGATTCATATTGAGGTATGACTTCACTGTCTCACTATTCTGTAACTGGAGCTGATTTTTTTTTTGGGGGGGGGGAGTGTTGGGGGAGGGGGTCATGCCATTTTTGGATTTCTATTGTATACACTGCAATACTAAATTTTAAAAATGTTCATGCACTAATAGACTTACCACACTATCCCTTTAAACTACAATATATATGGATTAAACAGGTTGTGTAGCTGATTAAAACCAGGTGAAATGCAGGATTGAAGTAAAGGTGCGTACACACTTGCCAATATATCATCATATCGATGCACCATCAGACAATGTATACGAGTGATATATCTGTGAACGGCATCGTTCACAGATATGTTGCATCGGCTGTGTACCACAGTTGATGTCCGATATATTTAAAGTATTGCTCGCTAATCTAAGTCACTCTCTGATGATTTAGATTAGCGGCTACCTGCTCTGAGTACAGGGCAGGCAGCTGACATCCGGTGACGTCAGCCGCCCACCACCGGAAGGCAGATGGCCACCCCTGTTCGCAAGGGGACACCCAGCGCTATCCTAAGCATTCCCAGCATTTTCATGCCTGCCTTCAAACCCCCCCCCCCGCCAGGTGTAAGTGCCTCAGAGACTATGCAGGTCTCTGAGGGCCCCGCTGTGAAGCCCTGCACATGTGCATATTCGCTTATGCGCAGATCTTCAAAATCAAGCTCCCCGTATGAGGGTGTTCGTTAACTAGAATCCCTCCCAAAGCTTGCAGATGCAAATCAAGCTAAAAGGTGCCACAATGCAGCTTGCACACATAAAAATAGGTACATCTGTATACAGTGGCTTGCAGTGGCGGCTCGTACCTACTTGGGGGAGGGGGGCTGCCTCTGGCTGCAGCCGCCGCAGGGGTACCGCGATGCAGGCACCCCCCTTTCACCGCTGCATAGACCTGCTCTCCTCCCGGTCCCTGGCGCCTGTGCTAGGATGACAGGCGCCGGGACTGGCGCATGCACAGTACAAACATCTGTACTGCGCATGCGGCCAGCTTCTATGGGCTGCTTCGGCAACAGCTCATAGAAGGAATCTATTGCCAATTTTGCATGGCAGCCCGTAGAAAGGCATCCCGGAGGGAGGCAACACCTCCCTTGGTGACTGGCTGGTCGGACTTCCAATAGGAAGTCACTGCCAGTCACAGTGAAGCCAGTGCAGTCTCACAGACTGCATCTGGCTTCACTACAGTGGCGGATATTACCTGGGGGGCTGCGGTCCTGCAGCCCATAGGTAAAAACTGCCACTGGGGGCTTGACTCTTTGTGTCCAGGGTGCTTCTCCAATTTTTACACGAAACATTAAAATCAGTCAAATTAAGTTTGTGAAAAATGCTAGCTTTCTAGGTAAGACGCAGACTCAAACGTCAAAATAAAATAAAAAAAAAATGAAGGAAATTTCAGGATGAATATATCCCTGTCAGTGGTTCCCAAATGATGGGCCTGATTTTAGTTCACTTGCAAAAGCAAATTCTATCTCTAATGAACAAAACCATGTGCACTGTAGGTGGGGCAGATGTAACGTGCAGAGAGAGATACATTTGGGTGTTAATTTGTTTCTGTGGAGAGTAAATACTGGCTGCTTTATATTTATACTACAATATAGATAACAGTTTGAAGTTCAAACCCCACCCAAATCTAACTCTCTCTGCACGTTACATCTGCCCCACCAGCAGAGCACATGGTTTTGTTCATTAGAGAGATCATTTGCATTTGTGTGAACCAGAATCGGGCCCTATGTGCCTTGGCACCCTGGGGTACCTCAAGACACTTGCAGGGGTGCCTTGGGTTGGTGAACCAAGAACAATTCATATTATTTATGGGCAATGTAATAGGCAAAACCAGTGTAGGTGGCTGCCAATCATAATATATGTGGACAAACAGAACCAAATCCTGTCCCTCACCACATAAATGTGATATATAATGGGGGGAAACATTTGTAAATACAGCCGATACCGGATACGAATCCTTATGACTGGGATCAGCCGTATTTATGAAAATACAATTCATAAATAGGGCAGATTTACTAATCTGCCCTATTTACGGATTCATATTTGCCCAATGGTCTAGGCTAAATACAAGTGCGACTCAGCAGCCTGCATGATTCAGTCAGATCCGTGTAGGCTGCAGTGTAAAAAAAAAAAAATAGCAAAAAATTAAGAAATAATTACAAAAAAACGTGTGGGGTCGTCTCCCCCATGGCCATAACCAGCCCTGGGCTCCTAGAGTTGGTCCTGGTTTTACAAATTCATGGGTCCAACTGAGTAGGGGATCCCCAGAATTTTTAAAACCAGCACCATGCTCAAGGGCTGGTCCTGGTGTACAAAATGAATAGGGCTTCCCCATATTTTGAGAACCAGCACTGGGTCCAACCAGGAAACTATTTATATTAGTTTCCTCAGATGAAGCATTCACCCCCTGACCGATCAGCCCTGGCAGGGACCCTGGTGGAGTGGGGGCCCCCAGTAAAGGGGTCCTCCACTCCAGGATTAACCCTGCCTGGGATAAAGCCCAGGGCTGTCTCCAGTGCCCCAGAGCAGTAGGCACTGGGCTGATGGCATTTGTGCAAAAAAATAGAAATAACTATTGGGTTCTGCTGTGGAACAATGAGTCCCAGCAAGCCTCCCCTGCATACTAGGACTTGGAGAACCACAAGTTCCAGCATGCTGGCATTAATGGGCATGATGGGACTCTTAGTTCCACAACAGAACCAATAGCCCAACAAAAATAAACACCTGAAAAGTAGAACTTTATTACACAGAAATCCCATACATGCTGATACTCACCTATAGTACCTTGACACAAAGGTTATAGGTCCCCTTCTCCAGTAGAAAATCCATATGGGGTACCTAAATTAGGAAATTATACTTACAAGCTCCTATGGCGTGGATCGGTCCTCTTCATTCCATGTTGGCATCCACGTACTTGGTTGCCTCGTAATTGCTAGTAACGCGTACTCATGACGAACTGTGAGAAGCTTAGAATGCTGTTATTTACATTCGGCGCTTCACCCCCCGAAGCGTGCTATTGGCTGCCTAGTGACCAACCACGAGCCAAGTTTCGGATAACTCAGCTCCTGATTGGCCGCTAGGCAGCCAATAGCACACTTCGGGGGGGGGGGGGGCAGATGCTTCTCACAGTTCGTCCTGGGTACACGTTACTAGTGATTTTTTATTTTGCCAAGTACATCGATGCCTAAATGGAATGAAGAGGACCAATCCACGCCATAGGAGATCATAAGTATAATTTCCAGGTGTCCTTGAGGTAGGAGGGTGCTGTCTCTCCCCAACGTCCAACCAGCAACATCCATAAACTTGGCTGTTTAAACACACTTGGGATCACTACAGGGAAGCACTATTCAGGAACAGACACTCAGCAGGAGCTCTGATTAGACAAATTGGGTGAATATGTCTGTATAAGTGAAACATTTTTGGAACCCGCATTTACTATAAATTTTTCTATGCGTTTTAGAATAAAGTGGTATTTTTACTTTGATACACCTGTTGCATGAACATATTTAGCGCAGTTATACCCCTCTTTTTTGCCATGTTTACTCTGGTCATACATATCTGAACTCCTTAGTTGTCAAAGGCAGGGCCCCAATGCTAACAAGTTAATTACAAATAATGTGGTATACATTAAGACAAAAACTACAATATTGTGTGAAGATAGACCTCCTGCCCCTACTGGGCCACGTTTTGGACCACTATTACTCACGGATCGTTATGTTCTTCAACTCTTTGTTACTTCTGGCTGACCTTCCCCCTATCCAGGACCTGTATCTGTCCAGGGCAAAGATGCGGGCAGTGAAGACCGTAAAGCACCAGCTACATCCTGGCCATGACTTGATTAACCTGCTGCCATCAGACAGGCAGTATTAGGTAAATGCAAGTATACCTGGCCAATAAAGTTGATTCTGATTCACTTCACGCCATCCTAGTTTGTCTGTCCCAGCCCAGACAAGGGCCCAGGACCTGCACGTCGGGCGCAGCAAAAGACCATGCCTATTTGTGGGAGGCAAGTATACCCTATTGGCCAAGTATAATTGCATATACCTATATCACCTGCCTGATGGCAGCAGGTGAAACAAGTCATGGCCGGGATGTAGCTGGTCCTTTACTTTCTTTCCCGCAGGGCCGGCGCTACCCACTCAGCAGCTCCTGCAAAGCATGGAGGCGCCATGCTGAAAAGGCGCTGTCTCCCTCCCTGCTCTGCTAAAGCTGCCTCAGCCCTCACTGTCACTGCCTCCTGCATGCCGCCCGCAGCGCCTGTCTGACAGCAGGCGGGCGGCAGTATAAAGAGCTGCTCCCTGCACCGCGAGTGCACACAGCCTGCACGCCGCCCGCAGTGCCTGTCTGACAGCGGGCGGCAGTATGGAGAGGCTGAGCAGCTCCCTGCACCACGCGCACACTGTCCTCCTCCTGCGACCTGCCCCCTCTTCCTCACGGACACTTGTGCTGAGGCATGTAGTGCTGTCTGTGAATGCCTTGATGACATGTCATGTCCGGATCCGCCACCCCAACCCATTTCTCCCTGCGCCTGTCAGCTGTCAATCAAATGACGAACAGGCAGCAGCGCCGCCTCCCCTTCCTTCCCTCTTCTCAGTGTGCTGTGCCAGTGCCGCTGCCAGTCCTCAACACTCCGCCCCCTCTATCTCCTCCCCTCTCCTTCCATCTCCTCCTTCTCTCCCCTCCTTTCCCCCTCAGTCACGAGTGCTGCACATACTTTTTGTACTGCTTTCGGATCGCATCGCGCACACATTGCATGCATGCCATGCGATGCGATCTAGCCCATAACGTATGTGATTCTCGGATTGGGCACCTTTAATGCCTGCAACATTTTGCGGACACAGCACTGAGATGGTGTAGGCATACATGTACATGCACCCGAGATCCTCCATAGGATTGCATGTTGCATACACTCCCACAATCGGGCTGCAGCTTGTTGCAATGGCAATGTGAAAGGGCGCAAAATGTATGGTTTGCAGGAGGGCGCCGGACACCCTAGCACCTGCCCTGCTTCCCCGCATTTTTTATCGGAAGCAGGATAAATATATGCAGTCACAAAATGATGCTGACACTTGTAAATATTAAATGTATTTATTATGCAAACATCATACAAATTAAAAAAAATCTATATTTTGTGTGAATAGCTAAGAGGTTTAGAAATATATCATCAAACTAAAATTTAAATAAAAACTATATATTTGAAAAAAAACTGCATATATTTATCCTGCTTCCAAAAACATATATATATATATATATATATATATATATATATATATATATATATATATATATATATATATATATAGTTTCTGTATGTTGGAAGCAGGCACTCACCAAAAACGAACTTAGAGCAAGTTGAAATAGATGGTTTAATCAATCATCATGTATGTCGACGTTTCGATCTGCCACAGGGATCTTTGTCAAGACAAGAAATGTCACAAGCGAGACAGGCAGCACCAGGGAGTGTACATGTATAGTGTCAGTGGTCAGCTTTTATGGAGTCACTGTGCTTGATTGAAATACACCCACTTCCTGTTACACACAAAACCGGAAGTAGGGTGAAAAGTGTCATCAGCGTTAATCTAAAGACTCAATATTGGATTCTACAGAGAGCCCTGTTAGCGATTAGCTAATGTCAGGAGTTTCTATTATGTGGCTGGCGTGCAGGCTAAATAATTTGGAAGAGAGGACACAAACACGCGAGACAGGAAGCAGCGTGCGTTCCACCGCCGTGGAACGCACGAGCTTCCGGGTATTTGGCTAGGATGAACCAGCCGGATGTTAATCACTAAGTAATGGAGCAACCAGGATATAGCATGCGTTCCAACGAAATGGAACGCACGCAAACCCGGAAGTGGGAAGCACATTGCTAGCGCTTATATCAGGTGTTCCCTGATATGAATGAATTTATAAGCGCGCTGCATATTATTCCTGACAAGTAACCAATCAACTAAAAATTAATAGTATAATCATTATACAGTTAAAAAGACTAAATTTGATCCTTATATTAGGTGACCATAAATAACCGACCACAACACACTACCTGATACATCACATGACATGATATCTACGCAACTTCATAATTATGCATATAAAAACATAAAAAAGACTGACAGACTACCTAATAGTGGTCTGTTCATAGAAAAAATTACGACAAAAAATATTTTTCTAAGAAAAATACTTATAAAAAATAGAAATATAGAGAAATGAAATAAAAAAAGTGAAAAAAAATGAAAAAATGAAAAAAGTATCAGCACTGTCTAGAAAAGACTAGAAAATTTTTTTTTGGTATTACAAGAAAATATTGTAAGAGATATATTCATTAAGGCCCCGCGGGGCTACTGTCCCCAGATCATAAATCCACCGAGCCTCACGTTGGTGCAATTTTTTCGCACGGTCACCACCACGTAATGAAGATGGTATGAAATCGATGAGCATACATCGTAAACTGGCCACCGAGTGTCCATGCATTAAAAAATGTTTCGCCACCGGTTTGTCCGATTTTTTACTCTCCAGGGCCTGGAAGATCCATAAAAGACTGGATGATCCACCTGGCCGTCCGATTATATCGGCGGTGGGTTCTGTGTTGCAGCCTTTGGCTACTTATGTCGACAGTTTTCTACAGATATATGTCCAAAACATGTGGAGTTATGTGAGGGACACCTCCGACTTTCTCGAGAAAGTCCTGACCCTGGGCGGTGTTCCTGACTCCGCCTTCTTTGTGACTATGGATGTCACCTCATTGTATACAATGATCCCCCATCAGGGTGGTTTGGATGCACTGAGGGCTAATCTACAGGAGGGTCTCCATAGTGGTCCACCATCAGAATTCCTGCTTGAATTAGCAGAGATGGTTCTACGTCAGAATCATTTTTGTTATATGAAAGAATATTTCTTGCAACGATCGGGGACCGCTATGGGGTCATCCCTAGCCCCCTCATATGCAAACTTGTATATGCACCAATATGAGAATACACAGATTATGCCTTTATTTTCTAAGAAAATTTTGAGTTTTAAAAGATTTATTGACGACATTTTTCTGATTTGGGTGGGCACCGAGAAGGAGTTCACTGAGATGATAGATCACCTTAATATGCTGGACACCACCATTCGTTTTACATTTAATATCTCTGCTACCAAGATTAACTTCCTGGATGTTACTTTGTTTAAAAACGATGGACAGATTGGATTCACATTATATCGTAAAGATACAGATCGTAACTCCTTGCTTTACGCTACAAGCCACCATCCGTGTCCCCTGAAGGAAAGCCTCCCTATTTCCCAATTCATACGTGTTCTTCGGAACAACTCATCTGAGTCTATGGCACAGGTACAAATTGAGGAGATGTGTTCACGGTTCCTCGAAAGAGGTTACCAACAGACAACCATTAACAGATGCCTCCACAAAGCACGCAGCAGGTACCATAAAGAGCAGTTGAATCCACCAAAAAAATCTGGGCAGGATCGCATGATTTTCGCGTCCACATTCAATACAGCATCAGACGACATGGGTAAAGCCATTAAGAAGTACTGGCCAATTGTGGCTACAGACACACGAATGGGCCATGTAAGCAAAATACCACCTATGCAATCGTTTCGGCGTGGACCAAACCTGAAGCAGATGCTTATGAGGCCACAAGTACAACCTAACATTGGTACAGCCACTTGGTTACCAACACAACGCCTCGGGTGTGTTCGTTGTGCGGATTGCACCACCTGTCGATCGATGTTGATTGGACAAACATTCCCGCACCCTCATACTGGGAAGAAAATAAAGATACGGCACAGGCTTTCATGCACCGCATCCTTCGTCATATATATCCTGATTTGTCCATGTGGACTATATTACGTAGGATTAACCACAAGGTGCTTCAGGGAACGCATGGCGAATCATCGTCTTTCCATCCGCCAGGCCCTGGAGAGTAAAAAATCGGACAAACCGGTGGCGAAACATTTTTTAATGCATGGACACTCGGTGGCCAGTTTACGATGTATGCTCATCGATTTCATACCATCTTCATTACGTGGTGGTGACCGTGCGAAAAAATTGCACCAACGTGAGGCTCGGTGGATTTATGATCTGGGGACAGTAGCCCCGCGGGGCCTTAATGAATATATCTCTTACAATATTTTCTTGTAATACCAAAAAAAATTTTTCTAGTCTTTTCTAGACAGTGCTGATACTTTTTTCATTTTTTCATTTTTTTTCACTTTTTTTATTTCATTTCTCTATATTTCTATTTTTTATAAGTATTTTTCTTAGAAAAATATTTTTTGTCGTAATTTTTTCTATGAACAGACCACTATTAGGTAGTCTGTCAGTCTTTTTTATGTTTTTATATGCATAATTATGAAGTTGCGTAGATATCATGTCATGTGATGTATCAGGTAGTGTGTTGTGGTCGGTTATTTATGGTCACCTAATATAAGGATCAAATTTAGTCTTTTTAACTGTATAATGATTATACTATTAATTTTTAGTTGATTGGTTACTTGTCAGGAATAATATGCAGCGCGCTTATAAATTCATTCATATCAGGGAACACCTGATATAAGCGCTAGCAATGTGCTTCCCACTTCCGGGTTTGCGTGCGTTCCATTTCGTTGGAACGCACGCTATATCCTGGTTGCTCCATTACTTAGTGATTAACATCCGGCTGGTTCATCCTAGCCAAATACCCGGAAGCTCGTGCGCTCCACGGCGGTGGAACGCACGCTGCTTCCTGTCTCGCGTGTTTGTGTCCTCTCTTCCAAATTATTTAGCCTGCACGCCAGCCACATAATAGAAACTCCTGACATTAGCTAATCGCTAACAGGGCTCTCTGTAGAATCCAATATTGAGTCTTTAGATTAACGCTGATGACACTTTTCACCCTACTTCCGGTTTTGTGTGTAACAGGAAGTGGGTGTATTTCAATCAAGCACAGTGACTCCATAAAAGCTGACCACTGACACTATACATGTACACTCCCTGGTGCTGCCTGTCTCGCTTGTGACATTTCTTGTCTTGACAAAGATCCCTGTGGCGGATCGAAACGTCGACATACATGATGATTGATTAAACCATCTATTTCAACTTGCTCTAAGTTCGTTTTTGGTGAGTGCCTGCTTCCAACATACAGAAACTATATATGGGATTCCGATTCCCTTAGAGTGGAGCACCCCCTGTTGCCCTGTGATTTACCTGTGTGCGGATCCTCCTACCAATATATATATATATATATATATATATATATATATATATAGCGTGGAGATTATTACATTGTGTATATCATTGATATGCAAAGATTCCAAAATAAGGTAAAGTATAAAAACCAAAATGCTTCTGGTCCCAAGTATTATGAACAACAAGAAAGAGACAAGAACTCTCTTTTATGTGGGGCACTCTTGTATATTATAATAAAACTTATCCTTTTCAGGTCCAACATCTAGTCAGGCTCAACAGCCCTAGCAATAGTAGTAGATCCAATGGTGAGCCACTTTAATATAAGAACATTAACACCGTTTATCATTTAATGGAGACCATATTTGAATAACAATGAAAAAAATTTACAATTAATTTAACATTTAAATTAGACTGTTTGAATTACAAAAATACATTCGACTGCAATTGGTTAACATTTATTTGAATTAAAAAATTACAAAATGAAGACAAATTAATAAATGTTAAGTTTTATTATAATATACAAGAGTGCCCCATTAAAAAAAGACAGTACTTGTCTCTTTCTTGTTGTCTATATAATTTTTACTCTCTGAGGAGCACCTCCACTAAAGTGACTGATACATTTATATCATATTCTGAGATTGTGGACCGATTATTAACCCTTTGAGTGCAAACATCTCTGTAAGAGATTTGCAAACTATCCACTAAAATAAGAGTCACTCACATATTTTATAGAAATTCAAATAAAAAAGGTTGTGTAAAAAAAGGATTATATTTGCTATGTAAGGAAAACATTACAGGCCATTATGATGAATAAAAATGTTTTCTTGGCAATAGTCACACCTATTTTGACAAATTCACTTGGTACTCAAAGGGTTAATGTAAGAAGTATACTACTGCTGACTTATATAAAGGTACTCATGTATTTGCAGGGCAATTTGCTTAGTGGGTAATTCTGCGTAAGAAAATCGCATCGCATCGCATGCGGGTTTTGCATGCGATGCGATCGCATGGGATGCGATTTTCCTATGTAATTTATTCACTGCTCTCTGGCCTTGGGCGGTGCAATGAGATTGCATTGCATGCGATCGCACCGCACATAAAATCGCATGCGAACGCATGCGATTTTATAGGGTGCGATGCCATTTCATTTAGTATACACTTGTATGACATACAATGGGATTTAGGCCCCCCCCCCACACACTATTCACGCCACCCCGAAGCGTGGCGAGCGCAGCGGAACTCATCCTCCCGATCTTTTCATACCCCCACTATCCACGTCGGCATATAGTTGACGGGGATTACAATACATGTATTCTGTGTCCCCTCGCGGGACCCACTGCGCTCGCCACGCTTCGGGCTCAGTGACTCGCTGCGCTCGCCATACTATATAAAATCAACTCTACGCCAACGTGGATAGTGGGGGTATGAAAAGGTCGGGAGGAAGCGTTCCTCCGCCCCTCACGGGGCTCACTGCGCTCGCCACGCTTCAGGGTGGCATGGATAGTGGGGGGGTGCTAAATCCCATTGTATGTCATACAAGTGTATAGTAAACTGAATGGCATCGCACCCTATAAATCGCATGCGATTGCATGCGATTTTAAGTGCAGTGCGATCCAATGCAATGCGCTCTCAATGCACCGCCCAAGGCGAGAGAGTAGTGAATAAATTACATAGGAAAATTGCATCACATGGAAAAAATCGCATGCTATGCGATGCGATTTCCCTATGGTGCCGTACGTATGCTAATTGGGTGACCTGCTAAAACATAAGTACCCATATAAATTACATGAAGCCTCTGCATAGATGATTCCCCTATCCCCTTCCCCCTCCCAAAACCAAAGCATTATGGATATTGGAGGCTCAACCTGTATCAGGGAACCCCTAACATTAAAATAACACTTTTATTTTTATTTTACAAATGCACATCTATATTTTTTCTAAATAAAAAAAAAAAACAATCTTAAACCGAAATTAAAAGCCCAAGACAGAGAGCGTCTAGTACACAGCCCATGTGTGAATATTTAAAGCCAGCTCACGTATGTGCAGAATGATTCAACAATCAGAGCGGTAAGTCCAGCCCTAACGATGCAAGTAATACTGTTGGTGGGCTTAGAATCGCTCAGCAACAGTACTTCACTCGTGCTAAACCTTTCTTAGTTAATGTCAGCAAAAATGAATCAGCCCAGTTCCCATATATTCATATATAGAGCCCTTACTCTGGGAAGTTGTTTTCTGAAGGTCAATAGGCATCAGTGTTGAAGTATGGGTAAAAAGATTGATCTTTCCTTCCCCTCAGCAATAAGTGACCCAGTCTAAGCAACTGGAGAACTATTCCAATTATTTATTTGCCTTCTATTTATATAGATTTAGTTGAAGTTAATTAGATTATTTCTGATAAAGCTTCTGTACAAAATAAAGTGATTTTGTACACACATTGGGTTTTTATGAACTTGCATAATTACTATGTTCAGTTTTATTAATTTTACTTATTATTTAATACCACAAGATATATTGGATTTGACCTTAGTAGCAATTTTATATGTTAGTTCCACAATCTGGGCAGGGTTTCGGTGTGAAATACCGACGGTCAAAATCCCGACGGTCATAATACCGACAACCATTGACCGACGGTCAAAATACAGACAAGGTCAAAATACAGACAAGGTCATAATACCGACATCTATTTTCTTGCACTGGCACTTTACACACACTGGGCACATCCCGATGAAAAGTCTTTTATGCCTTGTAACGTCGATGGAACCTGTATGATGTCACTTGTACCACATTGAATATATAAATAAACTTTTCTACAAATTCATGAGTGCCGCTTATTTCACTGGTCAGAAGGCCAGTGGATCCAGTCTATTATATATATATATATATATATATATATATATATATATGTATGTCTATATATATATATACACAGGTCAAAAAGTAAACACAAGTTATTCATATTTTGTTGGTCTGTATGTTGACATAGGTTGACATACGGTTCGCTATGCTCGGCACACTATTTTATTCTCCCTCCACACCCTAGTGGATGGTAGGGCATAAAATTCCGCCTGTCGGCACGTCAGTGCGACATGGACAGTCAAATGTAGTACTGCGTCCCCTCGCATGGCTCGCTACACTCGCCATGCTTCGGGCACGGTGCCTTGCTGCGCTCGGCACACTATTATATTCCCCCTCCATGTCCACTGGGATGGTAAAGTATGAACAAGTTAAATGTCAGTATTTTGACCGTGTCGGTATTTTGACCGTGTCTGTATTTCAAATGTCGGTATTTTGACCTTGTCTGTATTTTGAGGGACCAAGAGTAATGGGACAAACTAATAATGGGACAATCCTAAATAAAACTTTCACTTTTTAATACTTTGTTGCAAATCCTTTGCAGTCAATTACAGCCTGAAGTCTGGAACTCTTAAGGTCCATACACACTGGGCAACTATGCCCAGCATGTATGGACAGTGATGATCGCTATCATCGCTGGGGGGAAAGCCGCTCAATGCATACAAACTGAGCGGCTTTCCCCCTGCCTGGCGCAGACGGAGGGGGGGAGGACGGCTTTGCATAGCACAGTGCTATGCAAAGCCAACCTTAAAGCCGCTCATCTGCTGATGAACAGCTTTCCCGGGGATGATGCGGAAGTGAGCAGCAGCGCTCACCGCTTATCACCGGGGCATACACACTGGGCGGCTTTGAGCTGAAAACCGCTCAAACCTGCGGTTTTGAGCGATTTTCAGCTCAAAGTCGCCTAGTGTGTATGGGCCTGTAGACATCACCAGATGCTGGGTTTCATCCCTGGTGATGCTCTGCCAGGCCTCTACTGCAAACTCTTCAGTTTCTGCTTCTTCTTGGGGCATTTTCCCTTTAGTTTTGTCTTCATCAAGTGAAATGTATGCTCAATCGGATTCAGGTCAGGTAATTGACTTATTTGCCTTAAAAAATCTTTGCTTTTGCAGTATGCTTCTGTCCATATGCACTGTGATGCACCTTCCAATGAGTTCTGAAACATTTGACTGAATATGAGCAGATAATATTGCCCGAAACACTTCAGAATTAATCCTTCTGCTTTTATCAGCAGTCACATTATCAATAAATACAAGGGAACCAGTTCCATTGGCAGCCATACATGCCCACGCCATGACACCACCACCGCACTTCACTGATGAGGTGGTATGTTTTGGATCATGAACAGTTCCTTTCCTTCTCCATACTCTTCTCTTCCTATCACTCTGATACAAGTTGTACTTTTTCTCATCTGTCCTTCGGATATTGTTCCAGAACTATAAAGGCTTTTTTTTTTAAATGTTGTTTGGCAAACTCTAATCTGGTTTTCCTGTTTTTGAGGCTATCCAATGGTTTACTTCTTGTGGTGAACCCTCTATATTCACTGTTGTGAAGTCTTCTCTTCTGTTATCCACCACAGTTGTTTACTATGGTCTGCCGGGGCTTTTGGTGTTGCTGAGCTCTCTAGTGCATTCTTTCTTTTTAATAATGTTCCAAACAGTTGATTTGGCCACACCTAATATTTTTGCTATCTCTCTGATTGGTTTGTAATGATTTTTTTGCCTAATGATGGCTCGCTTCACTGATAGTGATAGCTCTTTGGATCTTATATTGAGATTGACAATGTTGACATAGACAAAAAGTCGAAACAAGCAAAAGATCGATGTGGTCAACATATGAAAAGGTTGCCATGTGTTTTCAACAATTATATTTTTATTTTTAACTTTTTCAGCCCATAGGTAAAAACCACCACTGATTGGGATGGTGATAGTGTAACCAGCCATTGATGGAAAAAGACTATGGGCCTTATTCTAGTTCACGCTTTCTGACAAAATTCTTCTTAGATGGACAAAACCATGTGCACTGCAGGGGACAGATGTAACAGGTGCAGAGAGAATTAGATTTGGGTGAGTTATTTTGTTTCTGTGCAGGGTAAATACTGACTGCTTTATTTTTAAACCGCGATATAGATCTCAATTTGAAGTAAAACCCCACCCAAATCTAATTCTCTCTGCACAAGTCACATCTGCCCCACCTGCAGTGCACATGGTTTTGTCCATCTAAGAAGGATTTTGTCAGAAAGAGTGAACTAGAATAAGGCCCTATGTGACTAATGACCAACGCTGGTTTTATCTACTGATGGTCATTAATTTTGACTGGTTTGTGGGCCAATCAGAACTGGGGTATTTTGCTGCATGTGTGTTTAACACTGATAGGTTATTAATAGCACTCAGCATTTATTGTTAAAATTCCTATTATTGGCCCTTATTCTGGTTGAAGCGGTAACGGCCGCTTGCGGCCGTTCCGCCGATGTTTTCGGTCTGCGCATGTGCAGAGGCTACTCTGCGCATGTGCAGCCGAAATCGCCGTACACGTATTTTGTCCGCCGCAAAGGGGGTGGATAGGGGCGTGAGGGGCTACGAAGCCTCATTTGCATATGCATACGCCCCGCGTTTCATGGGTGTTCCCATGCAAACGCGGGGCGTACGCATGCTAATGAGGCTATGACGCGTGGGTACAGGGCGGGCATCTGACATCGCCGGATGTCAGCTGCCCGCCCCCATACAAGATTTCACACGGACAAGTGTCCGTGTGGTCTTGTGTTGCGGGACCTGGTGGAGCGTGCGGCCCTGCATTCGATGTTCGGCGACCATCGAATGCAGGGGCTGCTCCCACCATGGAGGAGGCGTATCCCCGTCCACAATCATGCGGATCGCCACATGGCCGCGTACGGACGGCCGTGGCGATCCGTATGGAAGGCGGGGATTCGTCTGGTGCGGTCGGAGCCGCATATGCGGCTCCGGCCGCACCGATCAGAATAAGGGCCTTTGCCATCAATATTTCTTGTGTGTAATATATATATATATATATATATATATATATATATAATATCCGTGGTGGTACCAGCGCTAAACCAACAATAAGTTTGTCCACATCAAGTTTTTCAGGCAAGAAGATTTTGCCTTTGTACACGACACTCTCCCTTTTCAGGGCGACTGCTCTTTTCCAACGGGCTGGTTCAATCTGCCACTTCAAGAGAATCTGGATAAAATAGGGTGAAAAAGCGCCTCCTAGTGTAGTATTTTGGTAGTATACACACTACACCTCCACCAAAGGTATATAACACCCCAAATTTAAAAGGTGTACCATAAAAAGTGGTTTCCAACCACTTTGTAATTAGCTTATGTGATCACTCTCATGAGTTCGTCAGGAAAAGTCTCCCCTTCTCTTCAAATATTCGGTACACATCAGATGGAAAAAAGTAAACACAAAGGAAATAGAGATCCTAGTGTGATATTGTTATATGCAATTTTTAATTGATAAAAAACATAAGGCAAATGCCCGTACAATATTAAAAACAAATGAGGCTTATCTGTAGTGCTTTCGGCCAAAGCATATATCCCCGGGGTGTCTACTGCATCCCCCCTCTCTGCTCAACGCGTTTCTTTCTTCAGCTTACACCTGGACTTCCTAAGGAGCACAAACTAATACCTAATCTGCTGTCCTTATTTATAGCACTCTCAATTGTGCTGAGAAGTGCCCCTCGCGCCGAAAACCCGGTTCCGGAGGTCTCACTTCCGGGTTCGGCGCTCAGTGGTCACTTCTGCTAGTACTTATATATATATATATATATATATATATATATATGTGTATATATATATATATATGTATTTATTTGAATACATATTTTACTCTAGATACGTTGTATCACATGAGTGATTTTTAACCCTTGATTGTCGATACAGTTATGTGCAGACACCTTATTATAGATCTGGTTGAATTTTGTTCTGGTTGAAACTTCTCAAATCCAGAATAGCATTCTTGTATTTTTTTTTTTATAATCTTCAGATTATTTCATTTTTAGTTTTAATAGTTTATTATGTCCTTATTAATTACCTGCATGCTTAACTGACAAATGGAAGGGAGCCTACAGAACATTTCACCATACAGCAATTGCAATAATAGTTGCAAGAAAGAGATGGATGGCAGAGAGTCTTTTGTGAGGGAATATAATTTGGTTTTTGATAAAGCCCTGTGCTGGGCGAAATGCGTCTGTGCTTACAGACCCTAACATTTGTACCCCCAGATGAAAACTGACCAAATTATTTAGAAGCTATCCTGCACATTGATGCTGCAGGGATTTCAGCGCAAAGAAAAAAGCAACAATTTTATGGGGTGATGTCGCACTTATCAGGAGAGCACATACCCAAAGTAATTAAAATTGAGTGCAAGGTAAGCAACCTCACTCCCAACTGAATCTCCCTCATAGCTAACAACAACAAAAAAGGTACTTGTTTCCTAGCACGGCGCCCATCACATACCATCGCATACCTTAATTAGTGGTATGCGATGGTATGGGATGGTATGCGATGGGATCCGATTTCTAATACAGGCACCCTCATGGGTGATTACTATGTTAAATGCACCCCCATTGTTAACGCCACCCCCACTATCAACGCCAACCCTAAGCGTGGCGAGCGCCGGCGGTACGCTTCCTCCGACCTTTTCATACCCCCACTATCCACATCGGAGTGGAGTTGATTTTTTATAGTGTGGCGAGTGCAGCGACCACCGAGCCCGAAGTGTTGCGAGCGGAATACATGTGAAGTTATCCGCGTCCCCTCACGGGGCTTGCTGCGCTCGACGCGCTTTGGGTTGGCGTTAATAGTGGCGGTGGCGTTAACAATGGGGGTGCATATAACATACTAATCACCCATCAGGGTGCATGTACAGTTAAATCATCGTTTTGATCGCATCGATCGCATCGCATGCGATCCGGTCGCATGCGATGCAATGCGATCGATGCGATCAAAATGATGTAATAAGATTAAAATCGTGGGCGCCATGCTAGGAAACAAGTACCACAAAAATTACATTGGAATTAGATATATAGGGGCTGAATTTGAGGTGGGAGCAAACCTAAAAAATTATTTAACTTTGTATCTTGAAAACACCAAGTTGCAATCTAAGGGGAGCAAATAAATTTATAATTTTGCATGCAGGGTAAAGACAGGCTGATTCTGCAAGTAGCCCTCAAATACCACACACCTTTATTTTTACACCGCAATTTAGATTTAGTTTGAATACACTCAAATCTATTTCTCTGTGCACATTACATCTGCCCCACCTGCGTTTTTTTTCCTCCTTTGCTCCCAACTCAGAATTAGCCCCATATTTAACAAGCTCCTTATTAGCCAGACCATAGACAAACAACTTAATGTATTACATCACATCTGTTCTTACTTGAGACAAACAAGAATGTGTGTTAACCCCTTCCTGACAGAGCCAGTTTTTGCGTTCCTGACAGAGCCCTTTTTTTCAAATCTGACATGTCTCACTTAAGTGGGGATAACTTTTTTTTGCTTTTACTTATCCCAGTGGTTTTGAGATTGTTTTTTCGTGACACATTGTACTTCAAATTAGTGGTAAATTTGGGTCGATACAGTCTGTGTTTTTTTGTGAAAAATACCAAAATATCGTGAAAAAATGGAAAATTTAGCGATTTGCAAAATGTTACATTTTCTGCTTGTGAGACAAATAATCTTACCACTCAAAATAGTGAATAACTAACATAGACCATATGTCTACTTTATGTTGACATCAATATTTCAACTTCCTTTTAATTTTTTGGGACACTAGGAGGCTTACAATATGAATAGCAAATTCTCAAATTTTCAAGAAAATTTCAAACACTGATTTTTTTAGGGACCAGTTCAGTTC
This sequence comes from Crinia signifera, assembly GCF_055691185.1. Lineage (NCBI taxonomy): Eukaryota > Metazoa > Chordata > Amphibia > Anura > Myobatrachidae > Crinia > Crinia signifera. Next base: position 150,079,192 of record NC_139222.1, on the reverse strand, counting down.
TGATGTGACTTTGAGGGACTTGTATGTGAGACACCCCCTCAAATGATGCCATTTCAAAAACTGCACCCCTCACAGTATTCAAAACAGCATTTTGGAAGTTTGTTAACCCTTTAGGTGTTTCACAGGAATTAAAACAAAGTGTAGGTGAAATTTCAAAATTTCTTTTTTTTTGCAGATTTGCAATTTTAATACATTTTTATAAGGAACACAGTACATTTTACTAGAGAAATGTGACTAAAAATTGATTCCCCCAATTCTTTTGTTTTCATAAATATCCTATATGTGGCCCTAGTGTGCACGGTGACCAAACCACAGGCTTCATAATAGAAGGAGCACCTACTTGATTTTGGAGCCTCCTTTTTATGAGATTATTTTTTAGGCACCATGTAGGTTTCAAGGCACCATAAGATGCTAAAAGTTAGGAACCCCCCCACAAGTGACCCCATTTTGCAAACTACACCCCTCAGGGAATTCATCTAGGGGTATAGTGTACATTTCAAACCCCCAGGGGTTTCACCAATTGTGGTACAACTGGGCAGTGAAAATGAAAAATTATTTTTTTTACACAAAAATGCAGTTCTGGCTCCAAATTTGTCATTTTCAGAAGGTATGAAGGAGACAAAGCACCCCAAAATCTGTGCCCCAATTTCTCCCGAGTACGGCAATGCCTCACATGTGACCAAAAAATACCAGTTGGGTGCATGGCAGGACTCAGAAGGGAAGGAGTGATTTTTGGATTTTGCAGCTCAGATTCTGGTGGAATTTTGGTGGTGCTATGTCGCATTAGCAAGACCCCCCAAGCACCAATACAGTGGAACCCCCCCACAAGTCACCCCATTTTGCAAACTACACCCCTCAGGGAATTCATCTAGGGGTATAGTGTACATTTCAAACCCCCAGGGGTTTCACCAATTTTGATACAAGTGGGCAGTGGAAATGAAAAATTACATTTTTTTACACAAAAATGCAGTTCTGGCTCAAAATTTTTCATTTTCAGAAGGTATGAAGGAGAAAAAGCACCCCAAAATCTGTGCCCCAATTTCTCCCGAGTACGGCAATGCCTCACATGTGACCAAAAAATACCAGTTGGGTGCATGGCAGGACTCAGAAGGGAAGGAGTGATTTTTGGATTTTGCAGCACAGATTCTGGTGGAATGAATGGTGGGTGCTATGTTGCACCAATACAGTGGAACCCCCCCACAAGTCACCCCATTTTGCAAAGTACACCCCTCAGGGAATTCATCTAGGGGTATAGTGTACATTTCAAACCCCCAGGGGTTTCACCAATTTTGATACAAGTGGGCAGTGAAAATGAAAAATTACATTTTTTTACACAAAAATGCAGTTCTGGCTCAAAATTTTTCATTTTCAGAAGGTATGAAGGAGAAAAAGCACCCCAAAATATGTGCCCCAATTTCTCCCGAGTACGGAAATGCCTCACATGTGACCAAAAAATACCAGTTGGGTGCATGGCAGGACTCAGAACGGAAGGAGTGATTTTTGGATTTTGCGGCTCAGATTCTGGTGGAATTTTGGTGGGTGCTATGTCGCATTAGCAAGACCCCCCAAGCACCAATACAGTGGAACCCCCCCACAAGTCACCCCATTTTGAAAACTACACCCCTCAGGGAATTCATCTAGGGGTATAGTGTACATTTCAAACCCCCAGGGGTTTCACCAATTTTGATACAAGTGGGCAGTGAAAATGAAAAATTACATTTTTTACACAAAAATGCAGTTCTGGCTCGAAATTTTTCATTTCCAGAAGGTATGAAGGAGAAAAAGCACCCCAAAATCTGTGCCCCAATTTCTCCCGAGTACGGCAATGCCTCACATGTGACCAAAAAATACCAGTTGGGTGCATGGCAGGACTCAGAACGGAAGGAGTGATTTTTGGATTTTGCAGCTCAGATTCTGGTGGAATTTTGGTGGGTGCTATGTCGCATTAGCAAGACCCCCCAAGCACCAATACAGTGGAACCCCCCCACAAGTCACCCCATTTTGCAAACTACACCCCTCAGGGAATTCATCTAGGGGTATAGTGTACATTTCAAACCCCCAGGGGTTTCACCAATTTTGATACAAGTGGGCAGTGAAAATGAAAAATTACATTTTTTTACACAAAAATGCAGTTCTGGCTCGAAATTTTTCATTTTCAGAAGGTATGAAGGAGAAAAAGCACCCCAAAATCTGTGCCCCAATTTCTCCCGAGTACGGCAATGCCTCACATGTGACCAAAAAATACCAGTTGGGTGCATGGCAGGACTCAGAACGGAAGGAGTGATTTTTGGATTTTGCAGCTCAGATTCTGGTGGAATTTTGGTGGGTGCTATGTCGCATTAGCAAGACCCCCCAAGCACCAATACAGTGGAACCCCCCCACAAGTCACCCCATTTTGCAAACTACACCCCTCAGGGAATTCATCTAGGGGTATAGTGTACATTTCAAACCCCCAGGGGTTTCACCAATTTTGATACAAGTGGGCAGTGAAAATGAAAAATTACATTTTTTTACACAAAAATGCAGTTCTGGCTCGAAATTTTTCATTTTCAGAAGGTATGAAGGAGAAAAAGCACCCCAAAATCTGTGCCCCAATTTCTCCCGAGTACGGCAATGCCTCACATGTGACCAAAAAATACCAGTTGGGTGCATGGCAGGACTCAGAACGGAAGGAGTGATTTTTGGATTTTGCAGCTCAGATTCTGGTGGAATTTTGGTGGGTGCTATGTCGCATTAGCAAGACCCCCCAAGCACCAATACAGTGGAACCCCCCCACAAGTCACCCCATTTTGCAAACTACACCCCTCAGGGAATTCATCTAGGGGTATAGTGTACATTTCAAACCCCCAGGGGTTTCACCAATTTTGATACAAGTGGGCAGTGAAAATGAAAAATTACATTTTTTTACACAAAAATGCAGTTCTGGCTCGAAATTTTTCATTTTCAGAAGGTATGAAGGAGAAAAAGCACCCCAAAATCTGTGCCCCAATTTCTCCCGAGTACGGCAATGCCTCACATGTGACCAAAAAATACCAGTTGGGTGCATGGCAGGACTCAGAACGGAAGGAGTGATTTTTGGATTTTGCAGCACAGATTTTGGTGGAATGAATGGTGGGTGCTATGTTGCACCAATACAGTGGAACCCCCCCACAAGTCACCCCATTTTGCAAAGTACACCCCTCAGGGAATTCATCTAGGGGTATAGTGTACATTTCAAACCCCCAGGGGTTTCACCAATTTTGATACAAGTGGGCAGTGAAAATGAAAAATTACATTTTTTTACACAAAAATGCAGTTCTGGCTCAAAATTTTTCATTTTCAGAAGGTATGAAGGAGACAAAGCACCCCAAAATCTGTGCCCCAATTTCTCCCGAGTACGGCAATGCCTCACATGTGACCAAAAAATACCAGTTGGGTGCATGGCAGGACTCAGAAGGGAAGGAGTGATTTTTGGATTTTGCAGCTCAGATTCTGGTGGAATTTTGGTGGGTGCTATGTTGCATTAGCAAGACCCCCCAAGCACCAATACAGTGGAACCCCCCCACAAGTGACCCCATTTTGCAAACTACACCCCTCAGGGAATTCATCTAGGGGTATAGTGTACATTTCAAACCCCCAGGGGTTTCACCAATTTTGATACAAGTGGGCAGTGAACATGAAAAATTACATTTTTTACACAAAAATGCAGTTCTGGCTCAAAATTTTTCATTTTCACAAGGAATGAAGGAGACAAAGCACCCCAAAATCTGTGCCCCAATTTCTCCCGAGTACGGCAATGCCTCACATGTGACCAAAAAATACCAGTTGGGTGCATGGCAGGACTCAGAAGGGAAGGAGTGATTTTTGGATTTTGCAGCACAGATTCTGGTGGAATGAATGGTGGGTGCTATGTTGCACCAATACAGTGGTACCCCCCCACAAGTCACCCCATTTTGCAAAGTACACCCCTCAGGGAATTCATCTAGGGGTATAGTGTACATTTCAAACCCCCAGGGGTTTCACCAATTTTGATACAAGTGGGCAGTGAAAATGAAAAATTACATTTTTTTACACAAAAATGCAGTTCTGGCTCAAAATTTTTCATTTTCAGAAGGAATGAAGAAGACAAAGCACCCCAAAATCTGTGCCCCAATTTCTCCCGAGTACGGCAATGCCTCATGTGTGACCAAAAAGTGGCAGGACTCAGAAGGGAAGGAGTGATATTTGGATTTTGCAGCACAAATTCTGGTGGAATGATGGTGGGTGCTATGTCGCATTAGCAAGACCCCCAAAGCACCAATACAGTGGAACCCCCCCACAAGTGACCCCATTTTGCAAACTACACCCCTCAGGGAATTCATCTATGGGTATAGTGTACATTTCAAACCCCCAGGGGTTTCACCAATTTTGATACAAGTGGGCAGTGAACATGAAAAATTACATTTTTTTACACAAAAATGCAGTTCTGGCTCAAAATTTTTCATTTTCACAAGGAATGAAGGAGACAAAGCACCCCAAAATCTGTGCCCCAATTTCTCCCGAGTACGGCAATGCCTCACATGTGACCAAAAAATACCAGTTGGGTGCATGGCAGGACTCAGAAGGGAAGGAGTGATTTTTGGATTTTGCGGCTCAGATTCTGGTGGAATGAATGGTGGGTGCTATGTGGCATTAGCAAGACCCCCGAAGCACGGTGAAATTATGAACCTAATATTCCATAGATGTGTGGTATATTTTAAAACACTCCTTTATACATAGGCCGGGTTTGTCGGGGCAAGTGTCACACTGGAAAATAGTTTGCTTTCTTATTCCCTTTTTATAGCAAACTTTGCACCTTTTTTGTGTCCTGCCCTTTTTTCCAGTGGAGGGGATTTCATCAGGAAAATGCTGCCCTGGTACAATACGGGGGCCAGTACTAGAAGTACTGGGGCCCTCTGCCTGCTGGTTCCCAAATATTAGGCCCTTTATGACTTCCTCTTGAAAGTGCATAAATGTCCCCCTCTGGCCGGTAGAACGGAATAGCACGTAAGCGTTATACAGTGCCATCTGGATGATATACACGGCCACCTTCTTGTACCAGATTTTTGTTTTCCGCAGGGCACTGTACGGCTTCAGTACCTGATCTGAAAGATCCACTCCGCCCATGTACCTATTGTAATCCAGGATACAATTAGGTTTTGAGGTGTGGGTACTGGTACCTCGTACAGGGACGGAGGTGGTACTGTCTCCGTGAATTGTTGTCAGTATAAGGACATCCCTCTTGTCCTTATATTTGACCAACAACATATTTTCGTTGCATATTCCCCTGCTTTCACCCCTTCTCATTACTTGGGCAATGTGCGTTTTTGGGAGGCCTCTTTGGTTCTTGCGCACAGTACCGCAAGCTGCTGTACCTCTTGAACCAAGGGCCTTAAACAGGGGGATGCTGGTGTAAAAGTTATCCACATAGAGGTGATAACCTTTATCCAGGAAGGGGTGCACTAAATCCCAGACAATTTTCCCACTAACACCTACGAGGGAGGGGGGGCATTCTGGCGGTTCAATTCTTGAATCCTTCCCTTCATAAACCCTAAACCTGTGAGTGTACCCTGAGGTGCTTTCACACAGTTTATACATTTTTATGCCATACCTTGCCCTCTTACTGGGAAGGTACTGGCGGAATTTAACCCTTCCTTTAAAATGTATAAGGGACTCGTCGATACAAATAAATTTTTCAGGGATGTACACCTCTTCAAATTTGGCACTGAAATGATCAATGACCGGCCTGACTTTGAATAGCCGGTCAAAGGTGGGATCATCTCTGGGTGGGCACTGTGCATTATCGGTGTAATGTATAAATTTAAGAATTGTCTCAAATCGAGCCCGGGGCATGGCCATACGGTAAAATGGAGTACTGTACAGAACATCTGTACTCCAATATTGCCTAATTTCTGGCTTTTTTACTATGCCCATATGAAACACCAGACCCCAAAACTTCATCATCTCTACTGCATCTACAGGGGTCCACCTAGCAAATGATGACGTGGGGTTTTGAGCAATAAACTGCTGGGCATATAAATTAGTTTGGTCCACCATTAAATTTATAAAATCATCAGAGAAAAATAATTTGAAAAAGTCAATTTCTCTGAGACCTGTGGAATCAAATTGGATTCCTGGCATGGCCAAAAACTCAGGAACCTGGGGCTCAAAATTGTCTGGTGGTGGGGTCCATACGAGATCAATTGTTGGGGGGGGGGTCTCAGCTGCTCTACGGGGGCGTCTTTGAGGGGGTCCCTCATCACCAGAGGAGGAAGAGGAGCTTAAGGCGAATCCTTCAAATTCCCCGCTTGCATCACTGGCTGTGTCAGAGTCAGAAGCAAGCATGGCATATGCCTCCTCCGCTGAATACATTCTCCTGGATGACTGGGAGGACATTTGGGAGGACATTTGGGAGGACATTTGGGATGCCATTTTTATTTTTGTGTTACTGGTAGTGAAATGTTTCAACACGTGTATAGTGTAGGGGGGGGTACAAACTTTATTTCAATCCGGGGGGTATGTAGTGTGTAGTGTGTATGTGGTGCAGAAAAAAAAAAATACTTTATACCAATAAAAAAAAAAAAAAATGAAGGGGTTAAAAATAAAAAATTTAAGGGGTTAAAAAAAAAAAAAGGTCCTGCGCCAAAAATTGAGCACAGATGTTGGTCAGTAACGTCTGTCACTGAACAGCGCTCAAAGGCAACAGGAATTTGATCAAAAAAAAAAAATATAGATCAACCCTGTGCCGAAAAAGATGATCAGTGATGTACGTCACTGATCAGCGCACAGCGGCCACAGGACACCCACAAAATCACAGTGTGTGTAAAAAAAAAATTAAAAAAAGACCCCACAGCACTCACAAAAAAAAAAAAGGTGATCAGTGATGCGACACTGATTACCAGTGAGGTGCAGCAGGTGCACAACCTTTGGTGCAACTGACAGGTATATATAAAAAAAAAAAAACCTCTGTACCCCCAAAAAAGTTGCTGATCACCTCAGATATAGTGATCAGCACAAAAGGCGGGGGCAGCAGACACAAAATTTAGCACTCTCTATCACTCTCTGTCACTATCTCTCTCTATCTCTCTATCTCTCACTATCTATCACTCTATGACACTGCAGCAGCAGCACTGACAGGTATATCTATATATAAAAAAAAACCTGCGCCCCCAAAAAGTTGCTGATCAGTTAATTTATACTGATCAGCACAAAAGGAGGGGGCAGCAGTCAGTTATATCAAAAATATATAGCACAATCTGTCACTATTTCTCTCTATCTCTCTCTCTCTATCTCTCTCTATCTCTCTATAACTATCACACTGCAGCAGCACAAAATATAGCACTCTGTCACTAGGCCTCTCTATCTATCTCTCTCTCTCTATCTCTCTCTATCTATAACTATATCACACTGCAGCAGCACAAAATATAGCACTCTCTGACACTATCTCTCTCTCTATCTCTCTCTCTCTATCTCTCTCTATCTCTCTATAACTATCACACTGCAGCAGCACAAAATATAGCACTCTGTCACTAGGCCTCTCTATCTATCTCTCTCTCTCTATCTCTCTCTCTCTATCTATAACTATATCACACTGCAGCAGCACAAAATATAGCACTCTCTGACACTATCTCTCTCTCTATCTCTCTCTATCTCTCTCTATCTCTCTCTATCTCTCTCTATCTCTCTCTATCTCTCTATCTATCTCTCTCTCTATCTAGCTAGTACACTGCAGCAGCACAATTTCACAGGAAGGCACAAGTAGCAACAGGATCCAGGAAGCAGTGATGAAGCAGCGATCAGGTAAGTATGGAGCAAGTATGGAGCAAGGTTCTGGTCAGTATGGCGGCAGGGGGGTACGGTGACCGCACTGCACGCTATTCCAGACCGGAATGGCGTCTGCAGTGCAGTCACCGTTAGTTTAAATCCCCCTCCTTGGCTGTGATTGGTCCGTCGGTCCGACGAACCAATCACGGCCTTTGGGGGCGGGCGGGGTGAGGTGGGGTGACACCAGTGTCACCCTTACACCCCGCGGTGATTGGTGCTGTACTTTACAGCACCAATCACCTCTGATCCCGTGTCACCGGCGAACGTTATTCGCCGGTGACACAGGAAAACGCTGTAATTGGCTGTTCACACTGAACAGCCAATCACAGCGATCGCCGACGGGGGGGCGGCATCGCAGCCCCCCCTGGGCATGCACGGACATGTCTGCTGTCAGGGACAGCAGACATGTTGAAACTGTCACCGCGTCTATAGACGCGGTGACAGTTTAAATCCATGACGTACATTTACGCCATGTGTCGGGAAGTGCTTCCCGACCATGACGTAAATGTACGTCAAATGTCGGGAAGGGGTTAAAAATCACTACTTAGCAATAAGCAGCTTTGAACGGTTTAAGAGGATCCTAATGTAATCTATTACAAATGTATTGACAGAAGGCACAGGAGGGCCACATTCAGGTGTCAGTTATCTTAGTCATCTCTGATTACAATTCTTGGGCATGGACTTCACACATATATTGTAGCACAAAGGCCTTGCCTCACAAGTCATGTGTATTTGGGCATCCTGCAGGAAATCCTAAACTGAGCTTCTTTTTACTGTAATTACCAGAGAACGTGTGGTAACATTCTCCCCCCTGACACTGCATTTACAAGACTGTAAGCTGGGTACACACTGGAGCATTTGTGTTTCTGGACAATATGTGGCAGACAGGCTGACATATTGCTACCATAGTATATATTGGAATTATGTAATGAAGGACGTTATGATCCATCCTTCATTACCTTGCACGGCACCGCATTGGATAACGCCCGTACAACAAATGACTGCTGTAGCTCCCAGATTGAGCGTACACACTGTCCGATCCATCCGATATGTTATTTGCATTAGTTCAGAAACTACATATCGGGCAGAGATCACTCCAGTATGTACCCAGCTTTACTCACCAGCAGACATCATGTATATTATCAAGTACTACTCAGAGCTGAATATAGGAGAAGACTGAATAGCTGTTACCTTTCTAGTGTAATGTTCTAAGCAGAGGCGAATTTCAACCTCATGGTGCCCTGGATACCAGTTTGGGGCCCTCCTCAATCAATCCATAGCACTATATACATCGGCATTGCATAAAAATCTGAATCAAGCTTTAGGTCTTTTGGAAGTAGGCTTAATACCTGGGTCATATTTAATGTATATTAAATGCCCACATACAGTGTATGAGGCCATTTATTGTGTCTAATTATATTTTCATCCTATCACAGAACATTAAAAATACTTTTGGAGTGTGTGCAGGTCCATGTGATGTCATGATGTCATGCGGTAGTCACGCAATGCTCCACTGGGAATATATTTTTATGGGGCCCATTGGGATCTGCTGGGCCCCAGGTTGCCTTGTAAAAAATGCACCTCTGGTTACGAAATGTGTTATTCTTACAACATACTGGCGATTAAAACCCCAAGCATGGAAGCTAATGAGGCCAATGTGACAGGGCCGTCTTTTCGTATGGGCTTAATGGGCCTTTATCCAGGGGCCCCAGGTGTATAAGGGCCCTATACTGATAGCTGAGGATCCCCTTTTTCCAGGGATACCAGAATTTTGAAAATCGGCCCTGGGGAACTGGAGATATCCAACTTCAAAGCAGCAGTCCACATCCGACCTGTTAATTGCAATTCCCAGTCATATTTCTCAGGTTCTCTCTGACTTAGCATTTTTCTTAGAATATAAGCCAAAAGCTGGGACTCTCCCCTTTCTGTGTGCACTAGCAGCTTGTCTCTATCATACCCAGAACCAGAGATATCAGCCTTCCAGCAGCCGGTCCCTGCTCCAGCTCCAAACGTCTGGTGTACAGTTTTATAATTTTTTCAATGGATTGCTCTGGCTAAGTCCTGATCTCTGAACCCCAAGTTCCCAGCACCTCCTGAAAGTTGGGACTCTAGGTTTTTATACTATTGAAGGCTAAGAAATCTATTTCCAGATAATGGCGATATATGCAGTCAAACAAGCTGCCCTTCAACCGGAAAATGACGAATATTAAGCCCACTCCATTATCCAACCCTCCCCTGTGTATAAAACACCCCCTACCTCCCTGGAAGTCATTTACAAGGGACCCTTCATTCAGCTCAGTGCCCCCTTCCACACGTTAGTGTTCCCCCTCCCACCACCTGTGCAGTAAAGGAGTAATTAGCAGAAGTCACAGCTCCAGGTCCTACATGTTGAATGGAAGATAGAGCACCCCCTGCCACCCGTGGGACATCAAAGCTGCTGCTGATAGCACCCCCCACCCCTAGGAGGGGAGAATGGGTAAGGGCCCCAGTTCATTGCTTTTCCCAGGGGCCCACACTACTGTTAAGATGGCCCTGCAATGTGATTGAAAACCCACTGGTGGGAAATGATGTGGCAGGGACGGTACAAAATGTGCCCTTATTTTGCAGATTCAAAATGTTTCCAAGGGAAACTGTTGTCCACAAAAAGAAATAAGCTGCTAAATGTACCCTAATACAGAGTGCAAATAAGAAAAAAAATGTTAGGTATGTAATTATTTTTTTTATAAATAGGGTCTGTGGATCTTAAAAATGTACTCTGAGACCTACTATGAAATGGAAAACTTGATTATGCTTATCTTTGGAAGTCTACATATTTTAGATCTATAGCTCTTTGATTTTGTTTTAGTTGAACAGACAGAAGACTCTGTCAGAGTGTGACCCATCACTTATTGCTTTTGTCTAGCTCCAACACTAGACTATAACAGCTGCTTCTCCCCTGCTCTAAAGAGATCCATTCCACATGTCCTGCTTAGCAACAAACACGCCATAGCGATCTCTCTCACAGCTCAAACACAGGCAGCACTATAAAAGCTTGAAGTACTGGAGTACTGCACTAGATGCAGTGCCGGATTAGACCCTGTGGAGGCCCCTGGGCAGTGGAAATCTTGGGATCTCCCTCACAAATTTCCTCCTAATACGTTTTTAATTTTACCCACCAACAGTCTACAATCTGGAAACTGTAATGTGAATCTGATGGCTATGGTTTATGTACTTTAAGTTGTTAATGGGTACATTACTGTACATTAATAGAGTATTTTCTGTTTCTCTAAAAGGCGCAGGGCCCATAGGCCAGTGCCTACTCTGCCTACTTGGTAATTCGTCACGGACTAGATGCTTCTCAGTAGTAATCATATATATTTTTATATAATAGTACTGAATGGTTCTAATTCATCAATATTAAAGAGTCATGTAAATGTTGCATTCCTCACAATTTTTTAAGCTGGGAACTCTGGAAAAATTAGTATGTGCCACTGTTTGATGCACAAGAATATGGTGTGCTTAGTACACACCAGCCTAGTACCTATTCCTCCCAGAGCAGTGAACAGAATATACCTCCCAACCTTCTGGCTCAGTCTGGACAAAGCTGCTTATGAGGGACAGAACCCCAAACTGGATTGTCCTGTCTATAGCTGGCCATACACTGATAACATTTGGGCCCTTCTCACCCGATTCCTTCGAATCAGGCCAAGAAAACAGGTAAAAACTGGCCAAATCATATGTGCCTAGCCTCCGATGTGCGTTCCTGTGCGAATCGGATCGTTCCATATATCGCAAGTGCTGCATGTAAAATTTGCCGGATCCGGCAGCACTCGTTGTGGGTCGTAAATGGTACATTGTAAACTAAAGGACCACATATGATACATCAGCAACTGCCAGGGAGCGGCAGTTGCTGAGGTATCACATGCGAGGCTGCATGTGATGCTCTGGATTAGTGTATGGGGGCCTTATATCTGGACAGGGTTTTCCCTATGCAGGAACCCCAGATTTTACTGTTATCTCGCAGTCTTTACCTTGAGGGATAATCCCTGTTAGCTAATAAAATATCCCCCTATTCATCCGAACAGGTATGGGTCATAGGGTCGACAAGAAGGTTGACATGCATCAAAGTCGACATGTCTGAAGGTCAACATGGGGTTATGTCAACAGGGTCTTTAGTTCGAAATGGGGAAGGTCGACAGTCAATGGACACTGTAACACTGCAGCGCGTCCCCTCGCATGGGTCACTGTTCTCGCCATGTTTCGGGCACACTATTTTATTCTCCCACCACACCCTAGTGGGTGGTAGGGCATGAAATACTGCCTGTTGGCACATGTCGGCTCACAAAAATGTAAAACCCAGCCCCCCCCCCCACCCCACCCCACCAACTAATCAGTCCTGTCTACACCTGCTCAGATGAAAATAGCGGAAATGCGGTAACCATTAGTGTGGATATTGTAAAGTGGGGGAGGGATAAAATTATGCAAATACATCTCCCCGCCCCCAGACTGCCTCCACCACGCCCTCTGTTCTCTTCCAGAGGGAGCAGCCTTAAAGTGTGTAAAGGAGCGATCCTTCTAAGTGATTTTGACTACTGTCTTTGTTGTAAAAAGTTTGTACTTTTCTATCCATTGCACCATATTTACCAAATATGCACTATCCACTGGGTCAGTGAAGCATGCGAATGTTTAAATATTCTCTGTACAGCGCTGCAGAATATGTGTGCACTATACAAGAAGCTGTTAATAAATAAATAATCACTAACTTTTTTTATTACTTGATTTGTCCCTTCGGAGTAGATCTTGTGCTTAAAAAAAAAGAGAAGAGAAAAATGTAGTCATGGAAGTAGAAGACTGCCATTAAAGCTGTGTTTGAAGTCCATGATAGTAATCGTCCCCAAATGAGATGGATTTGTGATTTTTGTGTGTCTGCAACTTTTTTTAAGACTTGTCTTGTGATTTCCTGTTAAAATGTGGTGTTTTGACACAATTTAAAACAACACTTAAACTGTGTTCTATTTTTACTCACAAACACTAATTTATATCTGTTCCTTATTTTAGTTTGTGTGTCCAAATGTCTGATTACTACATGTTGTTGAGTAAGTCAACCATACCTTCCAAGGCTTTATTTTGGCTGTATTTTGCCTTTGCAAGGGAAGGACAAAGTATGTTGTCTAGCCTAAGGCTATAAGTGTAAGTTAATTAAATCCCTTTGTTAATAGGAGACCCTACGCACGTGCAACTTTGAATTCACTTGCAAAGTGTTATAAACTAACAATAAAATGTTTGTTCATAAGGAAAACTAAATTAGCCTGATAGGTTGCTCATTTGATTATGAATAAATTCCAACTGTATATTATGACTAGGTGGAGCTGAATAATGCATTTTAGGGTGGAGGAGCATGCAACCAATCACCAAATTTTATTTTCACTTAAAAAAAAAATCGGTACTGCTTTCCTAGCACGGCGCCCGTCTCATTGATTGTATGCCTTAAGTTTAAGGTACTTAAGGCATACAATCAACGCGATGGACCCGATTTTTTAATCTTATGGATCTTATGCATCCATAAGATGCATGAGATCCATGAGATCCATGAGATAAAAAATCGTGAGCCCCCAATAACCATTGTTAACGCCACCAGCACTATCAACGCCAACCCGAAGCGTGGCGAGCGTAGCGAGCCTGCGAGGGGCGGCGGTACGCGTCCTCCGACCTTTTCATACCCCCACTATCCACGTCGGCGTGGAGTTGATTTTATATAGTGTGGCGAGCGCAGCGAGCCACCGATCCCGAAGCATGGCGAGGGGACCCGAACCACCGAGCCCGAAGCGTTGCGAGGGGACCCGGACTACTTTACATGTATTCCACGTCCCCACGCGGGGCTCGCTGCGCTCACCACGCTTCGGGCTCGGTGGCTCGCTGCGCTCGCCACACTATATTAAATCAACTCCACGCCGACGTGGATAGTGGGGGTATGAAAAGTTCGGAGGATGCGTACTGCGTTCGCCACGCTTCGGGTTGGCGTCAATAGTGGGGTGGCGTTAACAATGGGGGGGCCATTTCACCCATGAGGGGGGGGGGTAGCAATTAAAATTGGGGTTTTGGGGCCTTTTTACATTGATTCCAATGTAAAAATCTCGTCGATTGCGTCGATTGCATCATCTCATGCATCTTATGCCGCACAAACACATAAGATGCATGAGATGCTTGCAATGTAAAAATCTCGTCAATCTCGTAGATCGCTTCGATTGCATCATCTCATGCATCTTATGTCGCACATAAGATGCATGAGATGCTTCAGATATCAGCCCCACACATACAATCTAGATCGTGGACGCCGTGCTAGGAAAGCAGTACCAAAAAATCCATTACAATTCGCATTATGATAAGTTTACATTATTATGTATTCCATAATATTATTTACCATGTACTTAAAGCACTAGAATGACAAATTGTATAAAGGCCCCCCATACACTTGTGCAAGGTATTGCATACAAGCATCCCATGCAATACCCCGGCTAGTGAGAGGGAAGCCTCCCGGCGGCTGGATCACATACAATATATTGTATGCATTCCTTTTGCAAGGGCTGTGGATCCGATAAATCCATAGTATAGGCCATACGATCTCTGGTTCTTATCCGATGCTTGCGCATCGGAACACATCCGAAGGTAAAACACATGCAATTTGCCACTTTTCATCTGATTTATGATCCCATTGCATTGAAATAAATGAAATTGGCCAAAATCGCACTAGTGTATGGGCACCTTTAAAGTATATTCAGAATCACAAGGAGCGTAAACTCTAAACATGTAATATAAAAATAAAATATCACTCATTGTAAAGCAGAAATGTACTGCATAGTGATTGCTGAAATACAATTTCCTGGCTCATGGGTGGGTGTGTGAGGGTTCCAACCGACCGGTTTTTTTGGGGGGTGGCAAGAAAAACACTGGGAGTGTCGGGAGAAAACGCAGGCGTGCCAAGACGTTTTAGGGGAGGGTGATGTCAACTTCAGCCCGGATGTGCCTGTTTTTCATCGAATTGCCGAGTAAGTCTCAGGCTGCACGGCTCCTGTGATGACTTGTGCCCTATGCAAAAATAATTTCATGGTGAGCCTGCCCTGTATTGAAGTACACATCCAGTCACACAGCAAGCACATTCATTTGCAAGGTGGGATTTCAATGGAGCAGGGCGGTGGCTTAACTGATCACCGGCTTCTGCAAATTTTCAGCCATGCAATCAGGTCTGAATCGGGCCCAAGGTCTGATTCACTTAGCTGAGATTTTCTGTTGAAAATTTCACGGCTATGATACTGAATTATAATCTAGCCTAGATTATCTAGGTAATCGTCTTTGCTCATTTTTATTTATCAAAAGATTGGAGAGAGAGTACCAACCAATAAGGTTGGACAAACACTTATTGGTTAAAAACATCCATGGGTACAAATAATAAATATAATCTGTCTTTAAAATATCATAACACACTATACAGCAATGGATAATCTATTATAACAACCTAGGTTGAACTAGATGGACGCAAGTTTTTTTTCAGCCTTACCTACTACAGGTCGAGTATCCCGTATCCGAGTATCCGTTATCCGAATTATTCCGAAATACGGACATTCCAGAAAGTAAAAAAAAAATTTTTTTTTGCTAAAAACTCACTGGGGACATTTGTAACAGCATCACTGGGGACATGATATGTAACTGGCACTATATATGTGCAAGACAATGATTGCTTGGCATTCAAATTCAGTGCTGAGATAGTACACACATTTTGTTTCACGTTTTGAAACCTTGTTTTTTGAACAATTAAAATATATTTGTGTGTATTTTATGTGGTAATAAAATATATTTGTGTGTATATTATGTGTTTATACAGCATACATGCAAGATACTTCAAAATACATCATTGAAATATTAAAATATTCCGAAATACGGAATAATCCGTTATCCAAAATTCTCCTGGTCCCGAGCATTTTGGATACGGGATACTCAACCTGTATGTAACTATGTAACCAATCAACCTATATTTGCCATTTTAAAGGCTGTGTTTAAAAATATCAGGAGCTGATCGGTTGGTACTTTAACTCATTCCCCACATTGATAGATCTCCCCAGGGGGTTAAAGGGCCCATCTGAGCGATATCTTTTAATAGAGCAGGCAGTGTGTATTCTTAATATCATTAATGACCCACCTCCGTCCATCTGAACATACAGGTCAATTTTAGCTATGTAGCCAATGAGCAGTATGTTTAGCAGGGTCCCAGTGATGTCAATTAACATTATTGATATTGTCCAGTCTGTAAACAGCAGCACTGCTGTTAATGATATTGGCAGAACTGGACCAGACCCGGGTGGTTGTGTGCCTGTCACAGCTCTTACAAGGGACATGGGGAAAGGGAGATTACACTCTTCTTGTATCGTCTTGACCATTCTGGTTTTTACTACATCCCCGGACCCTACTGGGAGGCTTTATTCTCTTCCTCCTCCTCTCCCTGGTGACAGGTGTCCATACCTCCCAACTGTCCCGTTTACTGCGGGAACGTCTCGGTTTTCGAGCACGTTCCCACGGCCCCCGCAACAGGGGGGGGGGGGCAGTTGGGGAGTCCCCGCTTCCACCCGCTTGTCAGTGGGGAATAGACGCTGTGCGCTATTCCCTGCAGGCAAAGTGCCAGGAGCAGCAAAATGGGGGAGTGACCTCGCACGAGTTATGCAATTTGGAGGCCATGCCCCTCACCGCTAGAGGGCACGCCACAAAAAGTTTGGATGCACGGTTGAGCCGTGCGTGAAGGTCCGCTGGACCACCAATGAAAGTTGGGAGGTATGGGTGTCACACAGGCATCCCTCAGGACAGGACACCTACCGGACAGGCACCCCCCGTTCCGGTATTCTGTTCAGTTCCGATTTGTACCCATACCCCGTGGGCCATCTAGTGTGTACGGGGCTTTACACCTAAAGGCCGTCTAGTATGATAGACAATTTTGTATAAATTTCTAATCTATAGGGAACAAATAAATGTTAGCATGTATTTACAAACTAATAATGCAGTACAATGCAACATGGCTAATGATTAATGTATATCATTCCACAATTAAATAATCGTTTCATGTAAGAGAGAAACTTAGAAAGAGGGAATAAGTGACAAATGACGTTAGTAGGGGACTTTCTAAAAGGGAATTTCCCTTAACTCCTCGGTTGCTGGAGAGTTGCATTGGGCTGATCAGCATTGGCATGACATGGGTTAACACCCCCACTCCTTTGTGCAGTGTAATGCATGTCCCAGCTCTACAAACCAGTAGATGGGGGAGGATATACTGGGAGTGGAATCAGATTACACATCCTGCCTGGGAAGGGAGAGCCTGGCTCACACACACACACACAGGGAAGGAGGGGAGCTATCTCTTTACTTTTGTCATATCGCCGCTTGGGGATCGCAATAGATCCTACGGAATCTGGGCAATCAACAGGTTTACCAGGACTTTTAATTTACTTTTCAGGCTGTTTCACCGGACCATGTGAGGGGAGACATATAAAAAATGGCTGACAGGTAAGAAACGGGACGGGGGTGCTGCTCACAGGTTATTGGAGTGATAGAGCAGCTGGTTGTGTGGCTGAAGTGGTCAAGTGTGAGACCCAGCATCAGCAGTGTGGTTACCCCCTGCGGCTGCCTGGGGAGGCCCGGGGCTGTTCACTTCACGTTGCTGTGGGGATTCTGTAGGTGATCCCGGGCTGTACTCACTGTGGTGTACTGTAAAGCCACACTCCCAGCGGCCTCATAACTCTATACAGCTTGTACTTTAGTACTGTATTGTCAGTGTGTGTATGTATATATATATATATATATATATATGTGTGTGTGTGTATATGTGTGCTGCTTCCTGATGTCTTCTCATTGTTCTATATTTACGGCTAGTATATAAGGCATACTGCTGTATAGACGAGAGTGTAGTGTGTATTACACAAGCTCCATTACATTCTGTCAGTATACGCTATTTGTTTAGTTCTGAGTACATATAAAATAAAGTGTATGTGTATATAATTGTCTTGGTTTTTATTATAGTTTGCGCTATCGCTATGTCCCCGACATAAGTGGATTATTATCCTTTGAGCATACTGAACTCATAAATAGTGTTGCTAGCAGCACTCCAAGAAGCACATACTTCTGTTGTATTCCTCTTGTAGGACATGTACTCTGCAGCTGATGGTCCATGACAGGTTTTGGGGTGGGTGGGAGGAGAGTGATTTTGGTCTGGCAGCTTTTGGGGCTGATTCCTACATGTGGGATTTGATCTGACTGTGTAGAAATAGCAGCTGCAAAACTGTTTAACTTTATGTTAACTGAGCAAGTGCTAGGTCTGACTAGTATCTAGTTAAACTGGCTTGGCTAATCTGTTTAGTTCTGAAACCTAATGTCACGCTTTTCTTTTACTTGGACCCATTACTTGTTTACTTCCAAGTGTTACACACATTACTGGTTTCTTTTCTTTTTTTTTCTGCTATAGCAAACTATTTAACCTTTCAGTCAAAATGATGGAACAGCATCACCGTCATGTCAGCTCCAGTGGCTGGGTCGCCAAACGGAACAACCGTTGAATTGCTCCTTTGGGGCCATCTAGTGGCTGCTGGATCAAAAAACACTTGAATCCCCCCGTAGAAGTGAAGAGCAGCATTCGCCTTTTGGTATATAGAATATTTTGTGACTGGTGCTTTGTGGTTATTCTGACGGTCATTAGTCCGACATCAGATTGCCGAGAATCTGACTGGGGCAAGCGCTACAAAGCCCCTTTCTGTCAGGCATTTAAAAATCAGGATTCCGATGTGGGGCTAAAGGCGCCCATACACGGAGTGATCCTGCTTTTGTGAGGTGACACACGCTCCCACGTATTGCGCATCGCAAAGCACAAAAAGTATGTGCTGCATGTACTTTTTGAACTAGATTGCATTGCATCTAGTTCAAAATGCATGCTAGATGCAATGCAATCTGGTTCAAAATGCACAGAGCTAATCGCTCTGTGTATGGGCACCTTAAACACTATTGGAGCGTCATCCGGCACCACTTCCT
Source organism: Crinia signifera (assembly GCF_055691185.1). Lineage (NCBI taxonomy): Eukaryota > Metazoa > Chordata > Amphibia > Anura > Myobatrachidae > Crinia > Crinia signifera. The sequence continues at coordinate 150,060,331 of NC_139222.1, read as the reverse complement.
GGCTGCCCTATTGTTCTAATGAATTAGATGTCAAAATCATCATTCTTTCCAATTACATGTATGGAATTGTTTGGCAACCTAGGTCCAGTCTGTCTTTGCTTCATGTTTGTTTTATAATATGAATAAATGTCCACCATTTTACACTTGATGTTATAGTATCTTTAAATTATGTGACTGCTTCCTATAGGAACAAAGGCTGTTTTAGCAGTAGAATATATGGTACTTGTGTATTATCTGGGCGCCCGGTTTAATGTAAATCGCATACGATTTATTGATCGATTTGTGGCCGTTTTTCAGCCGTTTTTTTTTCTTTTTTGCCGATTTTCGGCCATTTCCTGCCGATTTGCATGCTTTTCCATCCTTGCACACCCAAAGGTGCTTGTTTCCTAGCACGGCGCCCATGGCATACCATATGCAATGCTATTTTCGGGAAAATACCCCTGATTGTACAATTAAATATCGCATAGCATTGCATGCCAGCAAGGGGCATGTGATGCGATTCCATTTTTTTAAAATTGTACAAGCTCGCTGATGGGTGCTTACAATGTTAAATGCACCCTAATTGTCAACGCCACCTCCACTATCAACGCCAACCCGAAGCGTGGCGAGCGCAGCGGTACGCGTCCTCTGACCTTTTCATACTCCCACTATCCACGTCACCGTGGAGTTGATTTTAGATAGTGTGGCGAGCGCAGCGAGGCGAGCGGACGCGGATTACTTTACATGTATTCCGCGTCCCCTTGCAGGGCTTGCTGCGCTCGCCACGCTTCGGGCTCGGTGGCTCGCTGCGGTCGCCACACTATCTAAAATCACCTCCACGCAGACGTGCATAGTGGGGGTATGAAAATGTCAGAGGACGCTTACCGCTGCGATTGCCACACTTTGGGTTGGAGTTGATAGTGAGGGTGGTGTTGACAATGGGGGTGCATTTAACATTGTAAGCACCCATCAGGGTGCTTGTACAAATAAAAATCACATCACATTGCATTCCGCTATATTGCATGCGATGCTTCGGGATCGTTTTACGCGTCCCCTCGTGGGGCTCGCTGCGCTGGCCACGCTTCAGGCTCGGTGGCTCGCTGCGCTCACCACGCTTTATACAATCAACTCCATGCCGACATGGATAGTGGGGGTATGAACCGATCGGGAGGACGCGTACCGCGTCCGCTCGCCACGCATCAGGCTGACTTGGATAGTGGGAGTGTGCAATGATGGAATAGCATGCAAATCGGCTGCTAAATCGCATCCGATTTTGCGGGCGCCCTGATAATACAAAAGTACCGAATATATTATTCTGTACAGTTATTAGATTCCATAAGTCCGTTTCATTGTTTGAGCCGCCCAGTGTGTACGGGGCAGCGATGAGTGCTGATGGTGTTACCAATACCAGCAGATGAGTGGTAGGGTGGACTGCTTTCCATAGTGTCCTGCTATGGAAAGTCATCTACCCCCAGGAAAACTGCTCAGAAGGGCCATAATCGCTCAGTGCGTATGGACTGTGCGATTTCCAGGCCAGCGATTTAAACACCCCCCCCCCCCGCCCTTTCATCGATCTCCATATACGCGGGGCAAAATCGCCCAGTATGTATGGACCTTTAGATGGTGCCATCTGACAAAGTTCAATTGCACTTCACTTCTTCGTCTATAATTGATACCCCTACTTGCAATATTTATTTATTAACAGTTTCTTATATAGCGTATACATATTCCGCAACGCTTTAAGATGGAGCCGCTGATGTCTGCCTAGGAGCTGTGCAGTTCAGCCAAATATGTCCCCTATGTGATAACTGTACTGTCTCTGCTTGTATTGTTACCTACCTGGCTGTTTTGGCGACCAGTGGCGCCGCTGATGGCTGCCTAGGCACTGTTCAGCTCGGTGGGCATGTGTTCCCCACATGTAATGTATGTTATTCCTTCTCCCCGACCCCCCCTTCATCCCTGCTTGATGCTGCACTGTAAATCCACGAAAAATTCCTAGTGTGCGCATGCATACATGGCCACTAAAGTTGATTCTATTTACGGAGAATATTTGAACATTCACATCTGTCCCTACCCCAGTGAAGCTTACAATTTATATTCCCTAGCACATGTACATGGACACACAGACATTCTGGGGTTCATTTTTTTTGTTGGAAGCCAATTAACTTACCAGTATGTTTTTGGATTGTGGGAGGAAACGGGAGTAAACCCACGCAAGCATGGGGAGAATATATAAACTCTGCACAGTTAGGGCCATGGTGGGGATTGAACCCATGACCTCAGTGCTGTGAGGCAGCAATGCTAACCATTACACCTTTACTACAGTGTTGCATTTTGAATATTCCCCCCAAAAAACACCCTGTAACAGGTAATATATGACTAAGTCACTTCCTATTGGAGGCCGTTATTTCCAATTTTGAAGTATTATGATTATGTTTTTCTATATTGGCTTTACTCAGTTTCTCTATGATAACCAAATCTGGTTTGATTTTACAGAAATGTCAGTAGTTTTAGGAAAAATAAATGTAGTCAAAAAAATAAACATACGTCAGGTCTTATCTGGAAAGGTTATTACCACTATATTATTTTAATGATATGCTTTTAGAAATGTATTAAATGCATAACGTGAATCCTTTGCTTGTACATGGTGGAGGCTGCCATTTTGCGATGGGTATCTGATGTGGATGGTAATGGCAGCAAAACCTGGAGTTACACTATAGAAGCCTATAGGGTTCTTTCTGCATTGGTGGCGTGAGAGAGATTTGACCTTTCGGCGTCCACCATGGCTGCCTCTTCACTTCCCCGGTCAGGAACCCATGGATTGACAGCTTTTGTGAGAGAGCAGGCCTTTGCGATATTAATCACATACATTAGTACATATCCAATTAGTGTTGGCGCAGCAATGGTGTGCTTTAAAACCCATGGTTGTATATGATGCCGTTGTCTAGGCTAATTGAACTCTACTTTCAGATTGACCTTGACAGAAAATATAATTGAAAAGGTTCCAAAAACGTGCAGTGAGTGTGTTTCCAATAGTTTTTCTTGATTACCATATCATCTATGTGGGTTGAAATATGCAAATTCAGTGTGTTGTCACAAAAAATCCCATACTTTGGGATAACACAAAAAAATAAGTTTTGTAATGTATAGAGCAGAGAGATCTGAACCTTCCAGTGGCAGATAGTTAGCTCATCTGTCGGTTGACCAAATACATCGCATAATGTGTACCTAACTTAATTTTAAAGAATATGTGCACTGCCCGCAAGCGGTTGCCACAGCTGTGTGTATATATGACAGATACGTCTGAAATAGTTTTGCTTTGAACTTTTAGAAATTGCTTTTGGCTACTTTAAATATCCACAAATAATACAGCCATAATTGTTTGGCCTGTAGTCCAGTAGACCTTTTTGACAAAAAAAAGGCTTATATACACTTGTACCATATGTGTGTTTTGTCCAGCAGATTAAAAATATCTATTTATCTATTTTAGATCGGGCATTGAGATCATATATAACAACACAGGATTAAAAAATTTTGTGAAACTTTTTTTAAAATTAGAATATAGAGCGATAAAGAACAATTCAATCAACTCTTATGTAGGGTACACACCAGAACGACCATGATCGTGCACCGATTGTGAAATCGTACGATCCAATGTAGATGATGAATGTTTAGTGCAGCAAGTAAAATCTCCAACGTGACCAAATGACCGGCGGGGACGCGCATCGGATCAGAATCACATTTCAAACATGCACAGTTCTGCTCTTTTTACATACAATCAGTCATTACACGTATTTTAAATTTGGAGAATTGAGCCCAAATCTCTCCACAGGCACTATAGTGGCCGATCATAGTTCATTAACCAGTTGCATCTCATTAGTGTAAATGTTGTATTTGTAAATAAGGGTGGAAAGGGTCCCTTGTAATGTGCATGGACTCTAATGGTGTGTACACACGGTGAGATTCTCTTGCTATTCGACTTAAGATTTAAATGCTATACAATCTTTGCTATCTCTGTACTTTCAACATACAATTCATACAATCTGTTTTAGATTTGCACTATATAGTCATTGCTGCCCTGTCTATCTGGGTTTCTATTTGTGCTGACACGGGAGCGCGCATCGGGATCGCAAGGTAAAAAAACCCGTGAGATCTGCATGCGATTTTGACTATATAGTCAAAATCGAATGTCAAATCTCATTGTGTGTACACAGCATAACCATTATGGTGTGTACACACGGTGAGATATGCCGTGCTATGCGAATCCCGATGCGATCGGGACTCGCATCGCACGGCATGCATGCAGTGGCACAATTTTGACTATATAGTGCAGATCTGCTATCTGTCTTGCGATATGTGAACGCACATCAGGATCGCAAGCAGATCGCAAAGGTTAAAACCCTTGCGATCTGCATGCAATGCCGACACGATGTTAACTATATCGTCATTTTAATATATTTTATTCAAATTTTGATATACAATTTTCAATGTTCAAAATTCTCAAGACTAGATCGTCAATATCGGAAGGCATATCTTACCGTGTGTACACACTATTAGACTACATCGTAAAATATTTATTGATGTTTCGGGGTTTGCTGGATAAATGTAAATAAAAATCTAGCGGTGTCTGTGGGGAGGAAAATGTTGTAAATAACTGGAGAAAAATGTTTATGGGTTGTTCATGCTAGGATTGTTAGTGGGCTTTACAAGCATTGAGGTCAGGGTGAGTTGACCACATCCTGCTACTTGGAAAGCACATGATGATTTAAGGATCAATGATCCCAGGGCCAACACACAACCCAATCATTCACGCTTTGTGGAGCCTTTCAATGTGGTGGTCCTAAGCATGTGGTATAGTGAGAACAGAGGAGGCACAGTGACATAAATACATCTAGGTCACCATGATGCACCACAAACAACATATCTATATCACATTAGTGCAATGTTAACTGGTGACAAACACCTTTGCTAACAACACTGTGTACTTCCAGACACTTCTGCTTGGTGTATTGTGTATGGAGATGGTTTGTAATGTAAGGAAGGTCATATGATTCATGTCATTTTGCTTGTAAAACCTGTCTCTTGCCTTTGGTTTTTAAGTCTAGTTTAGGTTTGAATTCTCAAACTTTGCCCCAGGAACGATTTGAGTGTATAAGAGAAAGAACAAGCTTTATGTTGTCCATATATAGAAATAATACAAAGCAGAACAGTGTGTTTTGTATGTAGCAAAATATACCCCCCAAAAAAGGAATAGAAAAAGGTTGTTATACATACATATATATGGAGCAGCTCCCGTCCTGGTGATAGAATCGCCATCCGCCAGGTTGCAACAACCTCTAGAAGGGGGCACACGCACGTGAGCTGCTCGTGTGCCCCATTCCAAAGGAGCCCTCCACCGCCCTCTGCAGCTCCGCCAATGCTGCCCCCAGCTCCCCCCTAACCCTAGTGTTCATTCTAGCACCGCCACCTTTGAAAACTCATGCAGTTCCTCTTCCCTGCCTGGGGTGTCACTGTCTGCTGTAGTGCTTCTAACACAGTGTCGTCTGTACATCAGCACTGATATGCAAACCAGACCAGTGCTAGAAACACCACAGCAGACAGCGACATCCCAGGCAAAGAAGAGGAACTGCATGGGTTTTTAAAGATGGCGGGTGCTAGAATGAACACTATAACCCTGCCTGTCTCCCTGAAGCAGGGAAAGTGCTCCCTGTTGCTGCCGTGTTGATCTGGTGAGAGGCATATATATATATATATATATATATATATATTAGACACAGGATCTTGGTGCTGTTTGATGATTATGGGGAAACCTAATTATAACAGTGCTACATTGCACTCAAAACTGTAAATCATAAGTGAACCATACTTGCCTACCCTCCTGGAGTGGCCAGGAGGCTCCCAAAAATCCGGTCCCCCTCCCAGCTCCCCTGGAATGTGGGCAAGGCTCCCGTTCCCACTGAAACAATACCAGATTTCGCTGATCCACGGTGTGGGGGCTAGGCTAAAATTATGCAAATAGTGTAATTTTGAGACATTTTAGTCCCTCCCCCCCCCCCCCAATCCACTTACCCGCGAATTGCAGCATTTGACTGGCATGGGGCGTGGCTTGGTCACGCCAGCCTCAACCCCGTAGGCAAGTATGAAGTGAACTATATAAGTGCAATATAACAAATAAAAATATCTGCACAGAAAATCCTGACAAATGCCATCTTAACTAGGGTAACACTCCTCAGTATTAAGAGGAATGTATACACTATTAGGGACAAATTTACTAAAATGGGAGTTCTTTTGAAGATGGGATGTTACCCATCGCAACCAAGCAGATACTGCTTCTTGTATTTAGCACCTTCTAAAAGATAATAGAATCTGGTTGCTATGGTTAACATCTTCAATAGATCTCCCATCTAAGTAAATGTACCCCTTAATGTGTTCCAAGCGTAACCTGTCAGTGTACAGGCTATGGGATATCTATATACTAAGCCTCGGAGAGATATAAAGTGGACAGAGATAAAGTTAGTACAGAGACCCCTGTGTCTTGAAAATGTAAAGGGAACAGTTATTGGTTTTACCAATTCTGGTTTATTTTTACAGGTTTCCTGTGTTTATAAATAAGTAGAAAGTACATTAAAAAGATAGAGTAGGTGTTACTGAGCCCTTATAATGACTATTTAAACAACCGTTTGGTTCTTTTTGTGAATGACGCCAGGAAATGACACGGAGGACCTGTTGATATGTAAGCTGTTTAATCGTCACCTTTTACAGTGCTTCCTTTTTCTTTTTACTTTCTGTAAGCACAAAAAAAAACCCATTGTGAATAGAATATGTCTGATCTATTCCAAATAAAACAGAGAGGGGTGCAGTCATCCTCGTGTACAATTCCTGGGGCTGTACTATTCATACAGTGACATGTTAAGGCATGTCTGCAAAGTACACCTCTCCTGTCCTGTGCTCTCTTGTCTGAAATATTGTTTTTTAACTACGTAATATAATGTCACACTTCAATGCATTCTTTAACAGAACAACTTGGGTCTTTGTCATTCCACCTGTGTATATAAACACCTTTTTATTCCATGTTCAAAGACAGTTGGACTGCAGTCAAAATATGGAAATGAGTTCATCATCAACAAATCAATACAATATATCATGGTGGGCTATCCTGATTGCTAGCTCGGGAGTTCTTTAAACTATTTGTGGAAACTTCATTATGATTGGTTTCTTTTTTAAAGTAAATGTGGAAAGATCCACTTAATTGTTATTTATAGTTAATCAATATTAATATTGCTTATCAACCAGATCACAAGTTAAGGGCCCCTTACACTTGTGAGAATTTGTCAGATTTGACCCAATTCAGATGGATTGGGCCAATTTATCTGACAAAATCTGATGTGCCTGTCTGACAAAATCTGATGTGCCTGATGCTGTAGGACCCTATGCACGTTCCCGTGCGCATTGGGTCTAACCAAGAGATTGAGGCTTGCAGGACCCAGCTTACTCCTTATTAATTTGGCCCCTAACATTATTATAAGATCATGAAAGTTCCATGGTCAGTCAACAGCTATAGCAGGACTCAGGTGTTTGGTGTAAAAGGGGGTTTGTTCCTGTGAATAGTGGACAACAGATGAATGTTTGGTGTAGTCCTATAAAGTGCTGGGCGACTTTGAGCTGAAAGTCGCTACAAACAGCATGTTTGAGCAGCTTTCAGCTCAAAGCCGCCCAGTGTTTATGCCCCGGTGATGAGCGGTGAGCACTGCTGCGCACTCCCGCATCATCGCCAGGAAAGCCGTTCATCTGGAATTACCAGAAGATGAGCGGCTTTGAGGACGACTTTGCATAGCGCTGCGCTATGCAAAGCCATCCTCTCCCCGCTGACGGCGCCGAGCAGGGGGAAAGCCGCTCAGTGTGTATGTACTGAGTGGCTTTCCCCCAAGTGATGATAGTGACCATCGCTGTCCATACATGCTGGGCATAGTTGCCTTTAGTGTTATTGAGCTAGATATGTAGTACATTTTTACAAATGTACTTGTTTACAGCATCCAATAGCGTGCAAATTAATATCATTTTGTTGAGGATCACCATTTTTTGTAAACTTGTCAACAGACCAACAATTCTCTTTAAGACCTCTTCATCTTCAGTGGAGCTAATGCTAGCTGAGTATATCCCTGTTTCCTCATGTGTATAGCATAATTTACTGGGATCCTTTGCTACCTGAGGCCAAGAGCCAGCTTACATGACTTTAGCTCTGTGTAGCTCTTTGTAAGCTGTTCCATTGAGCTCTGCCGAGTACCATGTACGGCTTTGCAGAATGCTCTCTTTGCGTGCAGCATTGCTGCTTGAAAAATGAGCTTGTTCGTAAGGGATCCCGCTTTTGGCTTAAGATGAAAGGGTCCCAGAGGGAATGTGTGGCCATGAAATGAAATGATATTTAATTAATAACTGTTTTTGGATGGAGCTCTAAGAAGACCGGCACCTTGGCAAAAAAAAAAAATATATATAAATATATATATGTGTGTGTAAGTGGTGGTAGTATGGCTTTATGTATTTAGGTTATGTGCACAAGTCACCTTTTTAGCATTTAAACATACATACAAAATGCAATTATTTTAATTTTTTTTATTATACATTTGTTTAAGAAAGTACTGTTGCATTTAAAAATAAAATAAAAAGGAAAGGTATTTTCTTTACCTGAGATTTTTATATATTCAATTGATGCTGGATCCGTTACGAAATTCTTTTGACGGAATGGATCAGGCATACATTATTCAATGCAGCGGCCAAATCCAGATGTCTGATTTGGCCGCGGATTGATGCTCACTCGGCCGGTGTGGGGACCGGGTGAGCGCAGCACCGGCAGCCTTGATGGGCCCAGTGAGCTGCCCTCACCCGGGCCGACGGAGGTTTACATTTACGAACACTGAATTGTTGCATAGTGCCTCATCTGTAATTACTAGGCTTCTGTGAGGTCCTGTGTTTCCCAAATAAAATGTTTAGACAATAAACAGAAAATGCAAGTAGGTGGCACTCACAGACTTTATCTGTACATAATGCAGACTTTCAATTACCCCTTATTTCAACATTCCGGTTTTAACCCTTTGAGTGCCAACATCTCTGTGAGGGATTTGCAAAATATCCACAAAAAATGAGTGTTGCTTACATTTGTTATATAAATTCAAATTAAAAAATTTTGTGTAAATTGTACAGGTCTTTATGATGAATAAAAATGTTCGCTTGGCAATTTTCACACCTAATTTGACAAATTCACTTGGCACTCAAAGGGCGGTATTCAATCTGGGGTCATGGCTGTGGAGCTTGCTCGACAGCTGCGACCCTTTCCCGTTCTCGGTCTGCTCGACTGAGAAATCGCAGGCGGGATTCAATGGTCCCGCCTGCAGCGGGGCGAGAAGGTGGCATGGCTGCGAGCTGCAGCCGAAAGCTTGTCACTTCCCAGCCGTTCTCAGCAGAACGAGCTCGACTGCTTGTGAAGTCGGGCTCATTCGGCCGAGCTCTCCTGTTTAATGCTGTCGAGGAAGACCGCATTGAATAGGGCCTGGCGGCCATCTCCCCCGTCGGGAGATGTCGCAGGTGACTGAATACCACTCTTAGGGGGGTATTCAATGTCAGGGTCATGGCAGTCGAGCTTGCTCGACCGCCGTGACCCAGTCCCGTTCTCGGTCAGCTCGACTGAGAACACGCAGGCGGGATTCAATGTCCCGCCTGCCGGGGAGCGAAAAGAGGGCGTGGCCGCGAGTTGCGGCCGGGAAGAGGCAAACTGCAGCCGGCAGCTCGTCACTTCCCGGCTGTTCTCGGCAGAACGAGCCTGACAGCTAGTGATGTCGGGCTCGTTCTGCCGAGATACCCTGCTCAATGCTGTCGGGGAAGACAGCATTGAATAGGGCCCGGCGGGCATCTCCCCGATGGGAGGTGCTCGCCGAAGATTGAATATCCCCCTAAGTTTTTAATAATCATCTTCTGAAAACAATCATTGAAATCTAAATGTTGAAATAATGGGGCTGAAAAGTCTGCATTATTGACCTAGAAAGTCTTAGTGCCACCTATTGTACTTTCTTATTTCTGTAAATATATAAATACCCCTTTAACTCAACAGCAGTAACATGCGTTATTGTCGACCCGAGTTGTATAAGGTTTGCAAAAAAAAATAACCCAGATCCAGTGACTTTGAAATCCAACCCAGGAAGCGAGCAGAGTTGGACCCCCAGGTAACTCTGCAGTGTAAACTGGTCCCATTGCAAACCAATGGAGAGTCGACCTGCTGGCACTTGAAGATGATGTAATCTCAAAGGGCTTGCAGAGGGAAACCCCAGCATTGGAGGATGTAAATAGGGTTTCAAGCTACTGTGACATTCTAGTGGTCTAATAGTTCTAGGGTCAGATTATGAGTACAGAGCATTTGGAAAAAATTTAAGATCTGTTTTTCCTTTCCCTCTCCATGTTGTACTTACACATTAACATTTTGTGGCAATTATATTTTGCTAGTTACTTGTCCGTCAAAAATAAAGAAAAATATAATAGTAATGTTAGCAGTGGTGGCTGCGTGTGGCCGACACTTGACTTGCTCCTTTGGGTGCCATTAAATGGCCTCTAGGGTGCAAAACACTTGAAATCCCCCCACAGAGATGAGGAGCAGCATTAGCATTTTATTATATAGGATGATCTGTGTTTCTGCTGTGTGCTTCAGTTTGAGTAACACTGGGAAACACAATTTTTTTTCCAGAGAAGTGTAAAAAACTTTGCTGCCAAATATGGAAAGAACCATTTTATTGTTGGAACTGTTATGAAAATTTTGATCATCTCTAATGTTAAAATACTGGAGTTCATTGTTTTATGGAAATTAGAATGTCCACCTGCATTGATGATGATGATAATAAATGACTTTCTAACACATTGTGTAAAATAGAAGGCATATATTATGCTAGCTGTGACACCTGGCCTAGGGTGAAAAATGAACCTTGAAGTACATCTGCAGCACTTCAGTTTTTTACATAGTCATCACCTATTACCGTATTTATTCTAAATGGGACCCTGCTGTTTGCTATTCTGCTGAGTATTTAGACAGTGGCTCCACAGTGTTTGTTTTTCATTGAAAATCATGGCTAGTAATCATCATTAGTAACCATCAGTGCAGGTGCAGTGCGACAGTTGATCCTCAGACGCGTTGCTCTGCCCAGGGTTAGGCTGCATGATTGGGACACTGTAAAGGTGCATACACACAGTGCGATTTTGGCTATATAGAGTTTTGACTACACACACAGGTACATTCAATGGATGTCTGATCCATTCCGAAATTCTTGGATCCGGCATCCATTATTCAATGCAGCGTTCAAATCCGGATGTCGGATTGATGCTCACCCAGCCAGTGCAGGGACCAGGTGAGCACAGTGGCGGGAGCTGGGAGAGCTGCTCTCATCCGGCCCGGCGGTGGGACAGGTGAGCGCAGCGGGAAGGTACGGGACTTGGAAAGAGGGTGTTTGAAGCAGTGGTAAGGAGGATGGTGCTGTGTCAGCTGCTGATGCTAACCCAGCGCGGTCCTCCCTGCCTCAATCCAACATCTTTTCATGTTGGATCGAGATTGCTGGAAACATGGCCAAAACCTTTCAGTTTTGGCCGTGTTTCCATCAAAAGCAGGTGGATTGGCGGCTATTCTGCCAATCCACCTGGTTTTTGGCAGGTAAGAGCTTTCCAACCTGACAAAAAAAACAGCTAGCACTGAATAGGTCGGAACCCCTTTCGCTCTATTAATGTCAAAAACTGCTGTCTTTTCGGCAAGGCAGCAGTTTCGACATCAATTGAATATACCCCTATACATTGTACACTTTGTAGTCAATACTGTGCTGCCTGCACATCTGTATCTGTTCGATGGGTCTATGATGTCTAGACCAACCATGTTCTGGTCGACCGTGCTTAGTTGAATCCATGTAGTTAAATGCCTAAAGATAGTCTACGGCATCTAGATCGACAGTAACGGAAGTTAGACACAAGCGTTAGATCAGCAGTCACATCGTCGACATGAGTCTTTCGTGCTTTTTTGGTGCAGGTTGACTTGGTTCATACTATCCTAGTGGACATAGAGTAAGATTATAATAGTGTGCCGAGTGTAGCAAGCCATGTGAAGCGACACTGTGCACTTATACAGTGTTAACATCGACACTGTATAAGTGCGGTAGTTTATATCGCTCCGTGTATATGTCCCATTAGGGTAAAGCTGTGGGAGGAATAGGTTAGGGTTAAAATACTGTCCAGATGCTTGCCATCGGGATACCGCTGTGGGCATTCTGACTGTCATGATCCTAAATACTAGGATTTTTTCTCCTTCATACTTCATGGCAGCCATTACATTGGGTTCATCCCTCTCTCCTCTCCAATTAGACAGGTAGTTTTTTCCCCTTAGGATCCAGCCCCTTCCTCTATATAATCTGGCACCTCCCTTCAGACCGTAGTCTTTTTCCTGTCTCCTTCTGTCTGTGACAGGTAGTCAGTTAGAGTTTAGTTTGTTATTTTTTTATATACCCGGTAGGCTGGTTGTGCGACCGGAGACCTGGGCGGGCAGGCTGGCGGTGCCTAAGCCTAAAATATGTCCGTGGGCCGGCGGCAAGGACATTATAGAACCCACAGCGTCCCTCCCTGCATACTGCATGTATGTATCACCTGTCTGCCGGCTCCTGCGTGGTCCCAGCGTTCGGATGCAGGCTCCGGCTTCCTGCGCTGGTTAGCGCTGAGTCTCCCCGGCAGTCAGGACGGCGTCAGTGGCGAGCGCGTCACTTCCGACGGATGCACGCGGCGTGCGGGTCACGGCCGCGTGCGTTCCAGCTAGGCGGAAGTGCACGCCGGGTTGGCGCCAGCAGCAGAGAGGGGGACGCCGGCTGCTGCTGCGGCAGCGTGTATTAAAAGGCGCCTGGTCGGTGTTACAGGCGCAAGGCTGGTCGGCTGCAGGAGCGCTTTTTTGGAAACAAGCCAGGTTATTGCCATGGAGGATGCCTCTCAGAAGGGGGTTACACCGCCGCCCAGGTAAGTCCTCTCAATGAGGACACGCTGTTTTAGCATGCCATATTGCAGTCAGGTAGTTAGTATCTTTCTTTCTTGTCTTGTAGTGTGCCTTCAGTGCCCAGAAAGAAAGTGGCTAAGACCAAGAATACTAAAATCTGTCCAGGATGTGATAGAGCCTTTGTGGGAGAGACAGTACTATGTTTAGAGTGTCTGACAAAAAAGGATGTTGGTATGAATATATCTGCCCAGTTGGCTGAAATGAGAGACTGGATGAAGAAAAACTTTATTTCCAAAGAAGAGTACGCAGGGAATAAGAGGTCCAGGTCCCAGACTAGCCTTGATAAAGATGATGGTGATGTGTCAGTGCATGATGATGCGGACAAGGAGGAGTCTGGGGGCTCATCAGCTGAGTCAGGCGAAGTTTTGGAGGACGAGCGTCTATTTAATGTGGAGTTGGTAGAAGCAGTGCTTAAAAATCTCTACAGGACACTTAACTATAAGCAGCCTGCAAAATCCGAGTTTGACGCATTGTTTGAGGATCGTTCTAAAAAAGGGAGATCTTTTCCGGTGCATAAGGTTGTGAAGGATATCCTGGCTAAAGAGTGGCAGGGTGTCGACAAGAGAGTGGGGTCGACTAAGAGAATTCAAAAGATGTTTCCCATTGAGGATGAAGAGTTCATTAAGTGGTGTAATATACCTAAAGTCGACGCAGCAGTGTCAGAAGTGACGACTCGTACTACCATTCCTCTTGAGGATGGGGCGTCACTGAAAGACGCTATGGATAAAAAAATGGAGAGCGCTCTAAAGAGACTACATATCTCTGCCTCAGTCTCGTTAAAATCGGGTGTGGCTATGGCCTCCCTGTCTCGGGCACTCAGGATTTGGTGTTCGGCATTGCAGGAGGACATACAGGAAAAGGTTTCCCGTGATCAAATCAGTAAAAGTCTTACCCAGGTGCAGCTGGCAGTGGACTATATGTGTGAGGCTTCCCTAGATGGTCTTGATTTTGCAGCAAAATCCCTGACATCAGGGTTGGTGGCCCGTAGGGCCTTATGGCTTAAATCATGGGCGGCAGATTCCCATTCGAAGAACAAGCTAGCAACGTTGCCTTATGAGGGTGCTTTCCTTTTCGGCAGTCGTTTGGATCAGATGATTCAAAGAATGTCAGGCGGTAAATCAGTCAGATTACCACAGGACAGAAGAGGGAGTTTTTTCTCAAATTCTTCCAGACAAGCGTATAGGCAAGCCAAGTCCTACAGGCCTGGTAGGTCTGCCCGGGACAGATATACGCAGGGGACGTCCAGAGCCTTTTTTCGGCAATACGTCAAGAAAAGAGGCGAAAGTTCGGGAACCACACAGAAGCAGTGACGGTGGTCCCGTGGTGGAGCAAGCCCAGGTAGCAGGAAGGCTGTTGGGCTTTGCTCGCGTCTGGGAACAAACCGTCCGGGACAGATGGGTTCTGGAGGTAGTCAGGATTGGCTATCACCTAGAGTTCATGTCAAAGCCAAGAATGGCGAAATTTTGTGTTTCAGAGATCCCAGTTTCGAAGATAGAAAGGGAAGCTCTAAATTTAAGTTTAAAGGGACTCGTCGCATCAGGAGCGGTGGTGAGGGTCCCGAAGGAAGAGGAAGGAACCGGGTTTTACTCTCGTCTCTTCATAGTCAGCAAGAGTTCTGGAGGTTACAGAACTATATTAGATTTAAGAAAATTAAACTTGCGCATAAAGAAAAGAAAGTTCCACATGGAGACTACAAGGTCAATCTTAATGGGGTTAAAAAGAAACGATTTCATGGTCTCCATCGACCTAAAAGACGCCTACTTCCATATTCCCATCTCCCCAGACGACAGGAAATATCTGAGATTCTGCGTAGGTCACGATCACTTCCAGTTCACCTGTTTGCCCTTCGGTCTCACCTCGTCACCAAGGGTCTTCACCAAGGTCCTGGTGGTCCTGATAGAAGAACTGAGGAAAAGGAAGGTCATGATATGGGCATATCTAGACGATCTGTTGATCGTGGCACCTTCGGAGGAAGAGGTGGTCACAGCAAGAGACTACACAATTCTGTTTCTCCAAAAACACGGATGGCTGTTAAATTGGGAGAAGAGCTGTCTAGAACCAACGCAGAGTCTCCAGTTTCTGGGGGTATTGGTGGATACCGTGAGGTTTCAAGTATCCTTGTCCACAAAGAGGTGCGAGAAAATCCAGCAGCTAATCTCGAGAATCTACGAAGAGGATCGGGTGTCCCTCAGGTCAGCAATGAGTCTCTTAGGGATGATGGCATCCACGGTGGACATAATCCCATGGGCCAGATGGAGGATGAGACCTCTCCAGTGGTCCCTTCTAGGTTACTCGAGAAGACTGGTGCCACTAGAAAGGAGGATAAAGATCTCAGAGGCAGCCAAAGAGTCCCTAAGATGGTGGGAGACCGATCAGCTGGTGCCAAGAAAATCTTCACTGGCAAGTCCCCGTTACAAAGTGATCACCACAGACGCCAGCGCTACAGGTTGGGGGGCTCATGGTCTGGGCAAGACATGTCAAGGTCAGTGGTCCCGGCACGAGGCAGAGTTCTCCTCAAATCACAGAGAGCTAAGGGCCGTGTGGAAGGCAATCGAATTCTTCAGCGAAGAAGTCCAAGGGGCGCATCTGCGCATTTTTTCGGACAACGCCACTACCGTCTCCTATGTCAACAGACAAGGAGGTACACGGAGTCACGGGCTCTTAGAAGAAGTGCGGAACATCATGTGCTGGTCCGAGGAAAATCTGTTGTCCATATCAGCGCTCCATGTGCTGGGGGAAGACAATCAGCTGGCAGACTATCTGAGCCGCACAAGCGTGGTGCCTGGCGAGTGGGAACTGAAGGACTCAGTGTTTCAGGAAGTAGTAGAGCAATTCGGTCAACCAGAGGTGGACCTCATGGCGTCAGCAGTCAACAAGAAGTTGCCACAGTTCTACTCACGGTACCCGGCCTGGGGATCGAGCGGAGTGGACGCCCTATCACAGAGTTGGGAGTTTCACCTGGGGTATGTGTTCCCCCCAATTTCCCTCATTCACAGGACATTGTGGAAGATCAGAACGGAGGGGGTCCAAGTCATAGCTATCCTTCCCTACTGGCCCAGGAGGGCTTGGTTCCCCATGTTAGAGAGCATGGCGATTGCAGGTCCAGTATTTCTTCCGGTGACTCAGGATCTGCTCAGGCAGGGCCCAGTTTACTGCCAAGAGCCTCACAAATTGAATTTAGCGGCCTGGAAATTGAACGGCGGCAACTAAAAGACAAGAATTTATCCCCAGAAGTCATTGAAGTACTTCTCCAAGCGAGAAAGAAGGTGTCGTCAGAGATCTATTACAGAATATGGCGGGTGTTCGCAAATTGGTCCAAGGGCAAGTTTACCTTTCCTAAAGCAAATATTCCTCAAGTGTTACAGTTTCTTTGTGATGGTCTTAACAAAGGGCTGTCGGCTTCGACACTCAAGGTCCAGATTTCGGCGCTGAGTGCGCTGCTAGACAAGAAACTAGCAGAACATAGTTTAATTAAAAGGTTTTGTCAGGCTCTCAGGAAGATCCGGCCTAGAGTTAGGTCAATAATCCCCCAGTGGGATCTTAATTTGGTTTTGAATGGACTAATGGAGGCTCCGTTTGAGCCGTTGGACAGAGCAAAGTTAAAGTTTCTAACATGGAAGATGTTATTTTTAGTTGCAATAACTTCAGCAAAAAGAGTGGGAGAGATTCATGCTCTGTGCATTAAAGAACAGTATTTGAAGATTTTCCCGGATCGGGTAGTGCTAAGAACTAGGCCGGCTTTTCTACCCAAGGTGGTTTCCTCAGTTAATCTAAGTCAAGAAATAATTTTGCCTTGTTTTTTCCAAAATCCTCTGACGAAGAAAGAGGAAAAATTGCATACCCTAGATGTCTTGAGAGCTATCAAGATTTATCTACACAGGACGGCAGGGTTCAGGAAGTCAGAAGCGTTATTCGTGATTCCCCAGGGGGCAAAGAAAGGGTTGGCTCCATCAAAGCAATCAATGTCAAGGTGGCTAAAGGAAGTAATTGCATTCACTTACAAGAAAGTGGGTCGTGAAGTTCCGGAAGGCATTAAGGCTCACTCAACAAGGGCAATGGCGGTTTCTTGGGCGAGAGAGGCCAAAGTTTCAGCTAAAGAAATTTGTCAAGCAGCCACCTGGTCTTCCTTGCATACCTTCTCTAAGCATTATGCATTGGATGTCGCGGGCTCAAGCTTTGGAAGTGAGGTCCTTAGACAAGTCTTGGCTTGAGGTATAGTATAACCCACCCTACTGCTTTGGTACATCCCAATGTAATGGCTGCCATGAAGTATGAAGGAGAAAGCAAGGATTATACTCACGATAATACCTTTTCTTCGGAATACTTCATGGCAGCCCAAAAGTTTGTTGGCCCTCCCTGTTTGTGTTTTTTCCCTAGGATCAGGACGGAGACAGTCAAAGACTACGGTCTGAAGGGAGGTGCCAGATTATATAGAGGAAGGGGCTGGATCCTAAGGGGAAAAAACTACCTGTCTAATTGGAGAGGAGAGAGGGATGAACCCAATGTAATGGCTGCCATGAAGTATTCCGAAGAAAAGGTATTATCGTGAGTATAATCCTTGCTTTCTTCAAACCGTTCATAATTGCTAGATATATCTACTGACCTGTACATAAGGCTGAAAATAATGGTGACAATAGCCAAAATATAATAAGGGGGACTCCAATGTAAGCATTTTTTTCTTGAAAATTTCTTCCCTTCTAGTATATGTGCATTACTGACATTAATTAAGTTATTTTTTTAAGTTTTGTGCTTGGATAATAAGTCAGGTGTTAAACTTCTCCATATTGTCTACAATTATGGCCTCCTTTTAGGCTATTCTAGACCTAACTAGCTGCAGATTGTTACACAAATGGGTCTGAAGACTATGCTGATATGTTAAGGGCTTCATACACTTCAGCAATATGTCTGACGCTGATGTTGGATGTAATTTTCCTTGAACATCCCCTGGACCTTTCCGGGAGGGATTCCATCCGATTCTGTACTTTGTGTCATTTTTACATAAGATATATTTTATGCGATTGATCAAGCCAAGATAAAGCGATATATATCTTATGGTATACAATTGTACCATAAGATATATCTGATGGGCTGTCTTAGGGGCTAGAGGTACTGGAAATCCCAGTCAAACTTCCTGCAATATATTGCATGCACATTCATCTGATTCCGATAAATCAGTGGTGCAGCACGAGCGATCTAGGGGTTTCTATCCAACACTCAGGGGACTGTGTGCATCGGATCAGATGGAAAACACATACAATTTGTATTAGTAGGAGCCATGAGGTAACTGCATTATATACAGGGTTGCCTACCTGATCCTCACTTTCAGGGAGAAAATGCCCTGTTCCTGGATTTCCGTGGTATTGTATGATTACCATCACCTGTGGTGAAACACCTTTCTTATCAATCACCTAGTTCCCCGCAGGTGATGCCAATCCTACATTACCAGGGAAGTCCAGGAACAGAGCATTCTCTCCCTGATGGAGAGGGTCAGGTAGGCAACCCTGATTATATATCAGTGGTTATTTATAACCTGTAGGATCCAACCATTCTGTGTGACCTCCACATCTGTGGTTGGATCTCTCCAGTTTGGTTATTATGTGAGAGGATGGACAATAATCCCATGTATACAGAAGAATAGAAAGTATTAGGGCTCTTCATTATATAAATATGATAATGGTGTCAATATCAGCATGTAAAAGTGTCTATATTCCCAAGAAAACGACTGGAAGTTTTCTGTTCATGGGGTAGTACTTTTTCCAGCCAGAAAGTTATATAATCATTGAGTCAGTCAGCAAATTATGGCAGCAGAACACATAAATAAAGCAGATAAACTTGTTTGTGTATGAGGGTGTTGCCTAAATCTGCTCTTATTAGTGATGTAGGGTGGCCAATTAAGTCTGCATTTTGTAACAGCTTGCGAGGGGAGGTGTATGGTGAGGTGTATTTTCTTGTGTATTGTCTGAGAGGCTGGAGGAAAGAAGTGATCAGCAGAGGACAATTGGGCTTTGTCAGGGGAGAGGAGATACTGTAATAAGGGACAGATCACCTCAGGATTTAACCTTTGTTTTAACCCTCAGTAACTGTTAACAAACAAAAAATCCTTTGACTGGAATGGTAATTGTTTGACATGAGGCATTGGTGATGTATCAGGATAAAATTGTACAGCAAAATAAATGGTTTCTGCATAATGTTTCCATTACATTATCCCAGCTTTCTATATTGCTGCCATCCACAATCTGTTCAGCCAAGGACCACAACCTATGTAGTCCTTGGCATCTCTACCAAGTCAACCCCATGTTGTCTGGACTGAATGATGAGCAAGCAAAGTCAATCAACTGTTACTTGTTCTGAACTAAAAAGGAAAATGTATCTCTCTGTGTATATGCAGTTTAAGGTAGTGTCCGATTGATGCTGTGTAGATTAAGTGTGGAAGGTTTGTGATATGAGTTGGCCCCAAATAAATTGTAACTTCTATTGTGCCTCTCGTCTGCGTATGTCGATCGACTCAACCAGGAAATTTCTAGAATGTTTGCAATAAGCATAATTGTTTTGTCCTAATTTGTAAAGAGCTAAATTGGTTTGTCAAAAATATTGGTAGCGGAGCCATATTGCACTTATAAGGCAAATATGCTAATAGGGCCTACACACGGGGCA
Source organism: Crinia signifera (assembly GCF_055691185.1). Lineage (NCBI taxonomy): Eukaryota > Metazoa > Chordata > Amphibia > Anura > Myobatrachidae > Crinia > Crinia signifera. The sequence goes on along the minus strand of NC_139222.1, from coordinate 150,040,641 downwards.
ATTTCAGGGCATTTTCTAAGCAATCTGACTTAATTTGACTAGATCCCTTAGAAAATGTCCGTACATTGCTCAGTGTGCACTGCAGGGACCATAGCGATGGCGGTGAGCGTCTCCGCGCATCGCTATTGCCCAGTGATAAAGATCCAGCATGCTGGATAAATCTAGTTAGATCGACAGTCAGGAACAGTGTCTCACCCTAGAACCCCACAGGGGCTTAGTACATCTGCACCTGTGAGGTAAATGCATGAAGCAGTGGTAAGAGAGTATAAGTGAGCCAGTGGAGAAGTTGCCCATGACAACCAATCAGCTCTGAAGTAACATTCATGGGGGTCGATTCTAATGAAAATGATTTGAATAGTGCCAGGAGAGAGCTCCCGGTGCTATTCCAATCACAGTCCTGCTACGGCCAACTAGTAGATTTCTGCTTGCGCCCGTCCTGGAGTGTGAGCAAAATTCCGCAGAGGGGGTTTAGAGCATATAGAAATGCAGTAAAAACCCTAATAACGGGGCTTTTACCACATTTTCAGATTAGTGTATCCTGCCATTAGTCTTTTATTTAAAAATCCTGTCCCTGCTTCTTTAGAAAACGTTTCTAAACATATAAAGTGAGACACCAGAGTCTGTCCGTTAAAATGTTTGTAAAATGCACATTCCTAGCTCATAGCACAACCTTCAGATATATTGGAATTCTTCCCAGGGTCTCTTTGATTTGTCTTCTGGTTGGAGAGCAGCCTGAAGTTTGGGAGAGAGGAGAGGAAATTGTGCTATTTGTGGCTTTTTAATTTATTTATTTTCAATCCTTCTTGACATGTATAATGAGGCACATCATGTATAGATGCATTACAGTTTTTGGGCAGTATTTGACCTAACCAATTGTGACAAGAAATCATATACACTGGAAATAGATGAAGTCTGGGTCTTTACTTTATAGCAGGTAAACTACACACCAGGTTAACAGCTCAGCAAACAAGGTTACAGCATCACAGGGGTTTCCACAGATTTCACAGTCAGTGTACATTCCAAAGCACCTAACCTAATATTACATTACTGGCCTATCACCCAGCTGCTTTTTGGCATTGGGAGCCATGACCTCCTGCCTGGACACACACATAACAGGAAGCCACAGGTGCTTCTAATCAGCCAAACTTTGATCACCTCAGTTTAGGAAACTTGGACTGGATCTAATTTTCCTGCTGCTGCTCTAAAACCTGGACTGGATCTTCCACATTACCCTCATGTGGAAATATGCTGTCCCTGCCACACAATCTATTTCCATATATTATTTAATCTTTTTTTATTTTATATTTTCATAACCATAAATGCCAAGGGGTCATGTCAAAGTGTCCATACATCAACAGGTGTAATCATCTGACCTGGCTAGAACACAGATCCGCTGACAGAATGTAGCAATTACAGTATCTGGCATTGATGATCGATGATCCATAAGAGGATGGGATATTGAAGCATGTTAAAAATGCCCTCTCCTCCCCCCCAACCCCTATTTCTGTAAATTGTCTTCCATGAAATCTTGCCTGCAGCATATATGGGATAGGATACTCCGCACAGCAAGGGGGAACGGAGACATCCTTGTTCCATCTGGTTTTTGTGGCTTTAGTTAAGCGAATAGTGTATTGGAGATTTTCTCTCACTATTCCTATAGCTAGTAGGTTATCAATGTGACCTTTCAAAAATCTCAAGATGGATCATAATTCTCTTATACAAGTTTTGAAAAAAAATTTTTAGCCTACATTTGGAAAGCTATTAGTACAAAGGTCCCCGTTTCCTGATGCGTTCATGAGAGTCTGCAATGTGCCGATGGCCAGGAAGTGGTTACGTTAATGAAAACAGGAAGAGCCTTCAAGAAATGTACAGATTGATTTAAGAATAATTACGCAACTCAACTGATAAATCCTATAGAAGCAGTAGTTTTTCTGTCCAGCCACATGGGGATGAACCTTTAATCTGTTAAATACATCCCTGTTACATGAGGGAATTGACCCTGCCAATAGATCTGGATTTTGCTGGGAATATGATGGAAAGTTTGTTTCTTGGCATCTGGTCTTTCTTAGACAGCGGCCGGCGGCTGCCTGCACACTAGGACTCCAGCCGAGTCCTTGTTTCAAGACAGATTTTTGGCTGTGACATGACTGGAGTATTTCTCTGCAGGCGGTTGACCACTCTGCCAGGATAGAAATAAAACGCAACTGCTTGTGCCTTACAAGTCTGTAAACAGATTTTAATATAACTTTAGTAAATAGCAGAAATGTGTAACTGGTTTCTGAAGTCATCTAGGCTCATCCAGTTTTAACTACATATGCAGACTGTGTTCTAATTTTGTCATTGCCATAATTTTTACTGCAGACAATCCAAGATAGCATGTCCGTGCTGTACTAGCCTGTTGATCCATTTGCTGTAAAATTATACAAATAGGATGAGCAAATGTCAATGGAGTAAGGGTAGTAACCCTTTGAATGCCAAGTGAATTTGGCAAAATAGTTGTGAACATTGCCCAAGCAAACATTTTTACTCAACATAATGGCCTGTCATGTTTACCTTTTTTATATAGGAAAAATAATATTTTTTTGATACAACATTTTAGATTTGATTTTATATAACAAATGTGAGCGCCGCTGGCATTTCTAGTGGATATTTCGAACTTCTCCCACAGTGATGTTGGCACTCAAAGGGTTAATATTACAAAAGGAGACCATGATGTAGTATCCGTTTGCTGATGCACGCTGATATTTATTCCTGACGTGTTTCAGATCGCCGTCGCTCAAGCTTTAACAAGCAATTCTGTAACCGGATCTGTAAATTGGTGGCCAGTGATGATCCATCTGAGAATCGTGTAAATTTATCATGATCGTTTTGATGGAATATGTTTACTGTTCCCCCAACCCATCTGTTGTGAGGTTTGGGGAATTTGGAGCAGTTTTTCACTTATCTTTGGTAACCATTAAGCTGCCCATACACGGAGCCGTTTGCCGGCATCCGTTCTGTACTATGCGATGCGCGCTCCCGCGCATCACATAGTACGGTACAAAAAGTATGTGCTGCACATACTTTTTGTACTAGGTACACATCGTATCGGATCGCAGTGCATGCACTAGGGATGCGATCCGATCCGATGTGTACTGTTTAAGTCCCAAACGGATCCGTTAAACGGACCATGTATGGGCAGCTTTAAGCCTTAAATACAATCTTTAAGGGCTCATACAGTACACCAGCAATCACAAATTCTGTGATTTGTGTCCATCAATTTTAAGATACACCAATTCACCGATGTGCTTCAATACATTAGATATTTTCATTGATTTTCAGATAAAGGTTTCAGATAAAGCTCACTGTAACAATACGGAGGGGAACAGGGGTCACATGTGATCCATCACAAGTTAAAGAACCGCATGTAAAGGTCCCGCACCCGTTATGGGCTGGATCGCATCACATGCTTTTTGCATAAGATTTGCGTGCAATGTGATCAGAGGCAGTACAAAAAGTATGTGCAGCACATACTTTTTGTACTGTGCGATGCCCGCGGAAGCATGCATTGCATCACACGGTGCCATCGCACCGTGTGTGGGCACCTTTAGGTGTAAATTCACACAGTGTCACTTTTCAAAGTTATTCTGCAGTTTCTTCCGTTGGATTTAAAATGTCATTGATATTCAAAATTGCCTACTCTTCCAGAAAAGTGCAAGATGTACACAAACTTCGGAAAGAACACCAATTGCAACATTCATCACAAAGCCTCTATTTTGTTGTGTACTCCTTGTAACTAACATGGCTGCGCCCTCCTGGCACCCAGAAAGTTTACAAATATGTATTAAATACAAAACCAGGTGTGTTTTTTGTATCTAGACTTGTTCCTTTGCAATCTTATGGTGCCCTTACACTAGTAGTGTTCATTCTAGCACCCGCCATCTTTGAAAACCCATGCAGTTCTGGTCCCTGCCTGGGATGTCGCTGTCTGCTGTGGTGTTTCTAGCGCAGGTCTGGTTTGCATATCAGTGGTGATATACAGACCACACTGTGGGGCAGATTTATTAAGCTCATTGAAGTGATAAAGTGTCTGGTTTTTATCACCGGCCAATCAGCTCCTAACTGTGAAGTTGCAGGCTTGGTTTGAAAAATGACAGGTAGAGCTGATTGGCCAGTGATAAAAACCAGACACTTTATCACTTCACCAAGCTTAATAAATCTACCCCACAGCTAGAAGCACTACAGCAGACAGCGACACCCCAGGCAGGGAAGAGGAACTGCATGGGGTTTCAAAGATGGCAAGTGCTAGAATGAACACTACACTAGGCGATGAATTTGGTCTGTTTTCATGTGATTACGGCAATTTAATCGCATTAAATGCATCCAAATCACATGTGATTGGCAGCAGATCTAAGGTGTTGCGTGGTCCCGAGCACGTTGCACCTCCGGCAGATGCAATCTATCGGATTGCATCTCAGCCGGGAAGGCTTGGCTGGAATCGCATGCGATATATTATATGCAAATGTAGTGCATACAATATATCTGAAGGTGGGTTTGCGTGTCTCAGAGGGCAGAAATCGCACAAGTGTGTGCCCAGCTTTAGAACTGCACCTGAATGTTTATTGAAATGACAAAGTGTACTGCATTAACAATACATTTACTCAAAGGTTATTTGACATGTACATAATACTGCAGTTTGCCTCCAACAAATAAAGATCAACCCTATAACTTAAAAAACTCCAGTACGCTTTGTATTAGTGTTCATTCTAGCACCCCCTATCTTTGAAAACCCATGCAGTTCCTCTTCCCTGCCTGGGGTGTCGCTGTCTGCTGTGGTGTTTCTAGCACAGGTCTGGTTTGCATATCAGTGCTGATATACAGACCTTACTGTGCTAGAAGCACTACAGCAGACAGTGACACCCCAGGCAGGGAAGAGGAGCTGCATTTGTTTTCAAAGATGGCGGGTGCTAGAATGAACACTATGTATAATATCTTCCGAACACAAGGTTGTCCCCTTACACCTGTGGAGAGCCGAATCCTTTCTAATACCATTCTTAGTAAAACACTGAGGGGCAGATTTTTTTAAGCTCGGTGAAGTGATAAAGTGTCTGGTTTTTATCATCTGCCAATCAGCTCCTTTACAGGAGTTACAGGCTTGGTTTGAAAAATGACAGGTAGGAGCTGATTATCCTGTGATAAAAACAGGCACTTTATCACTTCACCAACCTTAATAAATCTAACCCTGAGTTTCTTCTAAAGCCAGAGCTTTATCGTCATCCGGTCTCATATTTGCCATTACGTTCCTTTTGCCTGGAATTCATAAATAGACCACCTGAAGAGATTCACAGGCGGCTCTCTTCTATACCAGTGCCCACGCAAACAAATGTGCATAGCATGCTCATTTCATTTTTAATTTCATTAACCCCTTCCTGACAGAGCCAGTTTTTGCGTTCCTGACAGAGCCCTTTTTTTCAAATCTGACATGTCTCACTTAAGTGGGGATAACTTTTTTTTGCTTTTACTTATCCCAGTGATTTTGAGATTGTTTTTTCGTGACACATTGTACTTCAAATTAGTGGTAAATTTGGGTCGATACAGTCTGTGTTTTTTTGTGAAAAATACCAAAATATCGTGAAAAAATGGAAAATTTAGCGATTTGCAAAATGTTAAATTTTCTGCTTGTGAGACAAATAATCTTACCACTCAAAATAGTGAATAACTAACATAGACCATATGTCTACTTTATGTTGACATCATTATTTCAACTTCCTTTTAATTTTTTGGGACACTAGGAGGCTTACAATATGAATAGCAAATTCTCAAATTTTCAAGAAAATTTCAAACACTGATTTTTTTAGGGACCAGTTCAGTTCTGATGTGACTTTGAGGGACTTGTATGTGAGACACCCCCATAAATGATGCCATTTCAAAAACTGCACCCCTCACAGTATTCAAAACAGCATTTTGGAAGTTTGTTAACCCTTTAGGTGTTTCACAGGAATTAAAACAAAGTGTAGGTGAAATTTAAAAATTTCTTTTTTTTTGCAGATTTGCAATTTTAATACATTTTTCTAAGGAACACAGTACATTTTACTAGAGAAATGTGACTAAAAATTGATTCCCCCAATTCTTTTGTTTTCATAAATATCCTATATGTGGCCCTAGTGTGCACGGTGACCAAACCACAGGCTTCATAATAGAAGGAGCACCTACTTGATTTTGGAGCCTCCTTTTTATGAGATTATTTTTTAGGCACCATGTAGGTTTCAAGGCACCATAAGATGCTAAAAGTTAGGAACCCCCCCACAAGTGACCCCATTTTGCAAACTACACCCCTCAGGGAATTCATCTAGGGGTATAGTGTACATTTCAAACCCCCAGGGGTTTCACCAATTGTGGTACAACTGGGCAGTGAAAATGAAAAATTATTTTTTTTACACAAAAATGCAGTTCTGGCTCCAAATTTGTCATTTTCAGAAGGTATGAAGGAGACAAAGCACCCCAAAATCTGTGCCCCAATTTCTCCCGAGTACAGCAATGCCTCACATGTGACCAAAAAATACCAGTTGGGTGCATGGCAGGACTCAGAAGGGAAGGAGTGATTTTTGGATTTTGCAGCTCAGATTCTGGTGGAATTTTGGTGGGTGCTATGTCGCATTAGCAAGACCCCCCAAGCACCAATACAGTGGAACCCCCCCACAAGTCACCCCATTTTGCAAACTACACCCCTCAGGGAATTCATCTAGGGGTATAGTGTACATTTCAAACCCCCAGGGGTTTCACCAATTTTGATACAAGTGGGCAGTGAAAATGAAAAATTACATTTTTTTACACAAAAATGCAGTTCTGGCTCAAAATTTTTCATTTTCAGAAGGTATGAAGGAGAAAAAGCACCCCAAAATCTGTGCCCCAATTTCTCCCGAGTACGGCAATGCCTCACATGTGACCAAAAAATACCAGTTGGGTGCATGGCAGGACTCAGAAGGGAAGGAGTGATTTTTGGATTTTGCAGCACAGATTCTGGTGGAATGAATGGTGGGTGCTATGTTGCACCAATACAGTGGAACCCCCCCACAAGTCACCCCATTTTGCAAAGTACACCCCTCAGGGAATTCATCTAGGGGTATAGTGTACATTTCAAACCCCCAGGGGTTTCACCAATTTTGATACAAGTGGGCAGTGAAAATGAAAAATTACATTTTTTTACACAAAAATGCAGTTCTGGCTCAAAATTTTTCATTTTCAGAAGGTATGAAGGAGAAAAAGCACCCCAAAATATGTGCCCCAATTTCTCCCGAGTACGGAAATGCCTCACATGTGACCAAAAAATACCAGTTGGGTGCATGGCAGGACTCAGAACGGAAGGAGTGATTTTTGGATTTTGCGGCTCAGATTCTGGTGGAATTTTGGTGGGTGCTATGTCGCATTAGCAAGACCCCCCAAGCACCAATACAGTGGAACCCCCCCACAAGTCACCCCATTTTGAAAACTACACCCCTCAGGGAATTCATCTAGGGGTATAGTGTACATTTCAAACCCCCAGGGGTTTCACCAATTTTGATACAAGTGGGCAGTGAAAATGAAAAATTACATTTTTTACACAAAAATGCAGTTCTGGCTCGAAATTTTTCATTTTCAGAAGGTATGAAGGAGAAAAAGCACCCCAAAATCTGTGCCCCAATTTCTCCCGAGTACGGCAATGCCTCACATGTGACCAAAAAATACCAGTTGGGTGCATGGCAGGACTCAGAACGGAAGGAGTGATTTTTGGATTTTGCAGCTCAGATTCTGGTGGAATTTTGGTGGGTGCTATGTCGCATTAGCAAGACCCCCCAAGCACCAATACAGTGGAACCCCCCCACAAGTCACCCCATTTTGAAAACTACACCCCTCAGGGAATTCATCTAGGGGTATAGTGTACATTTCAAACCCCCAGGGGTTTCACCAATTTTGATACAAGTGGGCAGTGAAAATGAAAAATTACATTTTTTTACACAAAAATGCAGTTCTGGCTCAAAATTTTTCATTTTCAGAAGGTATGAAGGAGAAAAAGCACCCCAAAATCTGTGCCCCAATTTCTCCCGAGTACGGCAATGCCTCACATGTGACCAAAAAATACCAGTTGGGTGCATGGCAGGACTCAGAAGGGAAGGAGTGATTTTTGGATTTTGCAGCACAGATTCTGGTGGAATGAATGGTGGGTGCTATGTTGCACCAATACAGTGGAACCCCCCCACAAGTCACCCCATTTTGCAAAGTACACCCCTCAGGGAATTCATCTAGGGGTATAGTGTACATTTCAAACCCCCAGGGGTTTCACCAATTTTGATACAAGTGGGCAGTGAAAATGAAAAATTACATTTTTTTACACAAAAATGCAGTTCTGGCTCAAAATTTTTCATTTTCAGAAGGTATGAAGGAGAAAAAGCACCCCAAAATATGTGCCCCAATTTCTCCCGAGTACGGAAATGCCTCACATGTGACCAAAAAATACCAGTTGGGTGCATGGCAGGACTCAGAACGGAAGGAGTGATTTTTGGATTTTGCGGCTCAGATTCTGGTGGAATTTTGGTGGGTGCTATGTCGCATTAGCAAGACCCCCCAAGCACCAATACAGTGGAACCCCCCCACAAGTCACCCCATTTTGCAAAGTACACCCCTCAGGGAATTCATCTAGGGGTATAGTGTACATTTCAAACCCCCAGGGGTTTCACCAATTTTGATACAAGTGGGCAGTGAAAATGAAAAATTACATTTTTTTACACAAAAATGCAGTTCAGGCTCAAAATTTTTCATTTTCAGAAGGTATGAAGGAGACAAAGCACCCCAAAATCTGTGCCCCAATTTCTCCCGAGTACGGCAATGCCTCACATGTGACCAAAAAATACCAGTTGGGTGCATGGCAGGACTCAGAAGGGAAGGAGTGATTTTTGGATTTTGCAGCTCAGATTCTGGTGGAATTTTGGTGGGTGCTATGTTGCATTAGCAAGACCCCCCAAGCACCAATACAGTGGAACCCCCCCACAAGTGACCCCATTTTGCAAACTACACCCCTCAGGGAATTCATCTAGGGGTATAGTGTACATTTCAAACCCCCAGGGGTTTCACCAATTTTGATACAAGTGGGCAGTGAACATGAAAAATTACATTTTTTACACAAAATGCAGTTCTGGCTCAAAATTTTTCATTTTCAGAAGGTATGAAGGAGAAAAAGCACCCCAAAATCTGTGCCCCAATTTCTCCCGAGTACGGCAATGCCTCACATGTGACCAAAAAATACCAGTTGGGTGCATGGCAGGACTCAAAAGGGAAGGAGTGATTTTTGGATTTTGCAGCTCAGATTCTGGTGGAATTTTGGTGGGTGCTATGTCGCATTAGCAAGACCCCCCAAGCACCAATACAGTGGAACCCCCCCACAAGTGACCCCATTTTGCAAACTACACCCCTCAGGGAATTCATCTAGGGGTATAGTGTACATTTAAAACCCCCAGGGGTTTCACCAATTTTGATACAAGTGGGCAGTGAAAAAGAAAAATTACATTTTTTACACAAAAATGCAGTTCTGGCTCAAAATTTTTCATTTTCAGAAGGTATGAAGGAGAAAAAGCACCCCAAAATCTGTGCCCCAATTTCTCCCGAGTACGGCAATGCCTCACATGTGACCAAAAAATACCAGTTGGGTGCATGGCAGGACTCAGAAGGGAAGGAGTGATTTTTGGATTTTGCAGCACAGATTCTGGTGGAATGAATGGTGGGTGCTATGTTGCACCAATACAGTGGAACCCCCCCACAAGTCACCCCATTTTGCAAACTACACCCCTCAGGGAATTCATCTAGGGGTATAGTGTACATTTCAAACCCCCAGGGGTTTCACCAATTTTGATACAAGTGGGCAGTGAAAATGAAAAATTACATTTTTTTACACAAAAATGCAGTTCTGGCTCAAAATTTTTCATTTTCAGAAGGAATGAAGGAGACAAAGCACCCCAAAATCTGTGCCCCAATTTCTCCCGAGTACGGCAATGCCTCATGTGTGACCAAAAAGTGGCAGGACTCAGAAGGGAAGGAGTGATATTTGGATTTTGCAGCACAAATTCTGGTGGAATGATGGTGGGTGCTATGTCGCATTAGCAAGACCCCCAAAGCACCAATACAGTGGAACCCCCCCACAAGTGACCCCATTTTGCAAACTACACCCCTCAGGGAATTCATCTAGGGGTATAGTGTACATTTCAAACCCCCAGGGGTTTCACCAATTTTGATACAACTGGGCAGTGAACATGAAAAATTACATTTTTTTACACAAAAATGCAGTTCTGGCTCAAAATTTTTCATTTTCACAAGGAATGAAGGAGACAAAGCACCCCAAAATCTGTGCCCCCATTTCTCCAGAGTACGGCAATGCCTCACATGTGACCAAAAAATACCAGTTGGGTGCATGGCAGGACTCAGAAGGGAAGGAGTGATTTTTGGATTTTGCGGCTCAGATTCTGGTGGAATGAATGGTGGGTGCTATGTGGCATTAGCAAGACCCCCGAAGCACGGTGAAATTATGAACCTAATATTCCATAGATGTGTGGTATATTTTAAAACACTCCTTTATACATAGGCCGGGTTTGTCGGGGCAAGTGTCACACTGGAAAATAGTTTGCTTTCTTATTCCCTTTTTATAGCAAACTTTGCACCTTTTTTGTGTCCTGCCCTTTTTTCCAGTGGAGGGGATTTCATCAGGAAAATGCTGCCCTGGTACAATACGGGGGCCAGTACTAGAAGTACTGGGGCCCTCTGCCTGCTGATTCCCAAATATTAGGCCCTTTATGACTTCCTCTTGAAAGTGCATAAATGTCCCCCTCTGGCCGGTAGAACGGAATAGCACGTAAGCGTTATACAGTGCCATCTGGATGATATACACGGCCACCTTCTTGTACCAGATTTTTGTTTTCCGCAGGGCACTGTACGGCTTCAGTACCTGATCTGAAAGATCCACTCCGCCCATGTACCTATTGTAATCCAGGATACAATTAGGTTTTGAGGTGTGGGTACTGGTACCTCGTACAGGGACGGAGGTGGTACTGTCTCCGTGAATTGTTGTCAGTATAAGGACATCCCTCTTGTCCTTATATTTGACCAACAACATATTTTCGTTGCATATTCCCCTGCTTTCACCCCTTCTCATTACTTGGGCAATGTGCGTTTTTGGGAGGCCTCTTTGGTTCTTGCGCACAGTACCGCAAGCTGCTGTACCTCTTGAACCAAGGGCCTTAAACAGGGGGATGCTAGTGTAAAAGTTATCCACATAGAGGTGATAACCTTTATCCAGGAAGGGGTGCACTAAATCCCAGACAATTTTTCCACTAACACCTACGAGGGAGGGGGGGCATTCTGGCGGTTCAATTCTAGAATCCTTCCCTTCATAAACCCTAAACCTGTGGGTGTACCCTGAGGTGCTTTCACACAGTTTATACATTTTTATGCCATACCTTGCCCTCTTACTGGGAAGGTACTGGCGGAATTTAACCCTTCCTTTAAAATGTATAAGGGACTCGTCGATACAAATAAATTTTTCAGGGATGTACACCTCTTCAAATTTGGCACTGAAATGATCAATGACCGGCCTGACTTTGAATAGCCGGTCAAAGGTGGGATCATCTCTGGGTGGGCACTGTGCATTATCGGTGTAATGTATAAATTTAAGAATTGTCTCAAATCGAGTCCGGGTCATGGCCATACGGTAAAATGGAGTACTGTACAGAACATCTGTACTCCAATATTGCCTAATTTCTGGCTTTTTTACTATGCCCATATGAAACACCAGACCCCAAAACGTCATCATCTCTACTGCATCTACAGGGGTCCACCTAGCAAATGATGACGTGGGGTTTTGAGCAATAAACTGCTGGGCATATAAATTAGTTTGGTCCACCATTAAATTTACAAAATCATCAGAGAAAAATAATTTGAAAAAGTCAATTTCTCTGAGACCTGTGGAATCAAATTGGATTCCTGGCATGGCCAAAAACTCAGGAACCTGGGGCTCAAAATTGTCTGGTGGTGGGGTCCATACGATATCAATTGTTGGGGGGGGGGTCTCAGCTGCTCTACGGGGGCGTCTTTGAGGGGGTCCCTCATCATCAGAGGAGGAAGAGGAGCTTAAGGCGAATCCTTCAAATTCCCCGCTTGCATCACTGGCTGTGTCAGAGTCAGAAGCAAGCAGGGCATATGCCTCCTCCGCTGAATACATTCTTCTGGATGACTGTGATGACATTTGGGAGGACATTTGGGAGGACATTTGGGATGCCATTTTTATTTTTGTGTTACTGGTAGTGAAATGTTTCAACACGTGTATAGTGTAGGGGGGGGTACAAACTTTATTTCAACCCGGGGGATATGTAGTGTGTATGTAGTGCAGAAAAAAAAAAAATACTTTATACCAATAAAAAAAAAAAAAAAATGAAGGGGTTAAAAATAAAAAATTGAAGGGGTTAAAAAAAAAAAAAAGGTCCTGCGCCAAAAATTGAGCACAGATGTTGGTCAGTAACGTCTGTCACTGAACAGCGCTCAAAGGCAACAGGAATTTGATCAAAAAAAAAAAAAAAATAGATCAACCCTGTGCCGAAAAAGCTGATCAGTGATGTACGTCACTGATCAGCGCACAGTGGCCACAGGACACCCACAAAATCACAGTGTGTGTAAAAAAAAAATTAAAAAAAGACCCCACAGCACTCACAAAAAAAAAAAAAGGTGATCAGTGATGCGACACTGATTACCAGTGAGGTGCAGCAGGTGCACAACCTTTGGTGCAACTGACAGGTATATATAAAAAAAAAAAAAAACCTCTGCACCCCCAAAAAAGTTGCTGATCACCTCAGATATAGTGATCAGCACAAAAGGCGGGGGCAGCAGACACAAAATTTAGCACTCTCTGTCACTCTCTATCACTCTCTGTCACTATCTCTCACTATCTCTCACTATCTATCACTCTAGGACACTAAAAAACCTGCACCCCCAAAAAGGGGGGGTAGCAGACACAAAATATACACTCTCTATCACTCTCTGTCACTATCTCTCTCTATCTCTCTCTATCTCTCTCTATCTCTCACTATCTATCACTATCTATCACTATCTATCACTATCTATCACTCTATGACACTACAGCAGCAGCACTGACAGGTATATCTATATATAAAAAAAAACCTGCGCCCCCAAAAAGTTGCTGATCAGTTAATTTATACTGATCAGCACAAAAGGAGGGGGCAGCAGTCAGTTATATAAAAAATATATAGCACAATCTGTCACTATCTCTCTCTATCTCTCTCTCTCTATCTCTCTCTATCTCTCTATAACTATCACACTGCAGCAGCACAAAATATAGCACTCTGTCACTAGGCCTCTCTATCTATCTCTCTCTCTCTATCTCTCTCTATCTCTCTCTCTCTATCTATAACTATATCACACTGCAGCAGCACAAAATATAGCACTCTCTGACACTATCTCTCTCTCTATCTCTCTCTATCTCTCTCTATCTCTCTCTATCTCTCTCTATCTCTCTATCTCTCTCTATCTAGCTATTACACTGCAGCAGCACAATTTCACAGCACAGGAAGGCACAAGTAGCAACAGGATCCAGGAAGCATCCAGCACACTACTAGGCACAGATCAAGCAGTGATCAAGCAGCGATGAAGCAGTGATCAGGTAAGTATGGAGCAAGGTTCTGGTCAGTATATGGCGGCAGGTGGCACGGTGACCGCACTGCACGCTATTCCAGACCGGAATGGCGTCTGCAGTGCAGTCACCGTTAGTTTAAACCCCCCTCCATGGCTGTGATTGGTCCGTCGGTCCGACGAACCAATCACGGCCTTTGGGGGCGGGCGGGGTGAGGTGGGGTGACACCAGTGTCACCCTTACACCCCGCGGTGATTGGTGCTGTACTTTACAGCACCAATCACCTCCGATCCCGTGTCACCGGCGAACGTTATTCGCCGGTGACACAGGAAAACGCTGTAATTGGCTGTTCACACTGAACAGCCAATCACAGCGATCGCCGACGGGGGGGCGGCATCGCAGCCCCCCCGGGGCATGCACGGACATGTCTGCTGTCAGGGACAGCAGACATGTTGAAACTGTCACCGCGTCTATAGACGCGGTGACAGTTTAAATCCATGACGTACATTTACGCCATGTGTCGGGAAGTGCTTCCCGACCATGACGTAAATGTACGTCAAATGTCGGGAAGGGGTTAAAATAAAAAAGTTAAAATTTTATACTAAATTCACAATGACCTATTGTCCTGGACACACTGTGTATCCCACCATATAAATATATATACCCGTTTGAACGCACAAAGGGCCAGATGTATAAAGCTTCAAAAAGTGATACAATGGAGAGTGATAGACAGCCAGCTTCTAACTGCCATGTTACAGGCTGGATTTGAAAAATGACAGGTAGGAACTGATTGGCTGGTTCTCTACTTCATCATTTTTTTTTAAGCTTGATACATCTGGCCCAAAACCACATGGGGGGAAGATGCAGTTTTTCACTCGAGTTTTGATGTGTTCAGATAACAAAAAGCTGGAATGTTACGTTTGGGATATGCATCTTTGCAGAGATACTGGAGGGTTAAATCCACCCATACAAAAATAGAAGGGCTAAAAGTAAAAACTCCTTTAAACTATTCTGCCAGATGGCAGTTAAATACTTGACAATACTAAATGAACATCTAATCCCACATCTAAAACCAATGTATAATAATATTTTTACATATGGCATTCTTCACAAAGATTTTAATAAAGCCAGAATTATGTGTTCCAGTGTTTTTATTATTCACAAATTAAAGCAAGATCCAGATGATGTTCTGTATATTGTGCACAATTTCTACATTTTCTTTGGCAAACTTCATGCATCTTTATCGAAAAACAATCCCCATAAAGTATTTTGTGAAATAATATACCAGACCCATTAGGTTAATAATAATTTGCACGCGCAATTACAAAACGATATGTTGTTAAGAGCATGGGATAAAATGTTTGATACCTTGAAAAAACATGAAATTAAACTACTTCAACAGTCCTTTCTAGTGTTATTAATACAGCCTAATAAAAAGACTTAATTGCGTTATGCTACTGCAAGCATTTAAACTTTTGCCCTTTGGCTTTCTTTCCTTAATACTTACCTGTCAATCAGCGGAGAGACAGCCATTTTGTGAGCACAACCTATTCATATGAGCACACTTTCAGTTCACTAAGAGAGACATCCCTGTGACATGAGTCACATTGTGACTTTCCCACGATTACTCGTTTTATTTACTTCTCCATAATACCCACTCACTTCCAAGGTGTACAGTGTCTATATGCAGTAACCAATCACCAGTGTCATAACAGAGCGTATGTACTTATATTTACATTTTCTTATTTCAATAGCGTCTCCAAAAAAAAATATTTCTAATTTCGGGTGCTGGATGACTCTCCTGTCAGTCGGGATCCCAGCGTTCACAATGCCAATCCCGACTGTTCACCTGCCCGGCAAAAGCAATCCTGACCAACAGGGGCTATTCCCACCTGTGCCTCATATCGAACCTGGTAATTTCTTAATCCTCTAGTTTTACAAACCTGGCATAATGCCGGGGGTGACATCACTGGAAACGGATCCTGGGCCGGCGCTGTGAGATGAGAGCATCTCCCAGAGCTGGCTTTTCATTGCAGTGAATGGGTCCATTTACACTGCCCCACTACCTGTCTTTACACTGACACAGTCCCAGGTCCATGAGGCAAAAACCCGCGTTTTTGTGGCAATGTAAAAGGGGTATTACCCAACCTGTTACCTGTGATCTGAGCCCCTCAGACTGGCAGCAGCGGGCAGTGCCAAGCAGTGTATGTTCAGTGTGTACTACCTTAGAGAGTGTTATTCCAATTCTGCGGCGCAGTGAGAGTTCTGGCTGCTTTATTCTTAAACTGCAATTTAGATTTCAGTTTGAACACCCCTCACCCAAATCTTACTCTCTCTGCACACGTTACATCTGCCCCACCTGCAGTGCCACAAGGTTTTGTCCTTTAAAGAAGGAGTTTGCTTTTGCAAACCAACCAGAATCGTCCCCATAGTTTCATAGATCCACATGTTTCATGAGTGGCAGCCATTAGCGTTCGTTTAGCTTTTGATCATACAGAATTCAATTTGATCCTGGATAGACCAACTCAAGGCACCGCTGCAAGTGATCACTGCAAGTGATCACTGGAGTAAGTAAGGGACGATGAAGGGATAATGGGTGGGATGTTCTAAAATCCGCAGCGCCCCTCCGCCGCCCATCGCTGACATAATTATCGCATATGCTCTAACATATGCGATAATTATGGCAAAGGACAGCTCTTGTAATACATAGAAGGGAGAGCCATTAGACAATATTTCCAAGCAATAAATGTTTGTTTTGTTATTATAGGAGTTGAAGTGGGAAATAGTTAAATTTAAGCAAAAAATGTATACGTATTCTATCTTCATAAATCCATATAGGTGTTTTTAAAATATATGAAAATGAACTTATAGTTTGTTAAATTAATAGGTTTGTAATTGTCTTTTAAATTATGTATCTGATCTGTGTCTGTGGCTAATATTCTTTTCATACTGTGGGAGATTACTTCAGATTGTAAAAACCGCTGTTCACACTTTTACTTCAATTTTGACCAGAATCCAAGATGGTCATTTTTTTGTTGTTGTTCTGTTTATCTACTATTCTGTGCTGTATGGCTTTCTCCTATATGCATTTTACACACATTTGTTATAAACTTTATCCCTTTTTTGTGTCAAAAGCACCTAAATGATCGATAAGCAGGTTTTAAAATAGAAAAGAGAATTACTGCATTTTTAAGGGGGATATTCAATCTCCCGGCGCCATTCCCGACGGGGGGAATTGAGGCGGAGCCCTTTTCAATGCTGTCTTCCTTGCCAGCATCGATCAGGGATCTCGGCAGAACGTGCCCGACTTAACAAGCAGTCAGGCATGTTCTGCCAAGAGCAGCCGGGAATTCAATCCCCGGCCGCAGCTCGCCCATTCCCGGCCGCTTCTCGCACCCATGCCCCCTTCTCGGCGCTTGGCAGGCAGGACATTGACTCCCACCTGAAAAATCTCAGTCGAGCAGACCAAGAACGGGACAGGTTCACGGCTGTCGGCCCAGCCCGACAGTTGTGACCCTACAATACCCCCCTTAAACTGGGAAAATGTTGTCTTAGTTGGTTTTTGGTATACAGTACTTGACCTACAGTGCTTTTGCAGATTTAAACATTTGGTACTTAGCTGAGCCACTTTGAAATCTAGGCAAAGGTAATGCAATGCGTCTTGTTGTTCCACTTGTGTTTAAACTTCCTAGACTAGGATCGATTTATGCCCCTGGGGTGTCAAAACAGCCACACAACACAACTACGTGTGCTCATGAGAGGTGCAGCAAGAATCTTGACTTTACACCTTGTTGTAGATGCACAGAAGCTGCAAAAAGCACTAGTTGACAGGAAAAACGCTTCAGATAATTTCAACAATGGATTACAGTAATGTGTATTGCAGGCAGGCATATTACTGTTACTTGTCAGTGCTGTTGATAAAGACATAAAAACTAAAGGCTGCTGTTCAGATGGCATTTGTTTGTAGACCCTGAGTGAACTCTTTGTTAATAATTAATCATATAGTAAACACTGCAGTTTGTCTATGTAGTAGCAAAATAAGCTCTAGGTGCATACTACCTAGGTTACTGTCCCTGGCAGGTGGCACAGGTGTGCTGGGAAATCAGGGTGTAGCAGAGAGAATGACATGTAGCATCTGTCTGATTGTAAATGTCTGTTGCTGAGAACATCCAGAACAGATGTTCAGATTTATTATGGACATTTTTTGTATTTCAGTCGTTAGAATATGGCTGTCAATATTTTATATTCTAAAATCAAATCATTAGGAGTGTAGGGTGGAAGGTTTTCTTGTGTGACATTTGAATGAGCTCTTATAATGTAACACATGAAAATAATGGGTACTTGTTTCCTAGCACGGCGCCCACTACTCTATTTGCGTAGAGGGCTATTCAGGGTAAGGAAATTGCATTGCATCACATTGCATGCCTATCTTATTAATGTATTCATTGACTTAGCCCATTAAAAAGATAGGATGCGATAAAAAAAATCACATCGCTCGCAATGAAATTTTCTAGCGCATCGTAAGTCAGTGAATACATGTAAAAGATAGGATGCCTCCCCTTCACTATCCACGCCACCCCCAAGCGTGGCGAGCGGCGGCGGAACATGCCCTCCGACTTCTTCATTACCCCACTATCCATGTCGGCGTGGAGTTGATTTTATATAGTGTGGTGAGTGCAGCGAGCCACCAAGCCCAAAGCGTGGTGAGCGCACGAGGAATCCATGTAAAGTAATCTGTGTCCCCTCGCGGGGAACACTGCGCTCGCCACGCTTCGGGCTTGGTGGCTCGCTGCACTCGCCACACTACAGTATATAAGATCAACTCCACGCCGACGTGGATAGTAGGGTAATGAAAAAGTTGGAGGACGCGTTCCGCCGCCCCTCGCGGGGCTCTCCACGCTTCGGGGTAGCGTGGATATTGGGGGGGGGGGGGGGGTGCGGTAGACATATAACAAAAAAAAAACAAAAAACACATCGCATACAATGAGATTTCCTTACGGTGCCATACGTAGAAAATCTGGACGCCGTGCTAGGAAAAAAGTACCAAATAATGTATCCGTCATAACAATGAGCCTGATTCAGAGGTGGGTGCAGTTGCTTTCACAACTGTGTATTTGGTTGGACCAGATATGGGAAAATCTGCTACACTTCATTAATCGGGCCCAGTATTATGGAACCTGGAATTTTGTGCATGGTTTCTATTTTCCTTAGACCTCCCTATCTGCAAAAAATATTTTAATGTAAAACACTGTTTCCGGACATGAAATATTTATTTGTCATTTATTTTACACAGTTTGTGGACATTTATTGCACACTACATTGAAAGCATTTTAACAACTTCACTAAATTAAATTGATATGTGTTGCATTAGTCTATAATGAAAGAAAGCAGTTTTTGGCTTAAGGCCCCCATACACTATGCGATTTTGGGACGATTTCATCCGATTTCGGCACTTTGGGCCGATAACCGGATGAAATCGCCCCAAAATCGCAGGTGTGTGATATATGATCCGATCCGATGCGCGGTCCCGTGCGCATCGGACCGGATCTGAGAGGTCGGACTGTCAGCACATAAGATCATCCGACCTCCCTGTATGCTATGCATATGCCTGCCCACCTGACAGGCATATGCATGCAGACACCGGGGGAGCACGGCGGGCAGACAGCCAATCACAGAACGGCCTGTCATTTGACAGGTATTTAAAAAATCTAATAGCCGCCACTGTGCGTCCCGTAGCGGCAGCGCTGCTATTTGTGATCACAGCATGCCTGGCCAGGTCAGCATCACTCGCCGCACCCGGCGGGAACTCGTTTGAGAGCCGCCGCCCGCCCCTACTACTGCCGCTGCCCGCCCCACTGCTCCTCACCGCCCTGCAGCTCCCCATTTGTTTTACATGTGATAAATCGCAAGCGATTTATCACATGTAAAAACTGGCTCATCAAGTGCCAAATTGTATGTGAGCCTCCCGGGGAGCTGCCGGGCGGCTCACAGGAGAATTGGGTCCGACTTGTCCTAAGGACAAGTCGGCCTAATGTATGGGGGCCTTTACAGTCTCCTAGGTAATACTGAGTCCCTGTTGCTTGCTTTGCAAAGTATCCTTGTGATGATGTATGTTGTTATAGAACAGTCAGCAGCACCCCGCTATGCGTTACTCATGTTTTCAAAGCTAGTGAGTTAGTGTCGGAAGACTGTGTGTTTTTCCATGATAGATTGTGACCTGATTGATCTGTGTATTTTAAGGACTTAATCACTAGAAACATTACTCCTAAGCCATTAAAACAGTACTGAGAGGTGAATTGTTAATGCCTAATGCCGGAAAAGTTACTAACAATTGACCATTTTCCTTTTGACTAAAGCTACGGATTTAACAAATTGCAGGACTGAAGCTGGTTGGCGAGAGATAGATACAAGTGTTAATTGTCTACTGCTGTTTGCCAGCTCCGTTGCTGTTATTGATTACTCATTGTCAGTGAGGTTGGATATATTCCATAGATGACAACAAAAAGAGCCATCTTCAGCCAAATTGTGATTTGGAGGCTATATCCATCTTTGACAAGTTATATAACGCACGTATTAGTCCTTTACCTGAAACACTGCCCCTCGCCCCCTACACACACACACACACACACACACTATGGATCAATAAGTCGACAGGGACTGAAGGTCGACAGTGTCTTTAGGTCCACCGGCGGTAGGTCGACGCAGGTTTTTAAAACATTTTTGGAGACGTCTAGTTCTAGACACTAAGTGTACGGCGGCCCCTCGCTTTGGGCGCTATTTTATTCTTCCTCCATGCCCTAGTGCAGTGATGGCTAACCTTGACACTCCAGCGGTTTTTGGACTACACATCCCAGCATGCTCTGCTATAGGTTTGCTATTTGGCCATGTTAAAACTGATGCAGGGCATGCTGGAATGTGTAGTTTAACAACAGCTGGAGTGTCAAGGTTAGCCATCACTGCCCTAGTTAATGGTAGGGCATGAAATAGCGCCTGTTCTGGAACCAAAGTGGGGAAAAAATAAAAAACCGGCGTCGACCTTCTGCATTGTCGACCTTCCCGTCGGTCGACCTTCAGTCCCTGTCGACCTTTCTTGGGCCGACCTAACGACCGTATTCCCACACACACTCACACACTTTCTATCTTCAGATGACGTTAATGGGAATATAAAACAATTTGGTACAAAAATTAAATAGATCTACCATACAGTACTTTTTTTTTTTTTTCAAATTCCGCCACCGCTGTTGACCTCCTGCCGCCCGTTAGCTCTCCTTCACAGAGCTAAACTACCCAGACGGAGGACACTAGCAGTCCCTTCCGACCCCCTCTCCCTCAACCCAATGCTGCCAAAAGAGCTCCCTCCACCCCCCACCGGCAGATTGCATTCAAGCAATCGCATGTGGTTAAAAACCACGTGATCACTCCTGCAATTTGATAGATATTGGGTGAAATGTAATAGGATGAGAGATTCAGAAAGTGAGAGATTTGGTAAGAAATCTCCAGTTTTTTTAAAGTGGCAATCATTGACACCGCAAAATCACACTGGTTTTGCTGTGTCAATGATTGCCACTTTAAAAAAAACTGGAGATTTCTTACCAAATCTCTCACTTTCTGAATCTCTCATCCTATTACATTTCACCCATTATGTGCAGCACATACTATATATAGATGTGACTTTCGATGGCGGGCCTGCGCATCACGTCGCATGGTCCTTAAAATGTGCATACAATCATTTGATTTATCGAACTGATGTGGTCGAAATCGAATGATTGTCTGCAATATCTCATATATGTATGGGCTACGTAATAGTGATCAAACCCTTATCTTACATTCCATTTACGTAATAAATAAATACGTTTCTTATCTAGCGCAGCATATTCCGCTGCGCTTTACAGTAGGAGACAGTGATACAACAAACTGGTTATTTACAGTCAAAGGTATGAGGGCCCTGCTTGCAAGCTTACACTCTTTTACTTCCTATAAGCTGCTGAAACACACATTTGTAAGTTATTTTAGTATTAATTCACTTACATTTTAGATTAAAAACCTTATGTAAGTATGGCTTTTTATGTGTCTCGCTTTTAGATTCTAAATAAAACATTAGTGATCTTATGAAACATATTTATCATTAATATTACTACTACAGGTCGAGTATCCCGTATCCGAATATCCGTTATCCGAATTATTCCGAAAACCATACATTCCAGAAAGTGAAAAAAAAATTTTTTGTTGCTAAAAACTCACTGGGGACATCTGTAACATCACTACTGGGGACATGATATGTAACTGGCACTATATATGTGCAAGACAATGATTGCTTGGCATTCAAATTCAAATCTGAGATAGTACACATTTTGTTCCACATTTTGAAACCTTGTTTTTTGAACAAATAAAATATATTTGTGTGTATTTTATGTGGTAATAAAATATATTTGTGTGTATATTATGTGTTTATACAGCATAAATGCAAGATACTTCAAAATACATCATTGAAATATTAAAATATTCCGAAATACGGAATAATCCGTTATCCAAAATTCTCCTGGTCCCGAGCATTTTGGATACGGGATACTCAACCTGTATATGAATGCTGCCCCCATGCATTTTTAGTGTAGCTGTTGGCATTAGCAGACAATTTGGCCACACAAGCATGTGTGCTTTTGCTTATGCAAAATAGCATGTAGAAGTCGTCAGTACATCACGTCCGAGAGATGACCCCACACACATCACTGGCAGTTCTTGTTGCTTCACGTTTAATATGATACTGGATAACTTTGTTTTGGAGCAACATGTAGTAAAATGTTATTTGCATTGTCTATGTCTTAGCATGTCCCAGCCTTAACTTGCTCCTCATCAGGCGCTGACCTCCGACAGATACCTCTAACTTACAGCCCCATCACCTGAAATGTCTAAATTACTGAGCTAGACACCATATTGTTTTTAGCACTTTTGATGAAGCTAATTGACTGAATATATATTTTAATTGAATCTCCACAAAGGAGCTTTTGCTTTTTTTTTTTTCTTAACTTAACTGCTGCAAAAGGTATTTATAGCATGGAAGATTGTTTCATCGCTGCAACCCTTAAGCCCCCTGAAAGTCCTGTTTTTAAGCATATAACTATTGAGTACAAGTGAATGGTACTTAAGCATGGAAATCTTTGAAACCTGCCCTGTTCGGTAGTATTGATCACTACCTTCCCTAGGTCTCTCTTCATAAAATGCTTCTTTTAAGACCTTCAGTAGGAAAGCTATGGTTATAGAACTGGTGGTGAAATAGTTTGTGTTGTAACAATCTTTTGTAAATTACATTTTATTAGTATTCAAATGAATGACAAGCAGTGTCCAGGCCCATGACCTAAAAAGGATACCTTAATTATTTTGTACATTTTTCTTTTCTTCTTCTTGCAGCTCAGACTGGGTGGAGATTATCGAGCCACGCTCTCATGAGCGGATGTACGTAAACTTGGCGACTGGGGAATGTGGCTGGGATCCTCCGCCAGATGTCAATGTGCGCCAGTCTGATGAGAACCAGTGGTGGGAGCTGTATGATCAACAAAGTGGCCGCTTCTACTACTACAATGCCCTGAGTCGCCAGACTGTATGGCACCGCCCACAGCAATGCGACATTGTACCTCTGGCCAAATTACAAGCTGTGAAACGTGCCTCCCAGCCCAGCCTCACCTCACGTGCCAGTCAAGAGCGGATCTTTCAAAGGGGCAGCACAAGCAGTGAGGGGGCAAACTCTCCTATTGAGATCCTGATGCTGCAAGATTCAGAGTATGGAAAGGATGGCTCTAAAAGAAGGGGAGACAGTATGGATAGCAGGAAAGACTCTGGAAGGTGAGCCATGAAGGGTGCCGTCACCATTTTGGTGCCATATGTTAATTCATATTTTCAAAGTATGCTTTTAATGTAAGACTTTCATTGCTAATAAAGTCTAACAGGAGTGTACTCTAAATAAACCAGGTGCATTATTGTGCAAATAATCAGTTGATCTATTAGTTCAGTGGTTCTCCAACTTAATCCTCAGGACCCCACACCATTCACATTCACCTAGCAGGTGCACTCATTACTCATTGACACATTTGAAAAGATCCACAGGTGGTTCACTTTTGATTCTGTGAGGAGACCCGCAAAACATGCACTGGGTGGGTTCCTGAGGACCAAGTTTGAGAACCTGTGTATTATTATGTGTATATAGTCACTTGTCAAAAATAGAAGTGTTAATAATTTATTTTTTTGCAAATAACAGAATGCAAAGTGAATGAACAGAAGACAAATCAAATCAATATTTGGTGTGACCACCCTTTGATTTCAAAATAGCATCAATACTTCAGGCACATTTGCACAAAGTCAGGGATTTAGCAGAATTATTATTCTGGTGTACAGTATGATTAACCAATCATGCCAAACAGGTGTCGGTACTTGTGAGTTATCCGGGCTGCCGATTTTGTCCTTAAGTTTGGTTAACTTAAGGACACCCGACCGACGCGATGCCCACGATTTAGCTCCAAATCGGGGGCATCGCGTCGGTCGTGGCCGTTATAAGGGGCCGCGACGCGATGCCCCCGATTTCCCATAGACAGTAATGTTAAAAGACACGATATCGGGGGCATCGCGTCGGTCGTGACCGTTATAAGGGGCCGCGACGCGATGCCCACGATTTCCCATAGACAGTAATGTTAAAAGACGCGATGGACCCGATTTCCCATAGACAGCAATGTTAAAATAAAATTACAATGTGAAATTGGGCAATATGTTTTTAAAAAAAATGTTTCATGCCCCCCACCACCGTTAACGCCACCCCGCTATTGACGCCAACCCGAAGCGTGGCGAGCGCAGCGAGCCCGCGAGGGGCGGCGGTACGCGTCCTCCGACCTTTTCATGCCCTACTATCCACTAGGGCGTGGAGTGAGAATAGAATAGTGTGGCGAGCGCAGCGAGCCACCGAGCCCGAAGCGTGGCGAGGGGACGCGGACACCTTCACAGGTATCCGCGTGTCCTTGCGGGCTTCACAGGTGTCCGCGTCCCCTCGCGGGGCTCGCTGCGCTCGCCACGCTTCGGGCTCGGTGGCTCGCTGCGCTCGCCACACTATTCTATTCTCACTCCACGCCCTAGTGGATAGTAGGGCATGAAAAGGTCGGAGGACGCGTACCGCCGCCCCTCGCGGGCTCGCTGCGCTCGCCACGCTTCGGGTTGGCGTCAATAGCGGGGTGGCGTTAACAGTGGTGGGGGGCCATGAAACATTTATTTTAAAAACATATTGGCCAATTTCACATTGTAATTTTATTTTAACATTGCTGTCTATGGGAAATCGGGTCCATCGCGTCTTTTAACATTACTGTCCATGGGAAATCGTGTAGGAAATCGGGTCCATCGCGTCTTTTAACATTACTGTCTATGGGAAATCGTGGGCATCGCGTCGCGGCTCCTTATAACGGCCACGACCGACGCGATGCCCCCGATTTCGGGCGCGATGAAAAAATCGGCAGCCCGGATAACGCACAAGTACCCAGGTGTCCTTTTTGTTGGAAAAAGATTGCTTTGCTTTCCTGTTGAGTTTACTCTATGACTGGGTACACACACTTAAATATATCTGCAGATAAATTAATCTGCAGATCTATTTCTTGAAGGATCGGGCAGCGTGTTCTCCACACACACTGCCTGATCCATTGCCCTCAACCACCACTGTTTCTCCACCATACAAATAATGCCTATTTTCATATGTTCATTATAATGCCTAAAAATATTTGTTTGAAATGTTGTTTATGTAGCAGTTAAGAGTCAAAAACCAGCTCATTGTATTTTATCACCCCTGTGTTTACAGACATAGGAGATATTCAGTATTCTGCAGTCTCCTGCTGTGTATATTACCTTTTTTTAATATGGCAGGTGACCTATAGTTTATTTTTCTGCATACCTTTTATTAAGTGAAAGGAAAAAGAAGCAAAAATATTGGTACCGTTGTATCAAGCAGTTCTGGAGGCATTCCACGCACATCACTGCGATTTGCAGGGAGGTAGTAATACTGTTGACAGCGTTATGTCGTTAGGGGAATGTACTGTAGGCACATTTGTAATGTTATGTAAAGTATTTTAAGGGGCAAATTCAATGACTGGAAAAGAAATATAATATAATTTTATTAGAATTTAAACAATTGAAAACGCATCGGTTCAGTTTGGTACTTGTTTCCTAGCACGGCGCCCATCGCATCGCATACCATTAGCCATACAATGGTATGCGATGCGATGTTACGTGATGTCAGCCGATGTTATACAATTTTAAATCTTTAAATTAAATTGTTTTATTAACAGTTTTGTATATATTTATTGCAGTAAGTGCTTTTGTGCTTTTACAATTTAATTCTTATTTACTGATTTATTTATATACAGTTTCTTATATAGCGCAGCATATTCTGTTGCACTTTACAAACAAACTGGGTAGTTACAGACAGTCAAAACGGTAGGAAAGCCCTGTTTGTGAGCTTACAATCTATAGGATGCATTCTCCCATCCACATAATGTAGTGTTCCCGCTAGGCTGTTTTAGCGGGGCGCTGCGTCCTGCCCGATTTTTGAAGTGCAAAATGCGCCCTGCCCCTCTTGCAGCGCCCCGCCAAAACAGCCTCACGGGGAAGCCCAGTGTCGCCGTAGACAGCGATGCCCGGCACTTCCCCGGCAGCATAGTGGCTTCGGAGGGGCCTGCTCCCTTTCATGACGCCGGCGGCCTGGTCACGCCAATTTCATGACGCCGGCGGCCCGGTCACGCCCCTTTCATGATGCCGGAGGCCCGGTCACGCCCCTTTCATGACGCCGGCAGCTAAGCACGCCCCTTTCATGACGCCGGTGGCCCGGGACCGCCCCCAGCTGTGGCCCGGTCCGCCCCCGGGCGCCCTGCCCGGTCTCCATCCTAGAGTGAACACTATAATGCTGTTGAGATTTTTACCATTGAGAAAAACGTACGGAATCTGAATTGAATATAAAACATTCACCTGCATATTTTGACCTGATCGGTACAGGGCAGATAGTTTGGGTATTGTGCCCCTAGCACAGATATACAGATATGCTGTAGCAGCGGTGGTCAGTAGGGAAGTTGCGCTAATGTGTCTGCAATACAGTGTTTACACTGGCTTCTGTGGGCAGGGAAATAGTATGTATAGTCGCTGGGGCGCTTTGAGTTAAAGTAGGCTGTACAGTGTTCTATATCATGAGAGCAAAGATCATTGTATAATATGCTTTTTTCTATAAATGATTAACTGCAAACTGGGAAAGGAGGGGAGAAGTCCCCTGTAACCTAAAGGGACAGATTCAATTAGTATCAGTGTTGAATGTGCGGTAAGCCCTACACCTAATTGAATCTGTCCCACAGGGATGCTAATGGAGAAGAATGGGGCAAGATTGTAAGCATGCAGCAGGGCCCTCCTACCTCTAAGTAAGTCTGTTGTTACCCAGTTTGTTTTATCATGGTTACTATTGTAAAGCACAACGGAATCTGCTACGCTATATAAGAAACTGTAAATAAATTAATAAATAAATAAAGGAATTTATTTGTGCTCTCATGTTATCAGAAGATTCAGTCCTTATTTTTTAGAATGCCCCCTCATGAACAGCAGGGGGATGTGGTCTTGGCTGGCTTTACCTTGGGCAACTTTAGGCAGCCAACAGGTGGAATAGTTGATAAGCATTTTCACACCAAAAGAATAGTTAATTAGTGGAGCACTCTTTTGTATGATAAGTGAAGTACATTAAAACATAACTTGTATTATTGTATTAAGTAAAAACTCACACATTAGATGATTTATTAACATGACTATTAATATCGGTCAGATACACTGTAAATGTCTACAGAGATAGCCATTTTACTTGTCATCGCAAAAAGCTGTAATTGCTGTGGCAAAAATACAGTATAAACCCAATACTCAGGAGACTATGTTCCTCATTCAAATATGCACAGAGGTACAAACAGATTAGACTGTGTAATGTGTAACAAATGTAACATTCTTTCATCAGCCTCGTTTGCCAATGATCGTAACACAATTATCTCGTACAAGCATCTGGGTACTTGTGGAGTATGACGGCTCCCACGACCTGCATCGTATGCAGATCGTATGCTAAAAAACGCATCGCATCGCATCGCAATTGGCATACGATGGTATACGATGCGATGTTTTTACCGATTTTTGACCATTTTTGCTCAAAAATCGTATGCCATCGAATGGCATCATATGCCATATGTAGTGGCATACGATGGTATGCGATGCGATGTTTTACCGATTTTTGACCATTTTTGCTCAAAAATCGTATGCCATCGAATGGCATCGTATGCCATCGAATGGCATCGTATGCCATATGTAGTGGTATACGATGCGATGCGATGTTTTACCGATTTTTGACCATTTTTGCTCAAAAATCGTATGCCATCGAATGGCATCGTATGCCATATGTAGTGGCATACGATGCGATACGATGTTTTACCGATTTTTGAGCATTTTAGCTCAAAAATCGTATGTGATCTCATCGGATGCCATACGATTTTGCATTGAAATGCATCAGAATGCATTGAAATGTGTATTAAACTTGTGAAATGCCCCCAAATGCCATTTTTCATAGTGCACCACCGCCACTATCAACGTCAACCCGAAGCGTGGCGAGCGCAGCGAGCCCGCGAGGGGCGGCGGTACGCGTCCTACGACCTTTTCATACCCCCACTATCCACGTCGGCGTGGAGTTGAGAATAGAATAGTGTGGCGAGCGCAGCGAGCCACCGAGCCCGAAGCGTGGCGAGCGCACGCGGATACCTTCACAGCTATACGCGTCCCCTCGCGGGCTTCACAGGTATCCGCGTGCGCTCGCCACGCTTCGGGCACGGTGGCTCGCTGCGCTCGCCACACTATTCTATTCTCAACTCCACGCCGACGTGGATAGTGGGGGTATGAAAAGGTCATAGGACGCGTACCGCCACCCCTCGCGGGCTCGCTGCGCTCGCCACGCTTCGGGTTGACGTTGATAGTGGGGGTGGTGCACTATGAAAAATGGCATTTGGGGGCATTTCACTACTTTAATACACATTTCAATGCATTCTGATGCATTTCAGTGCAAAATTGGATCGCATCGGATGCCATCGTATGGCATCCGATGCGATCGCATACGATTTTTGAGCTAAAATGCTCAAAAATCGGTAAAACATCGTATCGCATCGTATGCCATTGTATGCCACTACATATGGCATACGATGCCATGCGATGGCATGCGATTTTTGAGCAAAAATGGTCAAAAATAGGTAAAACATCGTATTGCATTGTATGCCATCGTATGCCACTACATATGGCATACGATGCCATGCGATGGCATACGATTTTTGAGCAAAAATGGTCAAAAATCGGTAAAACATCGCATCGTATGCCATCGTATGCCACTACATATGGCATACGATGCCATACGATGAGAGCCGTGATACTCCACAAGTACCAGCATCTGCTACATAGCACCCTCTCAGGAGTGCTCCTGTGGGGAAGCTTGTGTAATCAGACCATCCTGGGCACTGAGATGGTTAAACTGAGCACATGAATTGTTGCACAATCCACCATAAACGCCATTATTAAGTACTTTTGGTATTGGTCATTCCCCTATGTCTCAAACACTAATATAATATATTACGTTAATTTGTGCAGGTATCAGATTTTACATAGTTTCCATGGCACATCATAGATCCTAACAAACCCTCTGCAGATACCGCACATAACTTAGATAGGGAGAGAGTTAACAAAGCTTGGAGAGAGATAAAGTACCAGCCAATTAGCACCTGCACAATGACAGTTAGGGGCTGATTGGTTGTTACTTTATTTCTCTTCAAGCTTTGATACATCTCCTCAATATTTTTTTAAGAACTGCAATACATATTTGTGAAAATGGTACAGTCAACCTCGAACACCAGGGCTGTAACTAATGGCAACCAAATCTAGAGCTAGTACAATTTATTAAATGATGAGAAATGTCTCATTAAAGTGAATCCCAGCATTTCTTTTCTTCTACTGTCAATATAAGTCTGCACCATTATGAAGCTGGCTTAACTGTAATGACTCTGGATGATATAATGACTCTGGATGATCTATTACATTGCTACTACTTTGAGGTTCTGAAGGGATCTGCTCGCAGCTTAGCACAGTCATATGTGCAAGTAATCACACGCACAAACTGTGACTCGTCCTTCAGGCCTTGGCAAACGGGCCTTAAGAAAATAGTTTGTTAAGAGCAAATTGGCAAATGGGATGTGTTAATGACACCTTTTATGGCTAACAGATGTCTGATGCCTTCCAAACTGTACTCCAGCCTGAACGGTGCTGGCTGCAGGCTTTATCTCATCCCTGATTACACCACAGCACTTTATTTCTCCAATGTCCATTACAGAGAATCATACGGTATATCAACTGCTGGCTGCGGTTTACTAGTTAAATAATAAACTGGAAAGGCAGGAAAATAACCCTCCATAAAATGTGGTGTGTGTATTTATAGATGCAGCTGCATATTAGGGGATTTAGAGCCTTTTAAAGGTTTTCTCCTTCTAAAAATGTGTTGGGCTAGGATCAGCCATTTAGATCAGAACCCTCAACATTTAGGTGCATACCTCCAAAATGTTAAACCCTTTAACCCCCCTTTGAGTGCTAGAAATCTCATCGTTGCTCACATTTGTTATATAAATTCAAATAAAAAATGTGTAAAAAATAAATAAATAATAATAATTAGAATAAGTTATTAAACTCTTATTAGTATTATGCTTATTTTCATAGTAAAACACTACACTGGAGCATAGCGGTCGAGGCACTGCCTTCCCTGTCTCATCTGATCTGACTGGACCTCTCTGATCTCTAGGTATTAAAACCAAAGTCAGATGCAGCCTGCTGGCACAGAGGTCCTAAATCGCATGTTGCTCCATATGCGGCCACATTTAGGTTGATCGTGTAACTATATGCACATCATGCATACGCAATGCTCTGCTCCACTCACAAGTGCAGCTGCCATAGTATTAGCACACACACCTATTCTGTGCTAGATGCAAGAGATCCATCTGAAATAGTAGTAATACAGTAGATGTCCCCTCGGCATACAAATGACTCCGATTAGACACTCTCATGGCACTCCCAAGAGACCTTTCTTGCATCTACCCAAAATACCCATTCTAAAGGTCCATACACACTGGGTGATTATGCCTAGCGTGTATGGACAGTGATGATCGCTATCATCGCTGGGGAGGAAAGCCGCTCATTGCATACATACTGAGCGGCTTTCCCCCTGCCCGGCGCCATCAGTGAGGGGAGGACGGCTTTCCATAGCGCAGTGCTATGGAAAGCCGTCCTCACAAGCCACTCATCTGCTGGTAATACCTGCAGATGAGCGGCTTTCCCTGCGATGATGCGGGAGCGTGCATCAGTGCTCATTGCCGGGCCGTACACATTGGGCGGCTTTCATGCTGAAAGTCGCCCAGTGTGTATGGGCCTTTAGTAGGGCACAGTCTGGTCCTTTTGGGATAATGTGGTCACTAGTTTTAACGTCATGTGCTTGACACTTATCTAGTTCATTATGGGTATAACCTCTTTTATTTGGCCACATGACCCAGGCACCTGTTCACACTGCACTTGACACAAGTCAGAGCCGTGTTCAAACCTGGTCATTACCAGGGTTGAACTCCCTTATTGCTCGACCCGAGGTGGCCCTTTCAGACTGCACCTCGACCTGTGTTGGGGCCGCAATAACCCGGGTCTAGAGTGCGGTCTGAACGCGGTATCACACTGCATAGAGACCTGGGTTGGACCCGTGTGTGGTGTGAAAGGGGTATTACTGAACACACAATAACTTTGAAAAGCAACTCAATACAAAGTACCTTAACCCTGTGAGTGCCATGTGAATTTGTCAAAATAGGTGTGAAATTTGCCATGCAAACATTTTTATTCATCATAATGACCTGGAGTTTACCTCTATATAGGAAATATAATTTATTTTTAGAATTTTTTTTTTAAAATAAAAGAAATTTCAGCCTCGCTGCAGTTTTTAGCAGATATTTTGCGCATCTCTCACAGTTGTTGGCATTAAAAGGGTTAAACAGCAATATTTTAAACAATAGTGGAACTGAGCATGACAGTGCTGACGTGGATGGTTTGATCTATGGAAAAAGTAGATAGTAAGAAAGTATACATGTAAACATTGTCACTCTGTATCTTGAGCAGGCTTTGTATTTGAACAGCTTCCTTTTCGCACTTGTATATGGATAATAATGGTCTCCCTCACTTGCACGCATAAGTACATAGATATCTTGGTTGGCAGTGGAACATAAAGTAGTTTGAACAGAGCAGCTGTTGCTGGATTCCGTGCAGTCAGCAGATCTAAGTGTGCCTATTCCTCTCCCTGTGTACAATAGATTCTTTCATGAGCTTTATGTAAAGTCCATCCAGAAGGAGGACAGACAGCTGCAGCATTGTCTACTCTGGAACGGCCAAGGAACTCCTCAAGATGCTTTTCTGATACCATCACTAACTATTGCTGCTGCTACTACATTGAATACTCTTAAGACAGTGGTTACATAGAAACATAGAATTTGACGGCAGATGAGAACCATTTGGCCCATCTGGTCTGCCCCTTTTTTATCCTTTTAGGTAATCTCAGCCCTTTTTGATCCTTATTTCTTTGTAAGGTTCCAAGACTTTCTTGAATCACAGGGTTTTAAGGTGCCCATACAGGGTGCATTTGCATCGGGCAATGCGCGCTCCCGCAGGCATCTCATCGCACAGCACAAAAGTATGTGCTGCACATACTTTTTGTACTGCCCTCAGATCGTATCGCATGCAAAACGCATGCATTGCGATGCGATCCAGCCCATAACAGGTGTAATCATTGCAGGGGACACTGCAGTCAGGTGACGATGGGGATAGAATTGGTGGTCTGGAGGAGTCATCACTTTAAATCTTTCAGAATAGTAGGCTCCTCCCCCCTCTATCCCCACCCAGACCCCAGTCTTAGAAAAAGTGCCTAGAGAACTCAGATCCTTGGACTTAGGTCTCCTAAGACCGTATTTTATTTTATTTTAATTTCTCTTATTTTGCACTGAAGTCAGGAAGACAGCTATGGCACTGTCTGTCTGAACTGTGGGAGACCCTGGAGGGGCTAGGATGACACTACATGCAGTTGTCCTCCTGCACCCAGCTGCTGGTGCCTCAGCACTTGCACGCGGTGTGCATTATGGGTCACAGCGTTTGCAACTCAATCCGGGGTCATTGCAGCAGGTAAGAGGTGCTTAGCGCAGAGTGGCACCCAGTAAGCTTAGTGCACTGACTGGAAGTGGAGCAGCAGCAGCATAACAAGAGAGCCTGCTTTACAGGATCCCCATTCACTATTTAAATTTGGCGCCGCTTTCATAGTGCACGCGGGTGCGGCTTGCCGCGAGGGAGGTGGAGCTACAGCGTACAGCTCTGCCTCGGCTGCTCAAAGGATAGAGGTGGCTGTGGGTTGGCTAAGGGCCAATCTGGATGCATCACATGCTCTTCCAGCTGCTGGCATCCCTCACGAGGTGGACACCATCTTCCCACACTTCTGGCTCCTCACAGAACACGCCAGCTCCTGGTACACTGGGTCCCTACGTGGTTTGCTGCTTCTTCCCCTCCACTTAAACAAAGGCACTGTGAGTTTGGGAGAGTGTTTTTAATCACATTGTGGGTGTCAATACGGGGGGTTGTGGCTCCTCTCCCCTCTGTTGCTGCTTATACCCTTTGTCTATCTTTTTTACTTTCTGTCAAGTATGTCTGTGAGCGGTACTATATCCAAGGGTTCTTAAAAGGTTTATACGTGAAGAAACTGTAAGGCACAATACACCCAGCACATCAGGGGTGTCTCCCTATGTGCTACATGTTATGGGGGAGTGCAGGGTCCTGTCACTGGCTCTATGGACACTGCGACAGTTGATGTTACATCTGTCCTCTCTACCCTAACATCTGGGCTTGCAGCATCTCGCAGAGAACGGGAAGCTCTTCATGCTCATATTGACAGGTTAGGTACAGCCTTTAGGTATGGCCCCTCCTCAGGCTTCCCAGGACCCGCCGGTTCATCTGCAGCCTGAAGGCTCTGACGATGAGGAGGATGATTCCACTGGGTAAGAAGGAGAATTTCTACCAGAAACAGATCCTGAACCTTTTCAGGACGACCCTATTGACGGGTCTCGTTAGAGCTGTACGGTTAACCCTTAAAGTTGTTGAGGCAGATCCTCCTGCATGTGTCTCTGTCTTTAGAAAAACCCAAAGGCTGCCTCTTCCTAGCTCCACTGAACTAGATAATCCCTTACTACAGATCTGGAAACACCCTGATAAAAATTCCAAATATCTAGGAGGTTACATATGCTGTACCATTTTCCACAGGATCCTATATGGGAATTCCCCCCTTCACCAGACACCTCTGTATCAGGACTGTCTAAAAGGGGCCCATACATGGTGCGAGGGTGCTGTTTGATGCGATTTGCGCTCCCGCGGGCATTAAGACTGCGCAGCCCATTCTTTTTCAACTAGATCCCTATCGCATTGTATGCAAATCACAAGCAATGCGATACAATCTAGTTCAAAATGCACAAGAATATTGTACCGTGTATGGGCACCTTCAGCGTACTACCCTTCCAGTTCCTGGGGCGGTAGCCTTAAAAGAGGCTCCAGACTGCAGGTTGGAGGCTACATTCAAATCCATTTACACCATAGTGGGTACTGTGCCTTAGCAGGAGCATGGGTCAGTAAAGCTGTGGAGAAATGGGTGGAAGATCTTTCTTCCGGCCTAAAGGATAAGAGACAAACAAAGTTATTGCCCCTAGCTGATGACATCGTGCCCAGAGAGGGCCAGAGGCTTCTCACCTTCAAGGACACCTGGTTGAGGGATTATACAGATGCCTGGGTCCTTCAGATCGTCTTTCTATGGTACCGACTGGAATTTATGTTGCCACTCCCAAACTGATATTTTTACCTTTGGGCCTTCCAATGCTAGAGTCAAAACAGGTGGCACTAGCATCAGCCATACAAAATATTCAAACCTCAGGAGTCATTGTTCAGTTTCTTACAGAGCAAAGAGGACAAGGCTTCTACTCGAATATTTTTGTGGTACCAAAGCCGGAAAGCTCCATAAGACCAATCCTAAACATAAAGGACCTGAATTGTTATGTCATTTACCACGAAATCAGGATGGAATCGATCCGATAATTCTGTCTCTCCAAATCCACAGGGAACACTGCAGGCCCACTCGTGCTTCTTGTCCTGCTTTGTCACTGTGTGCATGTGAGTGTGTATGCTTTGTTTTTTTTTTTTCTTCTTCTTCTGGCTTCCATCTTACTTTTCCATGCTCATCCTTCCTTGGAGTTCTGGGCCTCCTCTCCTCACAGACACAGTTTTTTCTAAGTTACAAGTTTAAGGTGCCTGCGCACAGCTCTCGGTTGTTCGGTGCTAGCTGCTTCACTTGACCAGTCTGAGTTGGGTTGTAAGATTAACAGTAGATTAGTGCAGCGCTCTGCTCCTTAGTGTGTATGTGGTGGGATAAAGGACAGGCAGGTATGGGTGTTTAATCACTTTACTTTAAACAGTGCAAATATATAGTACATTAACCTGGGTAAGAAGGGATGAAAAAAATATAAATTGCAAAGTTGATGATAAATAGATACAAATATGAAAATACAATGGCAATCCGAGCAAAGTGATACAGTTGTAATAAATAGTATAAGAGTTATGCACTCATCTAAATAGAACAGTATGGTTGGGGAGGTTTAGCGGGGGTGGGGGGGTGGGTATGGAATGGGGTATTTGGGTTCAGAGTTGGGTTTATAGGAATGGAAGTCCCACTTTTCTGTGCTGCACTTTGTCTAGCACTAACTGAAAATTAGTTCAGCAGAGGAACCAGAGAACAGACCATCCTCGGAAGCGGTGTCTGTTCGCTGGATTTAAGCAACCAACCGGCGATGGCAGCACCCGGGAGACGTGGCAGAGAGAAGAGACCAGACCCGCCTGTGGTGTAGAGGTGGGAAGACAGACGCCGGGAACGGGAGTAGGTGAGCCCAGGTCTGTTGGCAAGGAACCGGGACGGGAGGAAGCATCAAAGTAATGCCTGACCACGACCTCTGTCAGACGCTCCACGTCCCCGACCGCGGCAACTGACAAGGGCAGACAGCGCACTGCTGAATACCCGCGTAGTCATGCCGGACCGAGGAGGGGAGACACAGAGCGCCCAGACCTCGGCAACCACGGATACCCACCCCGACTACCCCAGGGCACGCGGCGCCTACCTCCACCCTCCGCATAACATCAGGGAGCCTCCAGCCGGGACCCACAATTAGCAACATAGGACAGATCTGCAGCACAGAGAAGCGGGATGCCGCACCTGTGCCGACCGGAAATGATAAACACCACCTGGACTTCCATTCCTATAAATACCACATTCCATACCCACCACCACCTTTCCAACTGCCCCCCCCCCCCCCCCCCCCTGCACCTCCCCAACCATACAGTTCTATTTAGGTAAGTGCATAACTCATACTATTTACAACTGTATCAATTTGCTTGGATTGCCATTGTATTTTCATTTATTTTTATATTTGTATCTATTTATCATCAACTTTGCTATTTATGTTTTTTTATCCCTTCTTATCCATGTACTATATATTTGCATTGTTTAAAGTAAAGCGATTAAACACCCATACCTGCCTGTCCTTTTTCCACCACATATACACTAAGGAGCAGAACGCTGCACTAATCTACTATCAACAGTTTTTTCTAAGACTAGGGTCTGGATGGGGATAGAGGGGGAAGGAGCCTGCCATTCTGGAAGATTTAAAGTGCCGACTCCTCCAGACCACCAACTCTATAACCATCGTTACCTGACTGTAGTGTCCCCTGTGGATTTGGAGAAACAGCATTACCGGTAAGTACCAAATTCCTATTTTTTCACGGTATTCATTTTGGGGAAAATCAATATTAAACTGAGAAAATTATGCCCTGTACAGTTAAATTTCTGATTGGCCACATGTATGACTGGCAACCACTAGCTCTGGTTTCGACTATCACTTTGACCATAAATAAGTGGATTGGTCCTAGACCACCAATCTGAGAACCCCCCTGTAAGCGCCTTTTGGCACACAGTTTGGAAGAACGATCTACTGATGAATGAACGTGCAAATCAGCCAATTTCTATTTTGTTAAATGTAAAAACAAAACACTTTTTTGACCGCAAAAGCCTTATTACTATGCTTTGTTATATATGATTGGATCACTTTAAACCTTGGCAAATCAAATGGCTGACCCCAAGCATCTACTAAGAATATGGTTTGTGCTATAGTATGACTGTTATTTAATTGAGCTTGTTTATATGACAAGCTTTCAAAAAGTCTGATATGCCTTCAGGTCAACTCTACTTAATAAATAAAAAAACACATGCTGCTAAATACAACCCCCCTTCCCCCCTAAAAACCTGTTGTCCAGTCACTGTTCCTGTTTATAGGTGTTTTTATTTTTAGCCTTCAGCGTTCACTGTACTAGCTGTTATGTGGAAATAATGAAATAGTGCAATCATATGACTGAGGTACAGAAATATAGGAACAGAAACTTTTTTTTTTTAACATGGATAAACAGAGCAGCTAATTATTTAGAGATCCTCAGCTACACAGTATTACTGACCTAGAAACACTTGATAATGACGCAAGGTGGATACACACCTTTGCCATCACGCTCTCAATCATCCAAGTTCTGTGTCCCCAGCGTAACCGCCTGTGTACATCCATAGTACTGGATGGATGATAACTAACAAGCATGGAATAAATTAGGCCTTCATTTTATTCCTGGGCTGTCACATGCATCCCCCCAAGTCTTGGTCCCCTAGGCTGCAAGCTAATCAGCGTATTGGTTAATCAGTCACTGGCTTGAGACGTGGTATCCTTATCCCAACAGTTGCAGTATAGTATAGGCCATTTATCGGCTAGTGCTCCTGCATACACACCTATACAATCATTGCGCCAGTCACCTGATATTCGGTGATAGGGCCATGGATTGCACAGGTGTATAGCCAGCATTATTTGTTCTTGCTGATTTAGATTGTTGTAATCCTCTAAGTCACACACAAATCACTGCCTCCGTATTGTGAGGAAGTTGTGGGCAGAGTTAAAACATTGGGTTTCTGCAAAACACGTAGAAATGCTGTCTTGCTGTTGGGAACTATAATTTTCCCTGTATAAGTCTGGTTAGTGGGTACATATTGACCTTTTTGTCCTTTTGTAACAAATCAGGGCTGTACTGTAACATCTCTTTTAAGGACAGGTGCTGGCAGGATCCAATTGGTACAGAAATAGATCCTGGTCTGTGTCCTAACAGGGGCGTGCAGCAGGTGCGCTTAGTAATTCAGTATGAAGAGAAATATGAATCACAAGTGACAGCTGTTGTATTTTGCTAAAGATGCCATGTTGGACTTCTCAGCAATCTACATTATGTGTTTGTGGGATGCAGTAGGAATGAAATGACTGCAAGTATGTGACTAATAGATGTTTTCAGACGATTATATTATTTTCTGTTTGTAGCTTTTGACAAACATTTATTTTATTCTTCTTGGAACAATCATTTTCCTTATGCCTGGTAAATTTTCTCTCACAGATTGCATTGCGTTAGCTGCATTTTGTAAAGAATTGCATTGATTTTCATGGCTACTCTGGCAGGGAGATGTACTAAAGGCCCATACACACTGGGTGACTTTGAGCTCAAAGTCACTCAAAACAGCATGTTTGAGCGGCTTTCAGCTTAAAGCCGCTTATTGTGTATGCCCCGGGGATGAGTGCTGCTGCGCGCTCCTGCATCATCATCGGGAAAGCCATTTATCTGCTGGTAATAGCACTGCGCTATGCAAAGCCACCCCCCCCCCCCCCCCCATACTGACGGTGCTTGGCAGGGGGAAAGCCGCTCACTGTGTATGCACTGAGTGGCTTTCCCCCCAGCGATGAAAGCGATCATTGCTGTCCATACACGCTGGGCATAGTCGCCCAGTGTGTATGGACCTTTAGGCTTGGAGAGTGATAAAATGGAGAGATAAAGTACCAGTCAATTATTTCCTAACTGCCATGTTACAGCTGTGTTAATATGACAGGAGCTGATTGGTTGGCAGGTACTTTATAGCTTTCCTCTTAATCATTCTACAGCATTGAAGAGGCAGATCGACAGAACGGGTCCAAATTTAAAAGCTGTCTGGCCCCTTTTTTGTGGAGAACAGCTGTGAATTGCCTAGATCACGGCCAGACCTCAACAATCCATGGTCGTTTACAGGAACACACACCCTTTTTGCCTATCAGCAGACAGGACATTAAATCCAGCCTGGCAATTAGCGGTCAAGCAAAATGAAAACTGGCCAGGGTCACGGCTGTCAGAACGTACCGAAATTTGTGACCCGGGATTGAATACCGCCCTAATAGTCTATCTGCCCCTATTTGGGTTAGACACCATTGACCACAATCAGTTGTTTTGTCTGGGCCAAAAATGAGCCTTAAGATCCATACAGACAGGGCGATTTTGCCCAGCATGTATGGATAACGATGATGGGGAAAATCGCTGGGCTGAAAATCACCCATTCAAGCGATCTTCCCAGTGGTGGATGACTTTCCATGGCAGGATACTGTTAATACTAACAGTTTAGCATTGAGGCCAGTGCTGATGTAGGATCGCACATCAGCGTTCACTGCTCATCGCTGCCTTGTACACACTGGCCGGCTTTTTAGCTGAAACCAGCTCAAACAACAAAACTCGGTACTCTTTACCTAGCACGGCGCCCACGATGTCCATCGCGGTCATCGGGTGTAAAAAATCGCGGGCATCGCATGCACTACAGTAACGGATGCGACGCGACCGACGCGAAATTTTTCAATGGACGCGATTTTTCAGTTCAATGCCTCAATGCCCGCGATATGGCATACAATGCGATGGTTTACAATTTAAAATTGTATAACATCGGCTGACATCGCATCGCATACCATTGTATGCCTTATGGTATACGATGCGATGGGCGCCATGCTAGGAAACAAGTACCCTTATTTTTAGAACAGACATTGCACCTCTCCTATTATTCTTCAGACTTTTGGAAAGTATTTAGAAGAAAACACATTAGTACTTGGATGGTAAAGGCCCTTAAAAAGAATGTGAGTCTGTTGCTGATTGATGCTGCCAGGACAGTAGTTAACACCGCCAATGGACAAGCAGCTAGAGAAGTCACAAGAATTCATTGTAGTGGAAACATTGACAGTAATCTAAAAATAATTTGTCCGCCACCACTGATGAATGGTGCTAATTTTGGGAAGGTTGTTTGAGCCGGAGCTGCCTTAGCCAGCCTTAATTGTATCCAATGTTAAACATAGACAACATTAAACAGTAGCTAGTGTTACCGTTGGTGTGAAGTGTGTGTGTGTTACACACAGGATTGTATGCGTATTTTAATGTTTACATAAGAAATGACTTTAACCATAGTGTAAACCCAATATTTTCTGGCGTTTTTACGGAGTAAACTTGTGCTACTTTAATGCTGTGTACACACAGTACAATCCAGCATGAGATATAGTCCAAATCGCATGCAGATCGTACAGGTTTTTTACTTTGGGATTGCGATGCACGCTCCCATGATAGCACAAATCAAAACCCAGATAGACACGGCAGCAATGACTATATAG